>NC_139953.1:35565119-35592619 GCF_963454915.1 Gymnoscopelus microlampas
CATACTCAACATTATAGCAGCAATAATAACAATAACAAAAGAAATAATGACGACTGACAAGGTAAGGAATAGCTATGTCATAGCAAATTTTAGGTGCTTTAATATACAGTATAGGTCCTAATTCTAAATATCTAAAATGTGTGTGCGCAGTATAGAAGTATATTTTTACAAATATGTATGTTTATGCACATATATGTGTGCATATGTTTGTGTGTATATGTTTGTTTTTGTGTAGCATCTTAACCCATTAAAACCGGGAAAGTATCCGGGTTCATTTTTTAGATTTTCACTATATGTGTGTGTGTGTGTGTGTGTGTGTGTGTGTGTGTGTGTGTGTGTGTGTGTGTGTGTGTGTGTGTGTGTGTGTGTGTGTGTGTGTGTGTGTGTGTGTGTGTGTGTGTGTGTGTGTGTGTGTGTGTGTGTGTGTGTGTGTGTGTGTGTATGTATGTATGTATGCATACGTTTTTCATAAAACTCTTAGAATTTAGGACATTGGTTCTCAAAAATAGCAGATATACAAGCTCACAGCGCGTCACTTCGGCCTGCAAGCTTGTACAGTACATCTGCTATTTTGTTAACATTTTTGAACAATCTTGGTGAGGGGGGGGGGGTGTCCCTGGCACAAAACATTTTCAGATGGAGGTCCGCGGCCAAATACATATCATTTTGAGGGTCCTAGGGACGAAAAGGGTTGAGAACTATTGATTTAGAAGGCATTTTGTAGAATCGTCCTCAGGTCTTAATTTGAACATGCTGCTTTCTCAGGCTTTTTGTGCTCATCTTGTTTTCCATTCTTTACTGCAAAGTATTTTCTTTTCACTCCCTGAGCTGCAAACGTGGAAGCCTGCATAAACAACAGTTTCACCTCACTGTTACCTGTAATTGTGTTGTGACAATAAAGTTAATTGATCGTTAATTATGTGCCCAATGTGTCAGTCAGTGTTGACACTGAAAGAGCCATGTTGACGATGTTGACGATGTTGGGTGAAAACCTTGTATGTCCAAAACTGTTACTTTTCAATATGTAAAAAAATAAAATGAGAACCTGTGTTCCAATGGATCAAATGTAGTTATCATTTAGTCACAAGCTCTTGTTAATACTTTTCATTGGTTTGATATTTATAAAAACCCACAGACGTGCTTTCACACATTTTCACTTAAAAAAGCGACAAGAGCAAAAATAGAAGATCTACAAGCTCACAATGCGTCACATTGCGACGCTGTGGGTTTGCAGATCAGCTATTTGTACAACTTTTTTTGTGAAACTGTAGTATGACGAAGTAGGGCATTCATTTATGAAAAAAACATACGCATAGAAAGTTGAAATATGGAGATACGAGGTTTCTGCCCGACAGCAACAATATGCAGCCTGACTCCTGCATCTGTCTTAATGTGGTGCAGGTGTTACACGGCTTGAATGCATTCTGTAATTATGCATTGATAATGAATGCTAAAATTATACCCACAGTTGTTTTGTCATTTGTTTGCAAGCTATGTAATGTTTTCATGATGATGGGGAAAACCCATGCTTCCGCTTTTGATATCCATCCCTCCGGTCATTCATTGTTATCGTCATGGAGATGTTTGATTCCTGCTTCTGGTCAGATTGAATTGCCATTCCCTTTGGGAAATACGTTTTTGATAATATCACAATTGAAAATAGCGAAGATAGCAGGTCTGCAAATGTGTTGTTAGCTTGTAGATCAGCTATTTTTGTTATTTGTCATACACAAAGTATGGGGATTAAGTGTTTTTTTTTCTTTCTTTTTTTTCACAAGTGGAACCCTGATTACAACAGTCACTCCAATCGAAGCCGCTCTGCTAGAGTGAAGATGCTCGAGTATAATTGTGTTTTCTGTGGAGTACTTTTTTTATCTTATTTTTTCTTATTTTCTTTTGGCAGACGCACCCCATGCTTTTGCCAATGGCTTGTTGCCTAGTTATTGATACTTTGTAAGTATCTTGTCTGGGACCAGACAGTAGAAAAGTCTGTAGCTGTTTACTGCTACATAAGTCTCAATGATGTGCTTTGATGTATTACTGACCTTCACAGAAAAACACTCAAGGAAGGTTTAAGTTGACACGCTGGGCCTCGCCGCCTCCAAGCAATGACGGTGTGACATTTTGAGTAAAGGTTTTGGTTGTTTATCTCAGGGTCTGCATCTACCGGCGACATTGGTAACTGTTGTAAACATCTCCCTTTGTGCATTAGCCCTGCATTAGCCCTGCATCCGTTCTGCAGTCCTTTTGTCATGATATTTATATATTGTGGGTTTCACTCAAACAGCTAGTGACTACAAGACCTATCCTTGTAACTTTGGATGTCTTACAATAGAACAAAACTATGGGGCACGGTGGGCACCCACTCACACCACCTACACTGTACATGTAAAAAATTACCTTTCTCATCTGTCAAAGCAGGAATTCCTCAAAAAGATGTGAATGTGGTAAAATGAAAAAGAGGGAAGGAAATTAAAAGGAAAAAGTGCCACAATTGTTCAGTAAACATGCTGTAAAAAGGGAGACTTTTGATTGGCAGTATTTAGCAGTATACCAGCAGTTCTTTGCAGTTTTTTCTTAATGGGACTCAAATCTTTGATTTGATGTTGAAGGGCGTTTTCACAGCTGCCCTGTTTAGTCCGGTTATCTCGAACTCTTGTGTGTTTACCCGCTTGATACAATTGTTTGGGCAAGCGTGAAAACAGCAATGGAAATTTAGTGTGGACCAAAACAAACACTTCCGAGATCCTTTTGAGAAGGTGGTCTGCTCTGCGAGCTTGTACATCTGCTATTTTTGAGTATTTTTGAAAAATCTTGAATTTTTTTTTTATCCCAAATCTTCTCTTCTGGGGGTCCCTGGCACGAAATATTTTCAGATGAGGATACGCGGCCTATTACATATTCAATATATACATATTCAATGTGGGGTCCTTGGCATGAAAAGGTTAGAGAACTACTGTTCTGCATCCATGCTGAACACAGCTACAGTGGCAGCGAGCTGAGCAAAATGAATGGCGGGTTAACCTGGAGTTGAAAATAAATCAATATTTGGGCAGATGAACATATCTCAGCAGCTAGAAAAAAACACATTCAAATTTTACAAAATATTTAGTGAATGGCTGAAGGAGATGGGATTTGACCAGACTGTCGTACAATGTTGCTTCAAAGTAAGTGTCAAAGAGTACAAAGGTATGAGATGTAATTCAAAAGTGGCAGTTTGGGAGAAGGACACAGTTCCGTGGTGTAATGTCTGATGTCTGATCTGCATTTGTAAAGTTAATTACATTGCTAATGTAAATACATACGGTATACAAATTGGTTGAAAGTGTAACATATAAAATTACATTAACGTTGATGATGATTCAGCCTCTCAGAGGGGAGTTTTGTTTAGTTCAGTGAAATGTTACCTTTTTTTTAACTAACAAACAAGCCATCCACTGATGAAGGACAAAGTGACCGTACAAATGCTGCTCATATCACATCCGTTGATACAGGTCAGCAACAGAAGCACAAATACAAGCAGCCAGCGCTACGATGTGCAAGGGTGGAGGACGCGGTGGAATGCTGCCCATTCCTGGAGCTCAGCCTGGGAAGCGTGAAGCCAAATCTTGTCAGGGTGATAGTGGGCCACGGGCTTACATGGATCAGCAGCGCAGGCAGCTAGATGAAATGTATGAATCAGAGCAAAAAGCTCCAAACACAGGAGAATGCAGCATTTGAGAATCTGCTGAGGGTACAACGAGAGGCTGGGGAAAAACAGATACCAGGCTGTGCAAGCCCAGCAACAGGCTATACGCCGCTCAGATGCTCATTCAATTGCTGGGCACTGTCATCAATACGTTCTGCGTTCTGGTGTCCCACAAAGCGATTAAAGTTTATCTGATCAGCCGTGTGTTACTCCTCTCTCTGCCTTCTGGGTATAGCCCGCCGGGTGCCCGCCAGAGCCCGCCGGATGCCAGATTTTTGGTCCGATGCCAGTTCCGATTTTGGAGAGTCCTAGTCCACCATGTCTCGATGTTTTGACTGATATTTTTTAATCAATTTAAAAAACAGATTTGATTAAAGTTTATATTTGAGTGGATTTAACTGATAAGCTAAATATTTAACCGCTATTTTTGAAAATAGCTAATCTACAAGCTTGCAACTTGTATTTTAGAAAATGTTGGAAACTTTTCTCTTTTTTTTTAAGATTTTTTTTTTTTTTTTTTTAAACGTTTCACTCCATTGCAACAGCATGGCTGCCACTCTGTCCTTGATCAGAAAGGGACGAAAGTGTAAAAAACACGAGCATCATGGACTTATAATTGGCTGTTGTCTCACAATGCACCGTGATGCGAAGTGATGTGTGAGCTTCTAGATAGGCTATTTTTTCTTTTTAGTAAGTAAGTAAGTAAGAAAGTTTGAAAGTTTTTCTAAGCAGAAGTTTTTTTTCGCTTAGAACAGAATGCCCAAAATAGGGACTCCAGGTTCAAAGTGTGGTTACGTCTGTCTGGGGGAAAGTAACGGTTTTGGACATACAAGGTTCCCATCCGACAGGGACAATATTCAATAACACAGCTACCGGCCATGCCAGGCGTCAGGACATCATGTGTCCACTAGGCTTATCTCCTAGCTTATAAAAGTCCCTAGCAGGGTGCAGGATTGTAGAGCTTTCATGTTGTGAAGAAGAAAGCGCCACATGGGGGTTTTTGTATCTGTGACAGTGTTTCCAGCTGGGAAAGTACAGCCCTCCCTGAAACGTTTACGTTAAGACTTGACAACGTGCTTTAGAAAGGAGTGGAAAAAATGACAAGCACAGCCGATGCATGCATATGTCGGCCGGTAGCGTTACAGAATGTCTCAATGAAACCTTCATACATTATTTTCATACCTTGTGACTGTCAAAAGTATTGCAAACGGCAGCTTTAGAATAATGTCGATGGTCTATTCATTGTATCATACGGCCGAATGGACTGCATTTGTATAGATGGTGTAAGGCTCCAACCTTTCTCTTTAGGAGAAGGAGCAGTGTCTTGCTCAAGGACACTTTGACATGAATAGCAGGAGGAGCCCGGGATCGAACTTGACGTCAATATTCTGGGTCCAAGACGGCCACTGTACCTTGAGAACTGCTTTAACCCATTCAATCCGGGAACGCATCTCTGTCATTTTAGATTTCTTTGGCTATTCAGCAGATTTAGCAGATATACAAGCTCATAGCGCGGCACTTGCTGCCGCACTATGAGCTTGTAGATCTGCTATTTTTGAAAAAACTTGAACATTTTGTGCAAATCTTTGAATACATATATTTTTTTAAACAATATTTTTAACTCAAATATTTGCTTCTGGGGGTCCCTGGAACTAAATATTTTGAGATGGTTCCGCGGCCAAATACATATCATTTTGGTGGTCAACCCAACGATAGTTTTTTAAACAAAACTGGTAGGATTTAGAAGACATTTGTCAAATGTTTGACAATGTTTGACAAATTAACATTTGGCAAATGACAAATGTTCGCTTTAAAAAATATATATTCAAAGATTTGCAAAAACTTTCACAATTTTTCAAAAATAGCAGATCTACAAGCTCATAGCTGCTATGAGCTTGTATATCTGCTATTTTCGAATAGCCAAATAAATATAAAATGACAGAGATGCGTTCCCTGATTGGGTTAAAAAGAATGTTTTGAAAGACATCACGTGTGTACATGCAGCCACATACAGCAATAACCATATACAGTACATCATCCTTCATACATTTATCATGTGTTTATCCTGCTTTAGCACAATATATAATAGTGGTAGTCATAAGGTATAAGCCCCCCTCAATGCATGTATCCTATCCATCTATTCAGCATTTTACATCTCTGTGTTGTAATCCCTGCTTGTTTCTTCCTTGGCCAGGGCTCCATTGTAAAAGAAATAACCATCGCAATGGGACCCACCTGGTTGAATAAAGGCGAAATAAATACAATGCAAAACAAATGCATCATCTTCAAAGAGTGTAGAAGAACACACACACAAATATGAAATGTCTCTCAACCAGAAAAAAAACTGCCGTTAGTCTTCACCTGGTTGTAGTTCATCCTCCTTTAGTATCTGTGATGCTCTGCTTCCATAGACATCCAGAATAATTACACACTTAAATGACAGCTCTGGGGCTGCTCTATAGCTAAAAGCTCTTATGCTCTTATATCTCTTGTCCTGTGGGAATGCAGCAGCTCCCATCTGGTGTAACCTCTCTGAGCTTATATAGTGGCCTACTTCAAGCCTATACACAACTTTACATAGGACTTTATACGGAATGCATGGGGCATTAGGCATCGGTTGTTGCCTGGGGGGTAAAAAGGTTGAGATATACCAAGATGAGTCCATGCATCCCCAGACAATGGCCACGAGGTCAAGGAGACAATCTGCGCCCCCTGATGCTGAGCAGATAAAGAGATAAACAAGACTTACAGTAAGAGCCCGAAAGGCCCTGCAAGTGGCCCCTAGAGGTCGTGTTGCTTCTCACACCCTAGGGCAGTGGTTCTCAACCAGTGGTCCGGGGATCACCAGTGGTCTTTGAGGCGATTCCAGGTGGTCCCCAGCTAAATGATGGAGAGTTGGTAACCAAATGGATCCTTATAGATCTTTAACTAATTGAGAGCGTAATTTACGCTCTCAAGGGTTAAATTATTGTTAAACATCTGCATCACTTAATCTACAAGAAGTCTACACAATTAGAGAATGTACAAGAATTGTTATTTTGATCAATTTGCCTTGGCAGTTTGCCTGTCATCTCTCCTATGGTACCACATCAATACAGCATGGAATTGTGGACAAAATCTTTATCCATCGACAACATCAAAGTTTGGGTCTGAGAGGCAAAATCTCATCAGTCCATGGCTCAAATTCCCAATAAATAATGGACCTTGATATGAGAAGGGTTGAAGACCACTGCTGATGATCGGTGATAGTTGTCCAGATATACTGTATATGTTGGCACCATTGTGTGTTGGACGGACAAACAAGCCAAGTCTCCCCCCAGGTTAGCGATATACTAGGGTTCAAGTTAAACTTTCTGGAAAGCTTTAACTGTACTACCAGTCAGGCAGTCACATTAACCCATAACCAGTCACACCTCTCTTGTCTCTCTCCTCTTTCGTCCTACAATCTGACATTGCTCTCTGGAATTGCCTTGCTCAAAATAAATTATGACTTTATGTTTAGAAATACATTATCCCACACCCCCACCATCTTCAAAACGAAGCTCCTCGATCAACTGGTGATATTCTTGGTATTTTTCGTGGGCCTGTAGAGTGGGATCATGCACCCAGTCACGGCAAGGTTTATTATTTCTCCATATAATATATGCTATATGTACATAGGTTATGTATATCAAGCAGCAAGCTACCGTGAGTGTTTAAGGATGGTGGTAATCCATTATTTTAGCTAAAGGCTTAACGCTATGTGTGTAGTCCTGGTTTGGTTTTGGTTGCTTGGTAACACATAGACCATAGCCCCTGGCATCTTTTGAAAAAAAGATGCAAGTGGCGCGGCTTGCATTTTCTAAGCATTTTTGGATGCTGCAACAGCACCCTGCATGTATTTTGCCAGAGGGGGCACAGGTGTTTTTTTACTGACTCCTGAGCCTGTCTAATACACCTTACATGTTGTGAACATGGGTTACACTGGCTGTGTGAGGTAGAGGCTGGATAATAACCAGAAGGGTGCTGCTTCGATCTTAAGGGGTGTGGACCAACGCTAATAACTGCTGTGCATGGAAAGTGACTGGTGTCACAACAGGGGTGTCATTTGGGGTCCCAGGGGATGGCAATTGCTCCCCCTAGCATTCGCATATAACCAAATTCAGTTATTTTATGCAGAATATTTTCTCCACTTCTGAATATGTTTGGCAGATTAATCTGATTTTAGATTGCCGCTGAGTGCATCTCAATCCACGCCCTATCCACTCTAGTTGGATGTTACATGTGACACATGTTACAGTATAGACATTCTAGTTTTCTTGTCTGCAACATAGATTTCTTTGCCACTTTCAAACTGCCATCCCTATTTTAGGCATAACAATTACATTTTTTAATTAAAAATAAAGAAATATACAGTACATGGAAAATAGCAGATCTACAAGCTCACAACTATTTTTGAAATAGGGCTTAAAGTGATGACTTTGTTTTGCCACCCTCCTTTTTTTTCTGAAATGACACCTCTTTCACAGTTGTGTCTGCCAATACTGCTGAAGAGCCTTGGAGCAAGGCCCAGTCTGAGGCCCGAATATAATGAAGTGAGATGCTATGTTTTGTTTGTCTGTGCGTAGCCTATACACGAAAACGATCGATTTCATTTGCCCTATCGTAAATGAACAATGAAGTCATTTTAATTTCCTGCCAAATCCTCCCCTCTGACTACAATTAACGTTATGAATGGTGCCAACCGGGACAGCAGAACATTGCCATGACGCTTAAAAACTCCCCTGGAATTTCTCCCCAGTCACACTTCTTAAAATTGAGCCGTAACAACTTTAGGATGCGCTTGTTTGCTCATTAATTTGGATGGACTTTTAATCAGAAAGGTAATTGCTTCTCCAAGCCAGACGAATGAGAGAGGCATTAGGCAACCCAAAGTTGGTAAACATATACCTCAGAAATTAGTCAAGCGAACAACAGCTGTTCTTTATCAAACATAATTCATTAGGTTGAGAATGTATGTGTGTAAATTAAGGATTAACGGCAGCAACAGTGGTTGTTAACTCAATTTACTGCAGGATATGTCCACAGAGGACGCCGAGTGTTTGTTTTTATCTATGCCTGTCAGTTATTACTTTATATATGAGTGAATTAATTTTATCAGCACTCGTCAAGTCCTACCACAGCTAAATTTAATGTACTGTAAGCTCATATACCCTGTATATTCCATTTCCAACTACATAGGGAGGGACTTGTCAGTTGACATGCATTTATGTAGATTTATTTCCACCATACCCTGCAGAATATCACTCAAGGTAAATCTATACTTAGTGTCACTATAGTGGTGATATAATAATGAACTGATTAACTTGACAAAGATGATGTAAATACATATTATTTTATCGAGCGACACTTGTTGAAATGGTCTTGCAACAAAGTATAAAATTAGGTTAAGACATCTGGGATGTATTCCAGGATTAGTGAGTTAATTGGATATGCTTTAAAAATGTAGGGAAAGCCTAAATCTTTCATTCCGAAAACGAGAATCACTTAAGAAATGTACTACGGCAACTTATGCCCTAAAACTGACAGGCTACCGAGCAGGTCTACTTGATCTAATAAGCTCGATCTTACAGTGGTGTTTGGTACCATTGGCACCATGGTATAAAGGTGGCAGTAGCTACACTCACATCAGTGAATTTTGATCCTACTATGGCCTGTTCTTTCTCTGAGAACTCAGGGGATAATTGGTGCTAAAAGGATTTGCCAGGCTTAACAACGCAAACAAATCATAATTAGATATTTTACTGTAGCTAACAGAGGAATATCTTCATGAATGCTGTTGTTTTTCAACGCAATCTACTGTATTTATCTAACCTCTCAAAGCCAAAATGTCACCATGTCATCATGGTTTTGCACTCAAACTTCTGCATTAAACTAAAATGTTTTTTTTTCTTCTTCTTTCATTTGCACATCCAAGTTGTGCAAGCTCATAGCGAGCTTGTATATCTGCTATTTTTTTTATTTCCAAAGAAATCTTAAAATGCGTTCCTGGTCTTAATGGGTTAAACAAACTAACTCGACCCAGAGCTATACTGTATGAGTGATTGCACACCTGTTGGGCTTCCAGCTAATCAAAGGATAAATGAGCCATCCCCACCAAGGGGCAAGGCTTGGATATTTACGATGAGGCCAACACGGAAGCTTATGAATGGCCAGAGTGGCGCTGTTTTACCCTGCGCCGACCTGAAGTGTCAGAAAGAATTTATTTTAGCGCAAGTGAATGGGTTTTTGACAAACTTTAGACTAGATTTTCTTACCGTAATAAAAATTGTCATAAATTCTATATGCTTCCAGTCGCTAGTTTAAAGTCTCCTTTCAATCATCATGATATGCGTTTTGCTAAATTATGGTCCCATTTATTCTAAAATTGACGATAAAGTAGGCTATGCTCCAGGAGGGGCGGGATGATTTGATTGACAACCTACACAACCAATAGCATTCATTCCCCGCCCCCGCTCTTGATTGACAAGCTACCCAACCAATAGCATTTTTGGGGGTGTTTTCCGGTTCGCTGGTCACGTGTCTGGTCTCAACCAATAGCGTTTGAGTTCCGGCGTGGCCAACTGTATATATTAACGATGCAGGAATGCATGTTCCTGAACTATCGGCTTCATTTTCGTTCTGTAGAAAGCAGGGGAGTGGCTTTGTCCATTTTTTTTACAGTCTATGATCCCCACACACATTGAGGAGAGAGCTTTTGTCTGGGCAGTATGTTACATCTGCTCTGCCCTCGACCATTCCATTTCTGTGTGATAACTGTCCAAAGCAGGGGCGTAGCCACGGGTGGGCATAGGTAGGCCTGGGCCCACCCACCTGGCTGTTGTGCCCACCCAAAAAAAAAAAAGAAGAAAACATTTTTTCTGCTTGTGAACTGTGCCTGTGCTCTGTGAGTGGAGGCGGACAGCCGCGGACTGCGGACGCGCGGAGGAGGCGGACAACGGGGCATTATTTGCGACCTGTCAATGTTTTCATGAAAATTAAGGCAAAAATAACAATTAAATAACATAATAAACCCGCAAAAGACCCGCAAATTGCGCAAAAAAGTAAGATTTTAACCGATAATAACCGAAAAAATCGCGCGCGCGCACATGGCACTCACAAATCCCCATGCCCAGCTGCTGCCAGCTTTCTGGCTACGCCACTGGTCCAAAGTTTTACATCTGAGGCTTGGTGAGCACTTCTGTAATCACCCGAAATAAAAGAGAACTTTGGTCCAAAGCCTGGCTGCCTTCTGTTCCCTCCTGCTGAACTTGGTCACATTAACATTTTTGGACATTCATCAGAATATGGATTCTGTCTGGACAATGACACAAGTTCCATTTTTAATCACCTCCCTCACTCAGCTCAAAACGCTGTTTTCAATGAGAGAACATAGTTCCATTCAAAGTGAAGACCTTCCTCTAGTTCAATATATCCCCTCACATTATTAACTAGTTCTAATATGTTCGATCCCACACAAATTTGATGAGAAAATAGCTTAAAATCTTTAAAGTGGACTCTGTGTGTGTGTGTGTGTGTGTGTGTGTGTGTGTGTGTGTGTGTGTGTGTGTGTGTGTGTGTGTGTGTGTGTGTGTGTGTGTGTGTGTGTGTGTGTGTGTGTGTGTGTGTGTGTGTGTGTGTGCGCGCGCATGTGCGCGTGTGCGTGCATGCGGTGCAACATGCTGTGAGCTTGTAGAGCTGCCAAAAAAAGGCTTTTGGGTTAGCAATAGAAATGGCAAACAATTGTAAAATGGCATTCAGAAAATCTTCATAATAAAATATTGATGTCCTCACAAGTATAGCAATAGAATAGCGTGTACGTGTACGTGTACGTGTACTGTATGATCAAATGTTACAGTCAGGTATACATCACAAATGATGAGGGCATCTGTGTCAATAGAAAATCCTTATAGCATAATGTGCATGAATATTTATCCAATATTTCACATCTTTGTAAATCTATACTCCATTTCAGTTCATCAGATAACTCACTTCATTACTCTGTCAAGGCAATTTGTGAAAATATAAAAATATGGACATAATAAGATAAAGCTACGCATTAACTTGATCCGCAATTGTTTAGCTATTATTTTTTTCCGTGCCATTTCCCTTTCCGTTGCGGCAGATTTTTATTGAATATGTGGAAGAAGTTATTGTATGCGTTTATGATCATCAATTTGTTCAACGGGTGTGAAAAATAGTTGGCTTTGTCAAAATCCATAATAGTGTGAATCTTTTTTTCCTCCCCGCATTAGATTGAAGATGGCCTTAAAAGTTCACTGTGAACATAAATGGTTGTGGGCTTAACTTATCTCAGCTGGATCATTCCTGATCCCCCACATTGAAGTCGGCTGTTGTGGAACCGAGAAATGTGAAAATGTCATATCATCTGGCTCCATCAAGTGTAAAACTTGCAAAAGAACTTGAGCCAGCTTTCTGGAACACACCCCTGTTATGTGGTTTCAAATCCCTGTAGAGTTATGATTGCGGTTCGATCCATTGGCCAGAATGGGGTGTCATTTATTTTCAATGACCTCTTCTCCATCGATACCACAGTAGGGATGCAACAGTTAATCAAACAAAACAATTTCATTGATTATAAAACATAATGAATAATCGATAATTGATTAAAACAATGTGTTAATGATCAATCCTTTATTTTGGTCATGTCATTATAGGCAAAAAAGTAAATAAAAAAGATAAATAGTTAAAATAGCCGATTTACAAGCTCAGCTATTTTAACTATTTTAGTATAAAAAGTATAAAAATTATAAAGTATAAAAAAATCTTTATAGGGTTAATTGATTTGTTGATATATAAAACATGTAAACATACGTATTTTGCTTCGATTATTCAATTAATCGAAAAAGTAATCGATAGAATAATCGCAAAGACAATAATCGATAGTTGCAGCCCTATGCCACGGTGCTTTTATGAATGCACCATGCTCTGAAGGTTTTGACTGCACCTCATCAGCCTGCGTTGGTGTCTATAATTTTTATCCCTCGATTTTGGAACCCTTTTTTCACCCGGTGACAATTCTCTAAGTGATCCTGGGCAGTGGGCACTACACTCCCCCCCACCAGCCTAGGGAGCCCAGGGCCGAGCTCATGCCTCCTTCAATGCATGAGAGCCAACTGACCTGCTTGTCATCTGACAGGGGGGAGTTTCCCTGGTTGGACGTAGCGCTTGGAAGGAACACGTTATTCCAACCAGTTCCCCTCCATCAGGCGCCCCGGCTGACCAGGGGAAGGCAGTATAGTGACCAGGATTACTGCATGTTTTTGTGAGGGTATTAACTACCCTGTGAGACACGGGGAGAACATGCAAACTCCACACAGAGTAGGCCCTTTCGCCAACCCCACCTAGGGTATGGGCGTTGGTGACGCGGAGGAGAAGACACGTCCCCAGCGCCCACAGCGTCCCCGGCGGGAATCGAACCCAGGACCTTCTAGCTGTGAGGCGCTACCGACTGCACCACCGTGCCCCCTTCTCACAGTCTGCGTTGGTGTCATGTTTATCTCTATTTTGTTCCATGTAACTCGGGAATCTGTGGTTGTTTTCGTGCTCAGAATGACGCTTGGTTTTGACTCCTCCAATTTGGCTCCGGCACTCACATTTGCAATTCAAATGCTCTCTCGCACTCTCGTCTGCCATTCCCCTCACAGACATTATCTCACTGTCTCTCTCTTGTCTCTCTCAGTCTCACTAACATACGTCCCTCATGAATAGACACTGCTGGTGAGCCTCCCAACTTAACCACTTAAACCCCAGCATCCTTATTGTGGGGAATGCTTTTGCAGAAAATAGCAGATCGACAAGAAAACTGAAAAGACACTAGTATAGAGCCCTTAGGGCTTAGGGACTCGGCTCATATGGGGTTTAAAAAGATAGATACAATTCATTTTTTCTATTGATTAGTCACCCCATAGAGACTTGAATTTATGGATATTTTTTTGTCTTTGTTGCATTCCTAAGCCAATTATTTGATGACCAGCGGACCAATAGGCAGTGGTTCCGGTAGGAGACACAAATGAGACTCTTTGTGTGTCCTACCGGAACCACTGCCGGTCATCAAATTATTGGCTTAGGAATGCGACAAAAACAGAACAAGTCATATTATACCAGGTTGCTTTTTTTTTGCCTAGACACATCTATCATATTTAAATTGCCTTTCTTTTTTTTGCCCTTTGAACCAACAGGAATGTGGTTCAAGTCTGATTCACAAAGATCTATGTTTCTATGCTGTTCAGATTTAATAAAACCAATCTTCCAATCAGATTTGGGCTGGCAGCGCGGACATGGACGTAAACACACATTTGGTTGCGTGCTGGTTTCGCACACCAAAAATAGCCGATCTACAATCTCACAAGGCTTTGCCTGTTTTTTCCGGTTTGCGATACAGCACACAACCAAGTACTATATAAATCAGCCTTTATTCAGTCCACCGTCTCTGGCTCAGTAATATGACAGAGCTGAGCTGATGGCCTAGATGAACAAGCAAATATCTGCTATTTTTACTGAGTCTCTCTCCTCCCTCCTCCTCTCATCTCTGCCTTGATAATTAGGTGACGAGGACATGCCAGAACCCACTGTGTCTCTGTGGGGCCCCACTCTCGGATGGCGATGCGTCTCTTTCGCTCTCTCTCTCTCTCTCTCTCTCTCTCTCTCTCTCTCTCTCTCTCTCTCTCTCTCTCTCTCTCTCTCTCTCTCTCTCTCTCTCTCTCTCTCCCCGTTCAATAATCCCAATTGGCTTGGCTCATCTCCCTTGAGAGATTTTATGCCATGCGATTCACCGTTCAGTCAGGCAGGTGTGAAAACTCACAGTGGCGTTTTATTATTTTGATACACGCCTTCGGTCCCTCTTCCAACCCCCTAGGAGTCAGGACCCCCTCCTTCCCAACGCACCCCACCCCATCCCACCCCATCCCACCCCCCTCACCCCCACCCTCCCAAAGAAAATGTATCTGCTGCTCCAATTATCTGATCTCCTTCTTCTCTCTCTCATTTTTTTTTGTCTCTAATGAGCTCAAACCTAGATTCCGTTCAGCACAAGTGCAATTATGCTCTAGCCTTTAGGACGGTCCCCCCCGCCCCCTGCATCACTGTATGTGCTGCATGGAAAGGCAACGGAGTAGATTGACAGAATACCATGAAAGAAGGACATTTACATCCATGGGATTTTAGTTATAAAAGGAAGGCCATTGCTCAAGTCCACCATTTCTTTCATTTAAAAAAAAGTTGTTGTATTAGGTAACATGTCATGGATGAGGTAAAACTCTGTCCTACAGTATATCAAAGCCTGCTTGCAAAGTGAAGAGGAAGGCTGTTTGTGTACTGTGTACTGTATTACATTTGATAAAGATACACGGATACAGATTGCTGTAACATTCATTCAGACATTTATAAAGTCTTCCCTGTCTGTGTCCAAGTCTGGAAAATCCACCATCATGGGAAGCACGGGTGGGTGGGGCTGTGCATTTTAAAGAGTGAGGGCAGTGTCAAAATATTTAAACAGATCTGGGAGCAGCTTTAGCGTATAGGGCTAGAGTTTCACAACCAACAATCAGGTGTTTGAGCACAACAAAAAGGACTCTGAAGGCCAAACATCACCCCAGCAACGGGCTGTTTGTGTGATGCAGAAAGTCATGGGCCTGAGCTGCCTGAAAGAGGAAGGCTGTAGACAAGGAGAGGTTTTTCCCTGAGGCTGTCAGAGCCCCGAACAAGGACAAAAACTAAACTAAACTAAACTAAATTAAACTCAACTAAAATGCCTTCGATCTGTAAACACCCAATAGTTATACATAATGTACTTTGCACTAATGTATGTACTGTACATGTATATACATTTTATTGCACACTCTATATATCCATACTACATATTTCTCCCCCCATATTCTGCACACTACCAATTGCTGCGCAAGGGTTTTTACCCGTACCTGCCTCTCTCAACATGTTTTATTCTCATCTTCATTTTCATTATGTCCAGTATTATCATTGTAATAATATACTGTAATTGTTATTGTTAGCACAATCTTGCAGATCATATGGGCCTCATGGCCCTATGGGCCAAGTACATCCGCCCAGCCATGATGTACAAGTACACCCCCAATCCAACCCTTGATGCTGAGTGCCAAGCAGGGAGGCATTGGGTCCCATTTTGATCATCTTTGGTATGACCCAGCTTTTTACCCCTACCTGCCTCTCAACCTGCACTGCCATCATCTTTATTTTATTTATTTTTTTCATATTCTTGCCATTATAATAATTGTCGTCTTGTTGTATAATGTTATTGTTTGCACAGTTTTACAGATCATGCCTCATCAATATTTCGCGGCTTGTGCCATTATAGTAAATAAACCCTCTTGAATCTTGAATGAAATATATATATATATATATATAAAAGATAGAAATATCACACAATGCATATACTGTAAGTGTGAGTGATGTGTTTTCCTCTAATACCCATATGGCAGCGAAGAATTTGCTTGAAATACTTTGCGGTACCAAAACATTTCCGACTGTCGAAAGCGAGTGGGGATTTGAGAAACGTAATCTCCGTGAATAATTCCCCCTCTGACATTCATCGCTCACCTCGTCAGGTGCCTCGTGTGTCTAATGAGACCTATACGTTCTTATTCCTGTGGATCTCAGGCATGAAATACCACACCAGGCTGAGAGCGGGGTTAACAAATTGTTCTTGTCTTTCGACTGCCATGCTCCTCTGTGTTCTCCTAAACCCATAAAAACCTCACGGCAAGACTATCTTTCCTCGTCTCTGAAGAATGTCCCTTTAAGGGGTTTGTTAGAATCATGATAGATACGGTGAGAACTTCAATTAAGCTAAGCTGCTGTTATCACAGCCACCTCTGTTTCCGTTGTAAATCACCTGCCATTGAGGAAGAGAGAGAACAATGGGAAAGCCCCCCCAAGCCCTTTATTCTACCCCCCCTCTCCCTCAAACCGATCTATACCTTGGGCTTTGTTGCTTTAACTAATATAAGGCTTTTTGAGAGTGAGACATCCATCACCTTATTAGGCTCTTCTCCACAGCTCTGCTGTCCATGCCTTGGTGACCATCTGGACTCTTTCTGTTGCTGCTGGCCTAGGAAAAATGAAAACCCTGTAACTGCAGCTACAGACAGCCATGGCTAGAGGCATTATATTGTTGGGTTGCCCATATATGTCCGTCCATCCGTCCATCCGTCGCAATGTTGTTCAAAACCATTACTTTTCAGGAAATGGAAAAATAACCTGTGTTTCAGTAACATCAAATTACTGTTATTATATATAATTGTTGTTATTATTAGTTGCAAGCTATTGTTAATACTTTTTGAGCTCCGTTACTGGATTTGATCCTTTATAGATTGAGCAAGTCAGAACCGGTGAAGAGATTCTACTCATGCATAATTGTCAACATGAAAATCAGACTATTCTTTGGAATCTGGTAAAATGAAGACGTATTAAAGATGTGTTGTTCTGAACCGACATATCCGGCAATGTATGCTGTTGCAGCATGGCTATATATTCACTATACTCCACTTATAAATCCTGCCTGGGAGATGGCCTGTGTTTGCACATGAAGGAAAGGCTGAGACAGCCTATTACTCACTTGTGACTGTACTGTTTGCTTGGCCCAGTATCACAGCAAAGACATTGTTTTATTCTAGACTCAAACAAATGCTGCTTGGCCTCGCCAGTGTTGGGGAAGACACTTTCTACATAATTACTTGTTAAATTCAATTAAGAGTAATGTTTCATTACAATATTACTTTCATGTGCAAAGTAATGCTGAATAACCTGCAGTAACCAAGGATCAGCGCCATGGAGAGCTCCAAGCAATCACAAACACTGTCTTGTATGTGCAAATATACTACAGTATTAACAAATTAATCTGATCAGAAAGGCAACTAATGTTCCAGGATGGTAACATGCTCACTCATGGCAAGAAGATAGTCAATACTGTACATGGTGACAAAACTCAAGACAGATATCAATAGATCTGCCTCACATCAGCAAAATACGCCACCAGTAAATTAAGTCAATCAAACTCAAACACATGATTGTTTATCAGGCCTTTTGAATCACTGGGCCTGGTGTTGCCCAATAAGATATGCATGAATTGGTCATGTTAAATGGGTTACATAAGCCAGTATTTCTAGAATGGGGGTACTTAGTGGTCTATTTTCCTCTCTTTTTTTGTCTGATATTCGTTATGAACTATTCATACCACATTCAAAATATCAACTAAATCTGGATACTAACATGGATGTTTGAAAATGTCATCGTTTTTTTCAGTACAACCTATCAACAATATACAATAATACAATATACATCAGCCACCCGCCAATAAAAAAACAAGTTGCCAGCTAGCTCGCTGCATCACAGAAACACGCAAAAAAAAGTGTCAGTATCAGGAGGAATGTTTTGTGCTGTTGAAGGAGAACTCAGCTGACGAAATATTGTAGTAGAGGTACACACCAGTAAAGAAAGTTTGAGAGCCACTGACATAAGCTAGACAGGCACACAAATGCACACTGGTGCCATGTATGGCTGGATTCATTATCGGTGGGTTCCCAGCCAACTTTGATGCACATGTCAGTCTTCATTGTTAACCCATTGAATCCGGGAACGCATCTGTGTCATTTTAGATTTCTTTGGCTATTCAAAAATAGCAGATATACAAGCTGGTAGCACGACAAGCTCTGTGCCACGCTACGATCTTGTAGATTTAAAACATATATATATATATATATATATATATATATATATATATATATATATATATATATATATATACTGTATATTCAAAGATTTGCAAAAACATTCACGATTTTTCAAACAAAATTGCAGATCTACAAGCTCATAGTTGTATATCTGCTATGTTTTGAATAGCCAAATAAATCTAAAATGACACAGATGCGTTCCCGGATTCAATGGGTTAAAGGGGGAGAAACCCATGGGTATCGACCCAATCAGCCCAGGCCGTATTCCCTGCTTGGTAATAACCTTATCCAATTGTAAAAGCAATGCATTATACTGTATGACTTTGTTACTCCCAACACTGGTCTAATCTGTGAGCTAAAAATAGTTTAGGCCAGCGATTCCGTGATGGTATCGCAAGTGGGCCCCAAAATAATTGCCAAACTAAGATTTTAGTGATAATATAACATTAATATTAAAATGAATCATTTAAAATAAATGACATGGTATTTTGACTTTGAAAGGTGTGTTTTCATTGTGATACTGATGGATAGCAACTTAAAGTATACTACATTAGTTCCATTGACCCAAGCCGGAACACAATCGATTGATTGATCAATTAAATGAATATGATTTTTCTCTCTAAAAAAAGAGAGGAGAAAAAAAAGGGTGACACTATACTATAAAATAAAAAAATGCTCTGAAAATGAGGCTGCCAGCCGAGAGGCTGATATGTTAAGTGGTCAGATGGGTGGACCGTGTGCACCACCTGGGTGGGCCGTATGTATTCAAGATCAAAATGTGCAAGTGGGTCCTGATCCAGAAACGTTTAGGAACCACTGTTTTAAACCATTATGCGTTTCCTTTCACCAACTGCAGAGATTGAAGAAGAATGGACCATTATTGTATTATAGAACTATATACAGTATAACATCATTATACCCAGTTATAACCATTTTACTACTCTACGGAGGCTGCAGGTTTTCAACTCTCACCGTCAAACAAACTTTCATCTAATGCATGTAGACCTCAAGCTGCATTCAATCATCGAAGACGTCACACGAAAGGGAAAGATGTGGAACTCGACAGGAGGAGGCTGGCCAGGAGTCTCAGCCTCCAGCCAGTATCCATGATGAAACAAATGAGTGAACAATGACTCTCGGCGGTGACAGCTGATGAGCGGCGGAATACACAGGGAAAAGAAGTGAGATGAGGTTTGCTGCTCCGTACGCCTCGGCCCTGCCTACAAATCAATATCCTTGTCATCCTTGACCTTCACTGGGGGGAAAGAGAAGAGCGCGTGTGCTGCAGGGAACCTCAGCCCCTTCAGACCGCTGCGCCGTGTCGACAGTTTGATCAAGCCTAATGAATTGAGTGCTCAGCTGTTGCCGGTCGGTGGGCCTACGGTATACACGCAGAGAGACCCTTCCTCTGGGAGAGAGAGCAGGGACGGCGGGGCGAGAGAGGGGGGGGGGGGTCAGGACAGTGGTGTGTGTTGGTGACACGCTGCAGGCTGTGACCAGGTCACTGCATGAACTTCTGAAATAATTGGTTTTGCACTCCGCTTGAAAGGGTATACCAGGGCTTTTCTCCTGCCATCAAGTGGACGGCAGAATGAAGTGGGGGGGGAGGAAAAAAAAGGGAAACGCTTTGAAGCTGAACTCAAGCTGCCGCTGTGAGGCGAAACGTGGATTCTCTGGAGGCGGCGGTGGTTCCCAAGTGGTGTGCGTGTGTGTGAGTGCCGTGAGACGAATCCAGGTGTGCCATGGGGATTTCGTGACAGTCACACATTGTTTTTGCAATATAGACCACCGGAAAAAGGTTATGAATTATTTTTTGACCAGTATTTTGTGCACACTCATTTCCCAATACAGGGACAAATTCTATACCATATATACTGTTCATTTTTTGTAATAAATTGCTCACAACATGCCACATCGCTACACGTTGTGAGCTTGTAGATCGGCTATTCCCTCTACTTTTGAGCAACACTGTCATATGACAAAGAATAAAATAGGGCATTGGGTTTTATAGAGAAAAACACCCCCATCAAAATGTTAAATATGGATATGCAAGGTTTCGGTGCAAAAACGACGATCGATTGACGACGACGATCACTTTAATACAACAATAACAGGAATGCCTCCAGTACGTCAAATGGTGATACTACCTCAGCTGTTGTAAACCAATCCAATCATCACACAATTAATCAAAGGATAATCACCTCTCTAAAGATATACATTGGGCACATTGGGGTAGTCTTGAATCTTAACAAGGCACTTGGAAATAAAACAACGTGTAATTATTTTTCTCTTAATCTCACATGTATCCGCAGACTTCTGCACATTCATTGTGGGAGCTAATGAGTTTGTCCCTTGGGGGATGTCATGTTGAGGACATTTATTCCATGTGTAGAATTCAGTGAAATGATGGGAATGAGAAAAGAGTGAGAGGAGTGTGCCAATGCTATAATATAGCTTAATGTGATTATCTGATACACTTAGTGTACATGGTGAATAGAATCCTGGAAATGAAGGTAGCATTGTACAACAATTCTAGACCTCTTAAGCCCTATATCCTTTCTACGACTTGCGAAAATAGCTGTAGATCTGCTATTATCACAATTTCTGAAAGTTTTATACATTTTTTATTTATTTTCAATTAAAAAAGTACATTTTTCATTTGTTATTCTCACCTATAATGGCATGCCCAAAATAGAGATGCCAGGTTGAAAGTGGTTAAATGTTAATTAGCCTGTAACCAGAATCATGTTTGATCCAGTCATCAATGTGTCCACCATGTTGGAGTGTTCTTATATGCAAACCATTGATTAGCATCTAAATATAGACATGAACTATCGCTGTAACACCAAACATCTGGCGTCTGCTCACCCCTGCTACACACGATGTACGCTTCATGCTCAAATCCATGGTCTGTTTAAATATGATACGATAGATGCCATCATTATGTCGCTGGTCTATCTGGTCTGCATATATCCAATCTATAATTCATCGAGCTTCATGTCTCTAATTCATTTTTAAACAAGCATGGCATTGGCTCGTATCTAGCACAGCTGCCATGGAAATGTCAAAGGTTTGAAAGCTTTAGTTGAGTAAAAGTCAAAGGCTCACATGGATTGTACATTTGATAAAAGCACAGCATCCATAATGTTAGTTGCTTAAACCTTGTGTGAAAAGGCATGATAATGTGTACAGTACAAAAGCACACTGTTGCAGACAGTACAGCAGGTTGTTTGCTGCATATTAATTTGTGCTTGATGTAGTTATGTACAGCATTTGAAGTATGCTTTAATAAATGTTGGATAGCGTTTTCATCCTTCATGATTTTGCCAATGCATAATTGAATTACTATAGGTACAGTACACACACGCCACGAGACAAGCCACTGTACAATAACTCATTAGACAAATCACCAGACAAGCCACTAGACAAGCCACTGTACAATAAATCACTAGACAAATCACCAGACAAGTCACCAGACAAGTCCCTTGACAACAAGTCACTAGATAAGCCACTGGACAACAAGTCACAGGACAAGTCACTACTAGACCATAATCCTCTAAACAACAAGTCACTAGACAATAAGACACGAAACAATATGTATCTAGACAACAAGCCACAAGGCAATACGTCTCTAAACAACAAGCCACAAGACAATACGTCTCTAGACAACAAGCTTACAGTATAGACAATAAGTCTAGACAACAAGTCACTTGAGTTCACACTGGCACACACCATCAATATGAATGGCCTTTTCATTTATGGAGGTCATTGTAGATTTCTCTCTCCTCTTCCCAACGCCCGTGCAAATAACATGTTTGTGCATGACTTGTTGCTCAGCCAAGCCTAAAGTGTGCACTGGCTCCAAGTTATGGGCAGGTAAGTCTGGGCTGCTTTGTTATTAAATGTGACAGCTGAGCGATATTTATAGAAATACTGTTCTGTCTGTTGGGGGAAAAATGGCCTGTGACTACTCATGGACTGTGACCCTGTTTTTACTTTTCCTCTATTTCTTTCTCCGAATACTTATTTTCTGGGCAGTTTTTTTTGCTTTTTTTAGTCGGGACAGTGTAGCGTAGTGAGACAGGAAGCTGGGGGCACAGAAACACATATAAACATGTCTCCAGACGGAATGAAACCTGGGATGTTGAGATTATCCGGTCCATACCAGTTGGCCCTTATGGAATGTGTTCTTATGAACTGTGATTTTATACCTGCTGCAATTTCATGTGTTTTATAGCTTTCTTTCTTTCTTTTTCTATGTCACTTCAACCGTGCACATGAAACTGTGATTTTATATACCGGCTGCTATTTTTATATGTGATGTATACTGTATGTTCTCAACGTGCACAAGAAGCATTTCTGCCTTCAGCAATGCTATTTATCCTTTGCTATATATATTTTTTCCTGTACCTTATGTATGATGGACTTTGATTTGACTGTGCCTTCTTGGTATTTTGTCCTTTGTTCCTTTCTTCTGTAATGTCTCTTTCCTTATTCTTACTCTTCCTGTAACTACAAATGTTGAGAGCTTGCACAAAAAAAATATTTTCAGGCACTCTTACACCCTGTAATCGAGTAATGTGACAATAAAGCTGATTCTGATTCTTTTGAAATGGCACTATGATGCCATTACTATGATGATGATGATGATGATGCAAGAATGACCGCATTTTAGCAAAAAGGCACACAAGTCAAGATCTTTATTTAAACATAGGTTAACAAGGAAACAAATGACACAAACATGCAAGGAGAAAGACGTAGACGTAGAATAACGTAGACGTATTTCCATTGTGGTCCTTGGTCTCGGACAAACAAAACAAAACAACAAAGAACATTAATTTATATATACAGACTATAAAAAGGACTGTTTGCAATACTAAAGCAAGCTATTTTAGCATGCTATCTTATTGCTGTTTGATGTTCTACTCTCCCTCCTGCCACACACCCACACACAGTCACACTCAGTACACCATCCTGACACACAAACAAGCGACACACAGTCACATACTCGAGAGACAGACAGGGCAATATCACCACCCCTCGCTAACAATCTATCATGTTTTGGCCGGTCGACAAAGTCCAGCTTGCCGGGGCAGGCAGCGGACCCTGTGAAAAACGAGCTGATGAAAACCAATGCCAGAAAGTGGGTCAGCTTCGCAGCCCGACCACACAGTTCAGTTCATCTGATGGTGTGGGCTCCAGATAAGGAGCCGTAATTAATGAACCTGTCCACTTCATACCATTATTACTGCATGCTAATATAGGCCTCTAGACATGATGCAGCACTTTCCTCCATACAGTCCTACCACGCGATGGAACTGCCCAATGCAATATAATGCAATGCAACCCATTGCAACGCAATGCAACACAATAAAACACAACACATCCTTCCATGCAAACAGAATGTGATTCGGCTGATTAACCACTTTCAACCTGGCGTCCCTATTTTGAACAAATGTTCAAATTTCAATAATTTGAATTGTTTTGAAATAAAAGAATATCAAAATTAGTTGCATCGCAAGTATTTAATGATAATAATAGTAATAAGAAAAAGAAAAAGAAGAATATTAATAATAATGATGTCTGTTGTTGTTACAACATCCCACAACACACCATAACTCTGCATACCGTTTGAGAACCACTGACTGTGTGTTATTGGGGTTATAAAGTGCCCACCTGCTGTCACAGATGGCTATTAGAACCACCAGCTCTACACCCACTCTGATCATTAACACAAACGTAGTGCATTCCAATTTTTCTGTGTTTAGGAAGTCATCAGAAGTTGCAACATGTTAGGGCCCACGCAAATGCTTTATTCACATCCATTTCCTTACCAGGAATGGTTCATGAGCACAAACCACACTGATCTAACACAATTCACTTGTTCAATTATTTTGCGGATGAAAAACAACAACTACGATTTTCTCCCATATTTCCATAGCAAGCCAAGGACAAATCTTTTGTTTATCTCAAATTAAAGTCCCCAGGATTTTTCAATATTCTCCCGTAAGTGACACATCACTTTTTTTTCTTCACCCCCTCTCCGCAATCCTTCCGCGTCAAAGCCCGCCACAACAACAACGCTAGATGCCTCAGCAGCATGATTGCCCCATAACTCCGTTGATTAATACAATTCGGCTGTGTAACTGCAGGGAAATGACAAAGTATTTTTTTTTCTTCAGGAGATACATTGTTGTTATTGGCCTGCACAGATAGGCAAGTTACATGGAGAAAAAAACAACATCTGCTCCATCTTGCTTCACAGAGCATACAAAGAGCTCTTTCATCAGCCGCTGAAAATGTAGTGCCAAATAAACTGCTCCATTAAACTCAAACATGTATACATAAATTGCCCTTTTCATGAAAGCAAACTAACACCACAGGCGCTGAGTATACAAACAATTCAAGTGTATGCATCGCTTGGGAAATTATGTTTATTTGAACAAAGGAATATAAGGAATATATTTACTTAACTGGCTCGAGGTGTTAAGGGAATTTTAAAGGCGACAGCAGGCATGAAAGAACTGACAAATTAATAGATATAAACACAAATAATGCCCTACTGTATCTGCTCTTTCATTGCAATCATTTATTCAATGAAGTATGTCACTAACAGTAGATTATTTCTCAGCAGAGACATATGCTGTATGCAAATACATTCTTTAAAGGCAGGGCATGAGATCATTGTAAACGCGGGATATTCAAATAATTTGTGTTTGTGTGTGGGGGGGGGGGTGCGGTACTTATATACTATAATTTGGCATTTTCATAAACAACTAGAAAAAGTGGCACAGGTCTCCGCCAAGTCAGGTAGGTTATTGTGGGCTAGCAATGTTCGGAATCCGCCAATCAGGATGGAATATGAAAGATCAGACGAATCCGTCTTGATCACTTGAGTATAGAGATAATGTGTACCGATGTTTGGACAAAATGAGTGGGAATAATATGAAAGAAAATGTTTTGCAAAAATCGGCCTCCAGGTGGCGCTATGATTGGGCAATGTTAAAAGGGCGGCATTTGTTCCTCAACGTTGTGCGAATGTGTGTGCAAAGTTTCACCGCAATCGGACGCTGCATTCATGATTTGCGGCATTTTGTTCAAAACGAGCCACTCCTGCAAACTTTAGATGTGAATCTTAACCAATCAGGATTGAATATGAAAAATGTAACACATCTGTCTTGATCACATGACTATAATAATAATGATAATAATAAACTTTATTTGTATAGCACCTTTCATGACATGAAATACAAGTCAAAGTGCTTTACAGATCAAGAATACAATTACAGTTACAACCAATTTAACAATAAAGCAAAAAAAGAAAAGCAAAAGCATATAGAGATCATGTGTACCGATTTGCGTGAAGTTTTGATAAAATCTGAAGGAGTAATATTAAAAAAATGTTTAACATAAGTCGGCCTCCTGGTGGCGCTATAAAAGGCAGATGTTGGGCAAAGGTTTTTCTTGGCCGCTAGGGAGTGCGCATACAAAGTTTTACACAGATCGGTGCAGTTATAGGTAAAAACACAAATCGGCCTGTTATAGTGAAAACTTTCAAGTGGCATTTCTTCCTCGGCCTAATGGGAATGTGCGTGCACGGAAATTGCATGCTGTGTTCATGATTTGAGGCATTTTGTTGAAAACGGAGCACTCCTGCTAACTTTGGAAGCCATTTTTGGCAATCAGGATGGAATATGAACAATCTGAAAGACCCATTTTGTTTATTGACTATAGAGATACTGTGTACCGATTTGCGTGATGTTTGGACACAACAAATGTTTCATAAATGTTGGAAAAGGGTGCTTGAAATGTTTAATCCGCCCCACCCCCAACATTCAGCTGCGTAGTTTTGTGATGTCAGGACTGGAAGAAGTTCCACCATGGTAAACTCACCTAAAATCCCTATAAACAAATATATACAAGGATACTTATGTGTACATATGTACATGTAATGTAACCTTTTACAGTAGCGAGGCTTCCAGAGCATTGCAAATATATATAGACATTTACAGTGTTCATTTATAGGCCAATATTATACTAGAAGTGTCAATACAGTGTTCATCTAGAAGAGGCTTCCTCCACTGATGAGGTCGTCACTGTTCAGTTCCTTTCTGCTACTGTACCTATACAGTCACCTTTTCAAAACATCTAATGTTAAGTAGGCTATGTCATGTCATATGTCCATATGATTATATGAAAATAAATAACTGATATTGTTGTTTAGATATGGACTAGTATTTAAATATCACACATTGTCCTTTATCTGATGCCCTACCTTTAATGATTCATCCAAATTGACATGTTTTGCTAATCATATATAAGATTATCAGCCACTCAAACAGGATACTGTGTTCATTGCATAATGCCTTGATCTGGCTGTAATTAGAGTTTAG
This sequence comes from Gymnoscopelus microlampas, assembly GCF_963454915.1. Lineage (NCBI taxonomy): Eukaryota > Metazoa > Chordata > Actinopteri > Myctophiformes > Myctophidae > Gymnoscopelus > Gymnoscopelus microlampas. The sequence continues at coordinate 35,591,945 of NC_139953.1, forward strand.
ACACAGCCTGTGTTTAGAGGTGAAGATTGTTGTTGACCCAGTCCCATTAAATATCCATTGGCCTGTTGTTTAAAGAGGAGAACTTAACCGAGCCAGAACGCCCACCCTCCCAGTCATCGATCCTCGCAGTTGCTTAGAACTGTTAAGTCTGATAGGCACACTTAACAGAATGAGTCATTTGTGGTCTTTGAAAAGACTATCGTTATTTAGCCATCCTGAGACTGTTAAGAGTTTAGTTACTCGACAGGAGTGAGAATGGAAAACGTTGTTTTTTTTGCTGGCTAATCATCCTTGTCTGTTGTTGAATAAATATTCCCCTGCCTGACTGCATGTACTCAGTGTCCTTGTTATCACACTCATAGTTGGCAACAAAGGTTCGGATTCTAATTGTTTGGTATTGGCAGTGGAGACAGACAGTGGAGGCAGCCAGACAACCATGTTTCCTCTGCTTCCGTGAAATGTCTCCAGTCCAGCCCCAGATAGGAAAACAGCAATAAAGTAAAGCCCCAGAGGCCAACCTCTCTAAGGACCATGTTTCCTCTCACCTTTCCTGTCATTGGAGTTGTTTATTGCGGTAGTTTCTCCCAGGTCTGCGGCCATAAACCCAGAGAGAGAGAGAGAGAGAGAGAGAGAGAGAGAGAGAGAGAGAGAGAGAGAGAGAGAGAGAGAGAGAGA
>NC_139953.1:36197619-36477619 GCF_963454915.1 Gymnoscopelus microlampas
ATTGCACTTTGGACTCAAGAATAAGACAGCCAGACACCAGTAAATTCTGTCATGCTTTGTTTTGAGAATATTACTGTGATATAATTTCTTTCCATCACAACTGAAATAACTCATACATGTTGTATCATTGAAGTTTGACAAAACAACACATTTTGTTCTTTTTGTTCAGAAGATATAATGTATACACTCTGCCCAATGATATTGTAAATCGATTGGTAATTGTTAATAATATCAGTCTCATATAAAGATCCCCCGAAAAGGAACCCATGATGAATGTGGATTTGGATAAAATGACAATTCTTCGTCTTTACAGTGTTCCAAATAAGGAGTGTACCTGGATTACATGCAGGTATACTTGGTCCTTCTACATCGGTGGTTCTCAAACTTTTTCATGTCAAGGACCCCCAAATGTATATCCATTTGACTACGGACCCCTATCTGAAATATTTTGTGCCAGGGACGACATTGTGTTGTTGAAATGTTCAAATCTTTTCAAGATGTTTTGAAAATAGCACATTGTCAGCTTGCAGATAGCAAGCTGACAATGTGCTGCGCCGCTTATTATGCTATGTGGATATGAAGATATCTTTGATTCTTCTTTTTGTCTATGCTCTCCCTCTCGATGCCCCCCCACCTTTCTTTCTTTCTTTCCTGGAAAACAAAGAAATTATGGAGCTTGCACGAAAATAAAAATTCACCCTCTGATTTGCACATGTAAACCTGTGATGTGACAATACATCTGATTCTGATTCCGAGGTGCTGTCTTTCTACTACAACACAACTCTCCTCCACAAATGCTGAGTTTTCAAATAGATCAGATATAGCGCTCCTCTCTCATGACATCAGAGTAATTCTGGCCTTTCGTTAGCATTCAGACCCAATAAAACAAAACCACCTCAGACCTCATAAAGACAAACTGTCCAACTGATATGAAGGCGATTTCTTTGTGCTAAAGAACATCATGTTCTTTTATTCTTAGTTTTGAAAATGTTCCTATTATAAATTATTTCAGTTCAATCATTAGACAATTCTTGAATATTGTGAAATTGGATATTGGGGAATCAATGAATAATGTTTTCATTCTGTTTTGTTAATGGAGAAGATATCATGCATTCTGTCATCCTGTCCAGATGCATTAACATTTTAATGTTCTTGTTTTTTTTGTAGAATACATAGAATACAAAGAATTGGGATTTTGGGCTTTATGTCATGTTGTAAATGTCCTGACCTTTAAGAATCGTCATTTTTTTTAAACTTGATTCGTCATGTCAAATAATGTTCATTGCAGTTTTTACTTTAGGACTGTCTAAGGTATGAAAATTGGTTTAATACTGTAATAGTGTCATCTCACCACACGGTTGCACTATAGCACCACTCATCACCAACCTCTTTTAGGCTGATTATAGCAGGATTACCAGTTGATAGTTATCTCTCTATTGACTTGTATCTATTCTGTATCTCTTGTATCTATCTCATGTCTATGAATCAGTTTATGCTCTCTGTTATTTATTTATTTAACTATGCTGCATGTACAAATCAATGTATTGAACTTCACTTTCCAAGAGCAGCAGAGAACATCATCATGTAACAGTGGGCATGAAAACCACATTATTCATCATTAAACAATATGAGGACCACTTTACACAGATATGCAGACATACTCACAGAGGCTCACTGACTTTGAAATGCTTACATAGATTTGCATTACTTTTCTAAGCAACATAACTTCAACTTCATTCTCACATCACCCAAGTTTACAGGCATAATAGAGCATGGGTGAAAAACACCCTCTACGCAACATAATTCATACTGCTGCGCAATTATGTTTTCTAATAAAGTAGAAAGAAAGAACAACAACAATTATACTGCCTTTATAATTATAATGAAGTGTTGGCCTGTGTTGACAAGACTGACATGGTGACATCATGGTGACAGGGCTCAGGGTTTGTTCAACAGCCTAATGGTCTTAACGCCACATATTGACATATATATTCTCAACATATAACATATGTTGAACATTACAACACACATGTTGTTGTTGCTAATTAGACACATGTAAATGGAGGTATAGACATCTGGGGGCCTGAACGGAGCCACTTGGTACTCCCACATGTATTACAGGCAGGGTGTCAATCATTATGTCATGGCTTCAAATCCAACGTTTGTCTTTTTTTGTGTTGTATGCTTCCCTCTCTTTCTCGTTTCTCTGCACCGTACTATTTATTAAATCTTTAATTACTTATCGTTTAAAAAAATATATCTTAAAAATAGCATGGAAGCCCATTCGCACAGTTACCTCAGCATTGCTTTTTAGTGCTACCGTGACATCGACCCCTGAGTATTGAATGGTGCCATGTGGCTTTTGGGGATCCTCCTCAAGTTTCAAGCTTTTTTGAAAGAGAGTTGACCAACACTATTGATGCTTTTGTACGTATCACATGCCAAAAGGTTGAGGTTATTTATACTTGGAGGCAACTCTGAAAGACCGCAGTCCATAGTTCCTCTGGCAAAATGTAAGAGCTAAGCCAGAAGGTTATGCTGTAATGCAGAATCGGATTTCTATCCTGGTATTTGAGACTAGACTAAAGAAATGCTCTTCGGGCAAAGGGATTCACCACTTTTGTTAAGGGAGCTTTCTTTCTTGAATATCAAAGGTCAGGACTGCAGAGATTGGCAGGTAAAGCTTGTTTAAACTCACCAAGGCTGCAGTGACTTAACTAAGACTACTGAATGTAATGATAAAGGTTTTACAATGATGAATGATCTATCAAAACTTTGTTTAAGAAAGGAAGGCCTTGGTTTACAAAGATGTAGGAGATATTGAATGGTGAACTTCAATGACACTCTGGTAAATTCGAAATTTGAAATCATCTGGAGGACTAACTCTGTCTGTTAAATATCAAAACATTGTTGTTTGACTTCCGGCGGCACACATGAAGACGATGTGGGATGATACATTCGTGGGGAGGAGAGAGATCAGGTTACAACTGAGTTTGCTCTTAATCTCCAGAGTCAAATCACAAAGGAGCTACAGTAGCTGCTCCTCTCAAGTTACACTTGAGGAGATTTGGGGGCAGAGTGAATTAAACCATGTGGTTCTCAAACTTTTCAATTTCAAGGACCCCGATAACTCTGAGAGAGTATAAATGTTAAATGAATGTGTACATGCTCAAGAGTTATAGACCTGTAACTTAAGGGTCCATTTGGAACCTCCTCAAAGAACCCTGAGGGTCATTGGACCCAAATTTGAGAACCACTCAGGCGTTGGAGGTATCTCTTCTTCAGCCCCCCTGAACAATAATGTAGTGTGACACACACATTTTGTTGTTGTCTTTGCATGCGTTTTGTTTATGCTATTGTCTTACCAAACCCGATGACTCATCCATCAGGTTCCAGTAATATTCCGGTGTTTTTACCCACCTGTTCTCTGAGGTATACTGGGAAATTCAGGAATAGCCTATTAAAGATGCCACACTTTATATCACTCATTGACCAACTTGTGTCAATGACTTATCTTAAAGAAATGCACAGGTCACACCCCTTCTTATGTTTTCAATGTTTACATGGCCACTTTAGATAGCTAGGGGGGTAGTGAAGTACAGGCTAATTTATACTTTGTCAACAAAAAAAAATCAGTTTTGTATGACATGGTTCAAGAAATTTTGAGCTTGTAGATCTACTATTTTCTCTATTTTTTAAAGAATGTGGTTAAGAGAGGCAGTGAGGCATAGAAGGAAGGTGAGTTGATCCTTGACCAGCTAAACTATGTGGCAGATATCTTAACCACTTGAACCTTAGCCTACTGTATATACTTTGTTGACCGGAGTCCCCACTACACTAAATATCTTACAGCTGAATATAAGCTCACAACGCATTGCTTGTAGATAAGCTATTTTTGCTGAATGTGCACCCCATAATAGGGACGACTGGGCTGTGGCTCTCAAAGTGGGGTCTGGGGATCCCCAGCTAAATGATTGATAGTTAGGAACTAAATGGACGCTTACAGGTTTGTAACTCAGAGGTTGTACAAATGGAACCAAATCATTTGGCTCCATTTGTACTTGTACACTCTCTGCTATGGCGGCCTGTGGCCTAAAGCATACCAAACTGGGGATCCTTGAAATTAAAAAGTTTGAGAAGTACCTGCGATATGGTTCATGTGGTTAACTACTCAACCATCGACAAGCACACAATTTGTTAGTGTCTCTTCCCTTCCCTGTTCTGAGCATGTCCAGTTCACCAGTAACAAGAGACATCCTGGGGCCTCACTCCATCACCCACCCACCCAAAAGGAATGCTGTGAGTGTGATGTAGGAAGTCACTTGATAGTGTTGGGACATGGGATGTTCGCCTGGAAGATTTATCACTCTGATGGAGGCATTTCGATGAAGTCATACGGTATTTGGCTGACATGATGTATTATGCTTTAAACGAAAACAAACCACAAAAAGCATCACAGGTTGTTCATTTAAAAATAGTGCAGCTGTGTCAGAAACGTCTTTTCTTTTTTAAGTTATATAGGAGGGACCTGACAGGCCATAAACCTCACAGGCTGTAAATTAGAAATATAAGGGAGAACACTGAATTTCAAGGCAGAAAAGAATGTGAGGAATTCAGAGGGTTGTCCTTTATACAGAAACTTGTACTTAGGCCTATTTCTTGTATATGGAGGACATATGTGTTGTGTTAGTTTTCTGTCTTTTATTATTCACAATCCCCTGCTTCCTGCCTTTTATATTAGTCCCCAAGCCCATGTCTAAGATAATTCTATTCCAAATATCAAAGCTCATCAATCTGAATCTGTTCTGATGTCCTTCATTTCTTTTTCATATATAGCGTATCCGTTTCTAAGCTACCAGTGGCTTATCCTCTTTCGACATTCACCTACCATCGGTGCCTTATATGCGTGAGAGAGGTTTTGCTGTGACAGTTCCATTAAGTTCAGAGCTTTGTGCCAGGATCAGTAGGCTACTGTACAAGCCTTTGGGTTAACAGTGCAATGTAATTGAGAATGGGTCCCATAGCCTATATCGCTGACTCATCGGATGGGACGATAACGTTTCCACAGCTTAAGAATTTGTAATGATAGCCATATTGCAATGTAGATTTACGATGGGCGCATTAATTGACATTCTCACGGTGTAGCTACTATACATACTGATCTAATATTGAATTCCTTTTTTCGGGAGGCTATTGTCTGGAAGTGACGGGCAGGTGAAGAAGAGCACAAAGAGAAGACGAATGAGACATCCAGGTTGTTTCAGAGACACACCCTCCCTCTACCCCGGGACGGGGCCCCACTCTGGTCTGCATACCTGGAGGGCAGGTAGATGCCGAAAAGAAATAGACAAAAAAAGGCGACATGCTCAGATGTCACATCTAAGCACACTGTTTAACCACTTTCAACCTGGCGTCCAAATTTGGGGCAAGTCATTATGGGCGCATATTTTCCCAACAAAAAGATATATATACTATTGTCCAAAAATATCCACCCAACATTTTGAACCGTTTTAATTTTCTTTATTTTTTTAAATAGCTAAAATAACAAATACGATCTATAAGCTGACAGTGAACTTGTATTTTGGATATTTTTGCAATTCATCCTGTGGGCCTAATAGGGTTTCAAATAGTCATATGAGTTGAAAAAAAACAACAACTAATAGCTGTGTACCCAGAGTTAATAATATGTGTGTGTACCCTCAAAAAACTAAAATAAATGTTATCAAATGTGCATGGCTAAGAAAGGACCCTGCATGAAGGAAGAATATCAGCTCTTGCACAGCACTGTATGGTGTCAAAAGACTATACCTTAACTTTACATCACCAATAATCCAAGTCATGACAAATAAAGTAAAAGTCATAAACTGAATAAAGTATTGTGAGAACAAAATCCAAAATAACCAAACAACTAAAGCAACCCGAAGAAACTCAAAGCAACCAAACCAGATGAAGAGACAGAATGAAGGCTCAAGCCCCATAGGGTGAGCAATCACCCCACCCAGATGTGCAGGATTACCCACTAATGAGAGGAGCCCATGGAACTCAGAAACAGACCTCTAAGGCCAAGACGCCGTCACAAGGCCAAGAAAAAAACTCTTCCCTGCATTTTCCCATCTGTCTTTTATAGCGCCACCAGGAGGCCGACTTTTGTAAAACATATTTTTTATATTACTCCTTCAGATTTTTACAGAAAATCACACAAATCAGTACACACTCACATAATCTCTATAGTCACGCAATCAAGACGGATCTGTTTGATTTTTCATATTCCATCCTGATCATTGATTTCCAAACATTGCTGGCCCACAGTAATCCACCTGACCTGGCGGAGACGGGAGACCTGCTCCCCGGAGGCTCCGAGAGTCCGAGGATCACTTTTTGGAAGTTTTCAATCATTCCAATTGCGAGGTTGAGAACACACATTTTAACAAACAACTCTACAGACCATCAACAGAGACTATTTCCGAGTTGTTCAGCGAAAGTTAATGATGAACCACAGAGGGAGTTAATAGTTTTCGTTGGAAGAGGCAGCAGCGGCGAGGACTCGCGGCAGTTACACTGAGCGGCAGCGGCAGCAAAGCGACCCAGCAGCGAGGAATGGAACTAACTAAAAGACTGCGTTTCATTTGGAGAAAGTTGGACTGTAGTCAGAATCTCATTTCACCTTATTGACAGGACCTGTCACTGAGACCATTGACATGCAAATTAAATGACCGCTTCAGAGCGGGAGGAGGCGGTGGGTGCGCTGTGACTGGTGCGGGTGAGGAGCGGCCAGAAGGAAGCGGCTGCGCAGCGCAGCAGCGACGACGCGATTGTTTTCACTTTCTCGTCGTTTTTGCTTTGGGATTCTTGTTGCTCGGAGAGTCCGTCAGGTTTTAGTCTGTCTCTCTGCTCTCCGTGGTTCTGCTTTTCATTCCTCTATCGTCGCAGCCGTCCGATATAATAAGCTCTGGAAAAACGTCCCAGGAAAAAGGATTTAACACGTAAAACTTCAACCCAATGAGGCCGAGGTTTGTTTGCTTTTATTACACTGGTTTTGTTGTTGTTTTTCCTCTTTAACGCATGTTGTGGGATAGGCTGCTTGTTTGGTCTGACTGCATGTGAGGCTAAATGCAAAGCATGTGGACTCACCCAGTGTTCTTATTACTCTGCGGTCAGATCAGAGATTAGATCAGATCGTTTCTTCAGTTGTTGTAACTCTGTAGTCGTAGCCTATTTTAAGTGAATGAGAGTGAGACTATCCTGGGAAAAAAGGTGTGGAGTAGTGTTCATGGAAATTCAGTGCACATTCACATAGCCTACATATCTGAGTGAATTAGGTCAGTTAAAATATTAAGACATTTAATGTCGAGCTGAAGTGAAAATCCTCCAACTCCCAAGACCTAATGTAATATTCCAAAGTGAATATGATTTTAACAACTTCACTTACACACAGCAGGTAGGGTAGGCTATATAAGAATGTATCACAACTATGTATCACAACAATTAGACTAGCCATACCATAAAAGAAGTTTACAAATAACGCTTTAGCTTACAGTGTGTGTCAGAGACAGAGTAGCTATTAGTAGCTGTGTTCCGTCAGCAGAAATAACGGAGCAGAAATAAGACTTCCGGTTGACGATCCCTTCAGAATAAGAGTACCCTCTAGAGTAAAAAGAAACCATTGAAAACCATTGAAAAACGGTTCATTTGCACATTAAAACTATAAATTAAGCATTTAAACGAAGCTATACAACACATATTATGTTTCTGTGTAACAAAAACGTTTTTTAAAAGATAAAAAATGTATCTAAATGGATAAATGTTGTTCAATGGAGTGCATAGCCTATAGAAATTGGACACTGGACCGGAGACGGACACGTGTGCCAACACTTGTGACATACTCACGCGTTCGGGGAGACCCCCTCTACAACGCCAAACTCTCCGCTAAGCGGCACAGGTGTAAAAAAAAGTGTGGCGGACCGTCCAATGAGGTCAGAGGTCAGAAAAGTGCCGTTTTCAGTGCGTAGCCTATACCAATTGGACACTGGACCGGAGACGGACACGTGTGCCAACACTTGTGACATACTCACGCGTTCGGGGAGACCCCCTCTACAACGCCACACTCTCCGCTAAGCGGCACAGGTGTAAAAAAAAGTGTGGTGGACCGTCCAGTGAGGTCAGAGGTCAGAAAAGTGCCGTTTTCAGTGCGTAGCCTATACCAATTGGACACTGGACCGGAGACGGACACGTGTGCCAACACTTGTGACATACTCACGCGTTCGGGGAGACCCCCTCTACAACGCCACACTCTCCGCTAAGCGGCACAGGTGTAAAAATAAGTGTGGCGGACCGTCCAGTGAGGTCAGAGGTCAGAAAAGTGCCGTTTTCAGTGCGTAGCCTATACCAATTGGACACTGGACCGGAGACGGACACGTGTGCCAACACTTGTGACATACTCACGCGTTCGGGGAGACCCCCTCTACAACGCCAAACTCTCCGCTAAGCGGCACAGGTGTAAAAAAAAGTGTGGCGGACCGTCCAGTGAGGTCAGAGGTCAGAAAAGTGCCGTTTTCAGTGCGTAGCCTATACCAATTGGACACTGGACCGGAGACGGACACGTGTGCCAACACTTGTGACATACTCACGCGTTCGGGGAGACCCCCTCTACAACGCCACACTCTCCGCTAAGCGGCACAGGTGTAAAAAAAAGTGTGGCGGACCGTCCAGTGAGGTCAGAGGTCAGAAAAGTGCCGTTTACAGTACATAGCCTATACAAATTGGACACTGGACCGGAGACGGACATGTGTGCCAACACTTGTGACATACTCACGCGTTCGGGGAGACCCCCTCTACAACGCCACACTCTCCGCTAAGCGGCACAGGTGTAAAAAAAAGTGTGGCGGACCGTCCAGTGAGGTCAGAGGTCAGAAAGGTGCCGTTTACAGTACATAGCCTATACAAATTGGACACTGGACCGGAGACGGACATGTGTGCCAACACTTGTGACATACACACGCGTTCGGGGAGACCCCCTCTACAACGCCACACTCTCCGCTAAGTGGGAGAGGTGTAAAAAAAAGTGTGGCGGGCCGTCCAGTGAGGTCAGAGGTCAGAAAAGTGCCCTTTTCTGCCATTTTCAGACAATAGTGGACACTGGACCGGAGACAGCTGCCGATGCCAGCACTTGTGACATACACACGCGTTCGGGGAGACCCCCTCTACACTGCCACACTCTCCGCTAAGCGGGAGAGGTGTAAAAAAAAGTGTGGCGGGCCGTCCAGTGAGGTCAGAGGTCAGAAAAGTGCCCTTTTCTGCCATTTTCAGACAATAGTGGACACTGGACCGGAGACAGCTGCCGATGCCAGCACTTGTGGCATACACACGCGTTCGGGGAGACCCCCTCTACACTGCCACACTCTCCGCTAAGCGGGAGAGGTGTAAAAAAAAGTGTGGCGGGCCGTCCAGTGAGGTCAGAGGTCAGAAAAGTGCAAATAAGTGTCAATTGGTCACCTGGTAGTACCAGGTGACACTTTGCCGACTGGGACTGTACGTGTGGGACTGGGACTATTTTAAAATAGTTAAAATAGGCGATATACAAGCTCACAATGCGATTTACAATTTAGGCATTTAGGCATTTAGCAGACGCTCTTAATTGCATAAGCCTGCAAGCCTGCAATGCGTTGCTATCTTCTATTTTTGCACATTTGGCACTGCTGCTACAGATTATTATACATGTTTTAAGAGGTTTATCAATTATCATACATGCCATTCCATCTGTACTTTCATTTTTTTCCTGTTATCTATAATTTTAAAAAGACATTGGTTGTGTTAGCACAGTCTCTGTAGAAACAGCTCCCAACATTTCACTGCTTGTACCTGTATTGAGTAAGTGTCAAATAAATCCCTCTTGATTCTTGTTCAGATTAGTTCCAGAGTTCTCTTTGAAAATGTCACACATTTTGAAATGGCTCCACATCCATTACCTGATAGAAGAGAGTTGCAGATTTTCATGGAACTTGGTAGAAATGATCTCTGGGCTGCCCTATAAAAATGGCTCAAGGTCACAATCATAGTCACAGTCAATGTTACATCAGTCATATCTCAGGAACGGAGAGAGACACAGAACGAGATGTTGGTGTGTGCCTTTATTAATGGTATTGAAATGTTTTACTGATGTCAAACTGGGAAACTGAAATAGAAGCAAGGCTTGTCCATAGCCATGTCTGTTTTGTGGGAGTATCCACACATATCAATCAATAACTGGTCAACGCAACAGTACTGTATACACAGAAGATGCTTTAAAACTTCCTGATTATATTCTGTGGCACTTCCTGGACTTGCATCCTCTTCCAAAAAGCCAATGAGTAGGTTTGATTTATTATGGAGTCACAAGGAGGTGACATCAATAGAACTTTTTAAAAGGTATTTTATTTAATTTGATACGTGAAGTCACAGCAGTAGATTCACTAGATTGGCTAATTTCAGCATGCAACCAAGTGTAAAATGTAGCATTACGACGCCATCAAGGCCCGCCAAAATACATTTTTGACGACAAAATCAACTGTAGATTTAGTCGACTAAAATCGTATTATATTTAGTCGACTAAAACTACACTAAAACAAACATTTAAGGTGAATAAAATATGACTAAAACTAAATTAAATGTTATTCAAAAGACTATGACTAAAACTAAATAAAAATTAACACTGCGTCACAGTGACATGACAACAACAGGTAACCTCAGTCTGTGATATTAATCTACAAATTTTTGTGTTAAATTTTGATTGTAGCCTGAATGATCAGCGGTCAATTGTAAGCAAGAACAGATTGTTATAATTGTAAGTAAGTAATAGTAAGTGCCACGGCAAATAGCTGTCTCATGTCCAGCGTCCAATTTGTGGAGTCTATGCACTGAAAATGGCTGTTTTCTGACCCCTGACCTCACTGGACGGCCCGCCGCTTTTCCAAATACACCTGTCTGGCTTAGCGGAGAGTGTGGCGTTGTAGAGGGGGTCTCCCTGAACGCGTGTGTATGTCACAAGTGCTGGCATCGGCAGCCGTCTCCGGTCCAGTGTCCACTATTGTCTGAAAATGTCAGAAAAGGGCACTTTTCTGACCTCTGACCTCACTGGACGGCCCGCCACACTTTTTTTTACACCTCTCCCACTTAGCGGAGAGTGTGGCGTTGTAGAGGGGGTCTCCCCGAACGCGTGTGTATGTCACAAGTGCTGGCATCGGCAGCCGTCTCCGGTCCAGTGTCCACTATTGTCTGAAAATGTCAGAAAAGGGCACTTTTCTGACCTCTGACCTCACTGGACGGCCCGCCACACTTTTTTTTACACCTCTCCCACTTAGCGGAGAGTGTGGCGTTGTAGAGGGGGTCTCCCCGAACGCGTGTGTATGTCACAATTGCTGGCACACGTGTCCGTCTCCGGTCCAGTGTCCAATTGGTATAGGCTACGCACTGAAAACGGCACTTTTCTGACCTCTGACCTCACTGGACGGTCCGCCACACTTTTTTTTACACCTGTGCCGCTTAGCGGAGAGTGTGGCGTTGTAGAGGGGGTCTCCCCGAACGCGTGAGTATGTCACAAGTGTTGGCACACGTGTCCGTCTCCGGTCCAGTGTCCAATTTGTATAGGCTATGTACTGTAAACGGCACCTTTCTGACCTCTGACCTCACTGGACGGTCCGCCACACTTTTTTTTACACCTGTGCCGCTTAGCGGAGAGTGTGGCGTTGTAGAGGGGGTCTCCCCGAACGCGTGAGTATGTCACAAGTGTTGGCACACATGTCCGTCTCCGGTCCAGTGTCCAATTTGTATAGGCTATGTACTGTAAACGGCACCTTTCTGACCTCTGACCTCACTGGACGGTCCGCCACACTTTTTTTTACACCTGTGCCGCTTAGCGGAGAGTGTGGCGTTGTAGAGGGGGTCTCCCCGAACGCGTGAGTATGTCACAAGTGTTGGCACACGTGTCCGTCTCCGGTCCAGTGTCCAATTGGTATAGGCTACGCACTGAAAACGGCACTTTTCTGACCTCTGACCTCACTGGACGGTCCGCCACACTTTTTTTTACACCTGTGCCGCTTAGCGGAGAGTGTGGCGTTGTAGAGGGGGTCTCCCCGAACGCGTGAGTATGTCACAAGTGTTGGCACACATGTCCGTCTCCGGTCCAGTGTCCAATTTGTATAGGCTATGTACTGTAAACGGCACTTTTCTGACCTCTGACCTCACTGGACGGTCCGCCACACTTTTTTTTACACCTGTGCCGCTTAGCGGAGAGTGTGGCGTTGTAGAGGGGGTCTCCCCGAACGCGTGAGTATGTCACAAGTGTTGGCACACGTGTCCGTCTCCGGTCCAGTGTCCAATTGGTATAGGCTACGCACTGAAACGGCACTTTTCTGACCTCTGACCTCACTGGACGGTCCGCCACACTTTTTTTTACACCTGTGCCGCTTAGCGGAGAGTGTGGCGTTGTAGAGGGGGTCTCCCCGAACGCGTGAGTATGTCACAAGTGTTGGCACACATGTCCGTCTCCGGTCCAGTGTCCAATTTGTATAGGCTATGTACTGTAAACGGCACTTTTCTGACCTCTGACCTCACTGGACGGTCCGCCACACTTTTTTTTACACCTGTGCCGCTTAGCGGAGAGTGTGGCGTTGTAGAGGGGGTCTCCCCGAACGCGTGAGTATGTCACAAGTGTTGGCACACGTGTCCGTCTCCGGTCCAGTGTCCAATTGGTATAGGCTACGCACTGAAAACGGCACTTTTCTGACCTCTGACCTCACTGGACGACCCGCCACACTTTTTTTTACACCTCTCCCGCTTAGCGGAGAGTGTGGCGTTGTAGAGGGGGTCTCCCTGAACGCGTGCGTATGTCACACGTGCCCCCGCAAATAGCTATCTCGTGTCCAGCGCCCAATTTGTGAAGTCTATATGCACTGAAAATTGACCTTTTCTGACCCCTGACCTCACTGGACGGCCCGCCACTTTTCCAAATACACCTCTTCCGCTTAGCGCCGAGTGTGGCGTTGTAGAGGGGGTCTCCCTGAACGTGTGCGTATGTCAAAAGTGCTAGCGCCAACAGCCGTCTCCTGTCCAGTGTCCAGTATTGTCTGAAAATGGCACTTTTCTTACCTCAGGCCGCACTGGGCGGCCTGCCACTTTCCTTTTTTTTACAAATTATCTCTCAAATGTTCACCAGCATTCTGTACTGGTCTGTATCCATTTTCTATCAAGTTTATGGGCGCTCAGTTATGGAGAAGTACACACACACACACACACACACACACACACACACACACACACACACACACACACACACACACACACACACACACACACACACACACACACACACACAAACTACAAATTTACTAATATTTCTGTCCTCTATCTTTTTTATGCTGTGTTTCCATGTTGTATATATGTTGTTAAATAATATACATTTTTAATGTTTTTTTTCTGATTACATTTGTATTTGTATTGTATTTTAGTTTTTAAATAGGTGAGATCAACTTTATAAACCCCAAATTCTTCTTTTTTTTTAATCTCACCTGCACTATCTACTATTATTATTTGTAGCATATTTTGTGGTCTCTTTTATCATTGTTTATTTGCTTCTGCAATAAACAATATTATATCATCATCATTTTCCAAGAGTGACCTGGCCTAGAGTCAGCATTATTACAACAATGGACAAACAATACAAAAACAATACATATATATATAACACACACAAATCAATATCCAGTTAAAGTGCAAAACAGTGCTAAGTGCACATTTAATGGGGGTCAATAGCCAATTTCAAACTGGAACAACCATTTAAAAAGACATACTGTACATCATAAATGTATTTTTTAAATACAATTGTGTCTTTTTTTTTTAAACTTGCCACTTAGAAGTGTTTTAGTATGAGCCATTTAAAAGGCATACATCATAAATGTATTTTTAAATTAGATTTGTGTCTTTTAAAAAACATAAAAAATTCACGATCTTATTTTGAAGGCAACCGGAACCCTTATTTCTGCTAGGTCGAAAACCGGAAGTCCAATTTCTGCTGACGGAACGGAGCTGATATTAGTCTACTACGCTACCTCTTTATGTAGCACATTATTAGGCGTTATTGATTAGCCCATCTAGTAGGCTATGTAAATACATGATTTTAGCACCCAAATTTAAACATCAAACTACCATGACTGTTAGAATTGATTTATAACCTATATTTGCCTTTTGATGAAAATATAATTCTATAGGCTTTAATATGTTTATGCTTTTTTAAACGTTTTATTTTTTAGACCAACTATGTTTTTTATAGATATGGATCACAGGTCCATTTGGTTCCATGATTTGATTGATTGATTGATTGATTGATTGATTGATTGATTGATTGAATACTATTAGACAGAAATGCACACAGTACAGTCATACACTTGAGCTAAGAGGATAACCCAAAAAAGTCCATAGCATAAAATGAACACCAACATAAAATATCATCAACAAATATAAAGCACTAGAGTAGAAAAAGGGTGGGGGGGGGGGGGGGGGTGTAAGTACACTCTCAGAGTTAAATGAACACTGAGGATTTTACAGTGGGTCCCAGAGATAACAAATGGTATAAAATGGGGCCCCAATTGGCCTAATGCATAGCCTATCAGACTGGAGGCCCTTGAAATTGAAAAGGTTGAGAATCACTGCTCCATGCAGCAGCATCCTAATCAACGCGTCCTCCTCACAGCCCAGATTGTGTATGAACCATATGAACGCCCCTCTCTGCTCGTCTATCCGTCTGTCGAGCCCCCCAGGGAGCTGATTAGTGGACTGTTATGCTGCCGGGGTCAGGGGGGCACCAGGTGTGTAATGGAAACATAATGGGCCTTAATGGACGTCCAGAGGAGCGTATCCCCATCTGAAAGGCTCCAGAAATAATTGTATATGCGGAGAGAGTCGATGCAGAAAAATTGATAATTAGATTTGACTGTCAGATGGTGAGACAATGAATGCTACAGGCCACTGGTTCTCCCAAGTGGGGGTCCGGGGACCCGCCAGGGGTCCTTGAGGGGGTTTGGGGGGGGGTCCTTACTAGCAAAATGAGCGAACCATTTTTAGCACTTAAGCCCTATTTTTAAGCTGTTCGAAAATAGCCGATCTACAGGCTGATAAATCTTCTCTTATGGGGGTCCCCAGCTGGCACAAGCTCTTTTCAAATGGGGGTCATATTAGCCAAACACATTTTTGTGGTCTGTGACATGAAAATGTTTGAGAGCGACTGCTATTAGGCTGTGGGTGTTTGGATAAGTCAGGTGCAAATTAGTCCTGAATCTGTCGCATTTAATTGAGGCTTTTTTTCTTCCATTATTTTATTCTTAAAATATACGTTCACTTTGGAATTAGATTCACATTCACTCACAGCATTATAAAACCTGCTTTAGGAGCGGACATAATTGGGAAAACCCAATAGAATAGTGGTCTATTTGTCATAGCATTACTGCCTGGTGTGTGTGGGCAATTCAAGAAAGACGCAAGTGAATAGCTTTGTGGCAGAGAGAGAAGGAGCTTTCCCTTTTACTCTCTTGCCTTGAGGGGACTCTAAAACCTCTTTATTGGTACCTTGAAACAATGAGCTCTTGTCGGTGTCCAAGGCCCCCAGTAGGTCTTTCAGAATAAGGAGACTGCATCTGCCATCATTATTATTATTTCTGTGCAAAGGATTTACGAAGAGGGGGTGATGTTAGTGTTTGGTCCTTCTTTTCATGAGCAATGTGAAAAGAGACTGTGCAAACAAAGGAAGAGGGGATATGGTGCGTGTGTGTGTGTGCGTGCGTGTGTGTGTGTGTGTGTGTGTGTGTGTGTGTGTGTGTGTGTGTGTGTGTGTGTGTGTGTGTGTGTGTGTGTGTGTGTGTGTGTGTGTGTGCGTGCGTGCGTGCGTGCGTGCGTGCGTGCGTGCGTGTTTGAGTGCGTGTTTGAGTGTGA
Organism: Gymnoscopelus microlampas; assembly: GCF_963454915.1. Taxonomy (NCBI): domain Eukaryota; kingdom Metazoa; phylum Chordata; class Actinopteri; order Myctophiformes; family Myctophidae; genus Gymnoscopelus; species Gymnoscopelus microlampas. Next base: position 36,213,577 of record NC_139953.1, read on the forward strand.
GTGTGAGTGCGTGCGCGTGTGTGAGAGAGAGAGACTGTCCCTCAGCTGACACATACTCACCAGAGACTGTGGCAAGGCATGAACTCGACTACACCCCCCCCCCCCCCCCCCCCACCACCACCACCACCACCACCACCACTTGAATGTTTGGGAAAACCGCTCAAACAAAAGGGAAAGCCCCTTGGCCAGGGGAGCTATTAGGAATATGAGCTTAGACCCTGTGTGTACAGGTATAGGACCACTACTGGTTGACAAGAGGTATTGCCTGAAGCTCAAAGCGTAATCTTTCCCCTGCCCAAGCGGGCGTTCCGGGTGACCCGGGTTCACATCCCGGACAGGACATAAATCTTCAAAAAATCAAATGAATCTCTCGAAAATGGCCGATCGATCTACCACCTCGCAATGCACCGTATGTGAGCTTATATAGATCAGCGATTTGCACACATCTTTGAACACTTTGAAAATGTTTTCGCCTATAATGACATGCCCAATATAGGGCCGCCAGGTTCAAAGTGGTTCAATTAACAATGAGGATTTTACCAGTGCATCATCAGGCCACCATGATGTGTGTGTGTGTGTGTGTGTGTGTGTGTGTGTGTGTGTGTGTGTGTGTGTGTGTGTGTGTGTGTGTAGGCTGCACTCTCAAAAGGCTCCGTACACGCTTGTGATTTAGTGAATGTGTGTTTAACACAGCTCATGGGTGGTGAAGCTCATTGTACCACGTCTCTAAAAGGAAAGGACTCTTGTTGAGGAAGACAAGGGGTCCTTTCTGCTCAGTGGTCCTGGACAATGAAGCCGGTCCAAACAGATGATAACTAGATTGACCGGGGTCTCGTGAGGTCATTTCGTCTTAAACCTAATTCATACTTTGTTGTAGAACCGTGTCACTTGTCAAAAATCTGTTATTGCTGCCGAATGGCCTGGTCGTAAGATAGAGAATAAATTAGTCCTTAGTGATGTATGCTGCTACGCACAGGGGTCATCTAGTGCCACAGTAATGCTTGCTAAAATATACATCTTAACCATTTCATTGTATGATAAATAGCAAAAATAGATGCTTCGTGAGCTTGTAGATCTACTATTTTTGTAATGTTTTCAAAATAGGAATGCCAGGTTAAGTGTTTATCATATGAAACCAGTGTCCCTATTCTTAGGGAAACGTTCAGCGGAAATAACAGATCTACAAGCTGACAATGCGGCGGGTTGTGTATATAGAGTTTAAGTGGGTAAGAAGTGATTGGCCTATTGTGAGAATTGTTGTTAGTTTGATTATTTTTAAACAAGACACATTATAAAATGAAATTAAAATGTTTATCTGTTTTTAATATAATTATTATAATTAATTATTTGTATTATTATTTTTTACAGTTGAATATTGAAAGAAGGTATTTGTTCTACACTCTTATTATGATTATTTATGTCCCTTGCCTTGAATGACCTTCATGTTTAAAGTTTTGCTCTGCAAGGGAAGAGGACATCTTGTGTCACATATCCTATGTGACTTTATGTGTGCTGGGCAGAAAATATGATATAAAAAAAGACTAACCTCACCTAAGACAGCAAGATAAGATATTATCATGATGTGACAAACATTAGGTATTGGAAAGTAAACTTGCCTCACACACACACACAAAAACACTGGCCTCACATGCACGCGCACACGCACAAGGAGAACTTAGTGGCCGGCAGACAAAACCAGTGAACATACCATAATCCTACGGTTCCTACCACAATCTCATGAGAAGGTTATTGCCTTGAGCAGCCGCCATAACACACACGATAACATGCCCCCACTGTGTTCCAGGGGCACCCAAACACCACACTCTTCTCATTGCTTGGACTGTGAGAATTTGATATACTGTAGGGCATAAGAGGATTTAGCTTTTCTATTATTTAACCACTTGAACCCTAGTCCCTATTCTGGGCATGTCATAATAGGTGTGTTGAAAACAAAAGCTAATCTACAAGCTTGGCAACAATAAAAGCCAATCTTGTTTCTTAATAAGATGTAATACAGCAGATGTTAATACACGGCACATAGAACATAATAAAACACTTAATATGATATGCAGAAAGGGATCTACTGTACAGTATGTGCTGGTGATGGGGTGAAGAGAGTAGACATCCTGATCAGACTGGCAGCTCAAATACAATTTGTGTCCTATCCGGATTGGAGTCGCATTGGAATCAGATTTTTGCAAATCAGATTCAAATCACTTTCCTTACATTCCTTAGCCTTGTTCAGACCGTGTAAAACCAATCCGACTCAAATCTGGATAGCAAATAAGATTTGGGCTGGATTTGGGTTGCCAGTCTGAACAGGGGCCTATTAAGAGTGATTGTCAACAGAGATAGGAATACAGACAGGTCTCAATGTCACTCACAAGTCACATGATTAGACTGACAGACTAGATTAGTTAACCTTTAAGTAAAAGGTTATTTTGTCTACAGAAGGTTTAACTGTAAAATCATCTGTCTTAATGCTTGCACATTCTTTCATTTTGGTGTGGGCGTCACGTTTCTGTTCAAAGATTTTGGAATTAAATCTTAATTTCTAAGTAAACATTGATGCCACATAGAAGAGGGGATGACTCTAAAGCATTATGTTAGTGTCCTCTTGAAGATAATGAATCTATTACCTTTTGTTAAAGGAGCAAAATGAACACAGTCAACACACACACATAGACAACGGCAGACATAGACAATGGCTACTGTAGATTTTCATGCCGCTATGCAGCCTTCAAATCCAGTCCTACTGTATATTGCGCTGATCAGAGCAATGCACCGACCGAGTTATGGACATTTTAAATGTTAGACACTGACGTAACACTGCTGTAATGTCTCATATGTGTGCAATTTAGTTGTTTTTTTTTGGTGTGACAATTGTCATGGCAGACCCCTGAACAGCATTTGTGCCAAGTTTGGTGAGGATTGGCGCGATGGTGTGCCTGTGGCCCTTGGTGTGTGACTATTGTCACGGCAGACCCCTGAACTGTGTTTGTGTCAAGTTTGGAGCAGATTGGAGCAACAGTGTGCCTGTGGCCCCTGGCCCTGGGGGTCCCTAACATGGCCACCTGGAGTGACTATTGTCATAACAGACCCCTGAAGAGCGTTTGTGCCAAGTTCGGTGCAGATTGGAGCAATAGTGAGCCTTTGGCCTGATGTGGCTCCTGGGGGCCCCACAAACGGCCCCTGGTGTGATTAATGTCATGGCAGACCTCTGAACAGTGTTCAGCAACGGTAAGCCTGTGGTACCCAGGGGCCTTGGTGTGGCTATTCTGATGGCAGTGTATTCTGTGTTCAGTGTTTGTGCCAAGTGTCTTGCAAATCGGAGCAAGTCTGGTGCTCCTCGCAAGTCTGCATGCTAGGTTTGTGACGTCCACCGAGGATAGAAAGATAGAAAATTAGTTCCATCTGCGCTTTGCATTACAGTACTAATATGTTTAGGAAACTGATGTAGCCCAGAGGGTCAAAATTATGTAAAACATGGCTTATGATTCTGCAATGTTGAAATATGAATGTTCCTTTTTTAAATAACCATTCTATCTATATAAGGCTTACAGCCTGACTGATAAGAGAACGCTGCTAACAGAATTAGCCCGGAGCTTTCAACCCGTTAGAATTCTCAGCCAAAATGCATCACTCGCTACTATTGGTTGAAAACTTTTTCCAGAGCTGAGCGTGCATGCTCTTGTTCGCCAATGTTCAGCACACACTATACTGTGTTAGTCATGCTGCAATAGTATATCATCACTGTCGGGTGGAAACTTTTTTGTATGTCTAAAACCGTTACTTTTCAGGAAATGGAAAAACCTCTAGCCGGTGTACCTCATTTTGCAGGTTGCTCCGATGTACTTATTATTTACTCACAAGCCTTTGTTAATACTTTTCATTGGTTAAATATTCATAAAAACTCACAGACAGACTTAACCACTTTAAACCCGGCATCCCTATTTTGGGCATGTCTTTATGGGAGACAATTTTCTATATTTTAAAAATGTTCCAAAAATAGCCGATCTACGAACGTGTTCGAGCTTATAGATCGGTTATTTTAGCTACTTTTGTTTGACACTGGCATGTAACAGTATAAAATGGGGCAATGATTTATGAAAAAAAAACATAAAAAGATGAAATAGGGCTTTTGTTGAACAAGGCTTTTGTCGAACAACGACGAAAAAGAAAGTAGTAGCAACTGTACTTATGTAAAATCTTGAGGTATTTGTACTTTACTTGAGTATTTCCAATTTACAATACTTTTACTTCTACTCCACTACATCTTGGGCAAATATTTTACTTTTACTCCACTACAATTATTTGAAAACTTTAGTTACACTTTGTTGATGATTATTATTACAAAACATACATTACCCACTTCAGCCCTATATACATTTAGGCCATTTGAAAATAGCCGACCTACAAGCTCACAATGCGTCGCGATGCGACGCATTGTGAGCTTGTAGGTCGGCTATTTTCAAAAGATTTGTATACATTTGTAAACTTAAAATGGGACATTCTGCATAATGAGTACTTTTACTTTTGGTACTTTTACTTGTAACAGAGTATTTCAGTATTAATATTACTCAGTATTTTTGATTGAAAAATGTGAGTACTTTTTCCACCACTGATCTTTGCCCAAAGATCCATGCATTCCCTTCAGTCTTCGCCAGCTGCATGTCCACTGCTGTGGCAAGCCAGATACAGTACAGTAGAGCTGAAACAGATCTTTGGGATTAGCGAGGGAGCAAAGTATTGTTTTAATCTAGCCCCGGCTCTCTTCGGCCCCAGAGGAACTTCTGGTGGAGCAAGGAAAGACAGATGGCAGAGCTGGAGTGGCACACAGGGCTGTAGGGTGGGTTGTGTTGTGTTGTGGTTGCAGCAAAGGACAATCCTATTCTATTGTATCCTGGCCACTCCTGGCTGTCACACATCTCACTGTTAAACAGTGGTGGAAACTGGAAAGACATGCTAACTCCGGTTATTTTTACTTAAGTAAAAGCAGCAATGTAGAAATACATCAAGATATACTTGCAGCTGTGATTCTCAAAGTGGGGTCCAGGCATGGACCCCCATGGGACTTTGGGGGGGTTCCAGGGGGTCCCCACCAAAATAAGGAGTTACCTATTGAGAGGATGTATATGACAATGATTAATATAACAACAACAACCTTCTTTTATGGGGGTCATTGGCACAAAATCATCTCAAATCGGGTTCATTGGTATTAAAAAATACTTAAGTAAAAGTACCTAAAAATTGTATTTTAGTACAGTACTTGAGCCCAAGGAGTAAATGTACTTAGTTACTTTCCACCACTAGCTCACGTCACTGGTTGGATGTGATGGCCACTAATGAACACTCAGTAAAATCACAGAAAAAAACTGTTTAAAGGGCCATAATAATAATAATGGTCATAATGAATCCCTGAAGGGTGGCATGGGGACTACTCTTCCTGTTCCTGGCCTGCTCTCTTGTCATTAAAACCACTTTCACCTGGCGTCTCTATTTTGGGCATGTCATCAACTTTCAAAAATTGAATTATTTTTTATCACAGAAATTGCATGAAAAGAGGAAGAAGTCACGCACACTTTTGTAAGTCTCCACTTACAAAAGTTGTATTATTGAATAAAGAACTTATCACTCTTTTCATGTTGATTTTTCCGTACGCACAAGTAGGTGTGCAGAAGAACTCTTTCTATTACAAAAAAAATTGCTCTACAAGCTCCCATGAATGACACTATCGTACGATGAATTTAAAAATCAGGGCTTAAGTGGTTAATTACTGTAGCTGGTCACGTCAAGGGAATCTCCTGCCCTTTTCACTGCCAGGAACCTGGTCAAGAGAAAAACATGTTTGTTTATCTTCAGTTCTTCTGGTCACTTTTTTACTTTCACTTCTGTAGGTGTTGGTCACGGCCACGTGCCAACTTCTGCCTAGGTCTCTAGACAAGTACTGGGAGGGGAAAAAGTTTCTCCTTAAATTGTGGGTGACATGGTGAAAATCTAATTATGCGCTGTTGCTCCCCATTTACACGGATTTGAAAAGATGACATCAGTGTCTTTTATACAATAAAGAATTATATATTCTACTTGGCTTTCTCCTGTCCCGCAACACTGTGTTGCAAAGGGGCTGTCAGGTATTTATGAGTATACTGTTCTACATACTGTAGTAGCATGGCTGCACTTCTACATAATGTAACAGTACAAATCCAGAGCCGTGAAAATGTTCCATCTTCAGCTGAAAAATATGCCCGCTGTCGAGCAGAAATCTTGTTTTTCCAAAACCTATAATGCAATGTAGTTATTATTTATTTAGACACAAGTTCTTGTTAATACTTTCATTGGTTAACTTAAATATGAATGAAACCCACAGCCACGCTTTCAGCCTGGTATCCGTATTTGGGAATGTAATTAGTATTAGCTTGTAGATCACCAATTTTCTCCACCTTTGCATACCACTGCCATAGGACGAAGCATAAAATAGGGCATTCATTTATGAAAAAAACATAACAAATATGAAATATGGATACACGGTTGAAAGTGACGATATGCAGTTGTAGTTTTAGTTCGGTCCTTATGTAAGTCATGGATGGCATCATGAATCACAGACTCTGCATAATAGATCTCCTCTCTCACACATTCTCACAGTTCAATCCCCATGCCCCCCTAGAGCACCATGCTATGCTCTATCAAGATGCGCTTCCTTTGTGGTGTTTGTGCGAGAGCTTCTGCACAAACAGAGCGAGAGAATGACCCACATAACGGAAGGTACAGTACATCAGGCTGGCTCTGCTGTATGGCCCTGAGCAATCGTGTTCATTTTAGCGCGTTTCATATGCGTGGATGTTGTTGTGTTGTTGACGTTCGTTAAGTTCCCCTCTCTCTCTGTGTTGTTTGTCTCAAGTGGATGCGAGAGATGTTGTCGAGATTAGAGACGGATGTGGCCATGAGCAATTTCATCTAACCATTAAATATGTATACGTTTTTACTATATCGGGATAGCACCAATTTTCAGTGACCAACTGTTATTTTGGAACATTCCTCTCTTCTGTAGAGTCTTCCTTTTCTATGCGAGTGTGAAGAGATTTCTTCATGCTGTAAACTGGCTGTATGGTAGAGCAGAATTCTGTATCTGTTTTCTCAACAAACACATTGTGGAAAGCGCACAGAAATACCACCCATTTTTGCCAGACCCAGAGGGTCGGCCTACATGAGGCTTTGTCGGTCAGTCCCTCTTTGTGTGTCACTTCAAAAGATCATTTATATCTTTTGAAGTGAGGTAAGACAGGATTAATCAGGAACAGTACTGGCGGAGACCTGTGCTCCGAGGAGCACATTTTCTAGTCTGTCCCTCTTTTCCTCTGCACACACGTCATGCGAAGTCCGGCCATTCAGATTTCAACCACTAGGGGTCTGGCAGTACCAGGTCTCCTGGTTCTAGTTTTACTCCATGGCAATGGCGGGGATAGTGTTTTGTCTATATGTCCCCCAAATTTGGCCAAGATATGGAGTGTTTTGCCCAAATACAGAGATGACTGACATCAAATTGATGATGTCAGAGTAGTATGTGAACTTCTCCCTTCCCCCTGTCTTTTACATCAGCATCACAAATCTGGACTTCCTCATGGCTCCAGACTGACCTCCAAGTACTGACTGCACAGGGAAGCCACATTTGTTATTAGGCCCGAGAGGGGGAAAAAAGGAGGGGACCAAGTGTAGTCCCCTGGGGGACTTCGGTCAACTAAGCATATACTGTAGGGTTTAAGTGGTCACAGGTGTGTTAAAACATTGAATGCTACATTTGAATGGCGTTAAATGGCTTATGCTACATGTTGACGATGTCATAGAACAGGAATTTCTAAAGTTCCGTCTCTGGCATCTAGGACAAAGCACGTTACTACACATTTTTAAAACAACTTTGTCACTCAATGAAAGGAAAATTCCCTCTCTTTCTAAATCTGAAATTCCCACACACCCACACATGAATGGAGCCCACCACGCTGGATGGATTCATGAATGGTGTTCCGGGCTACAGCCTATATTGAAAGGCGGCCGACGTTGCCTGAATTCCTGGCATGCCTTGAATATCAAGTGTTGCACGGTGTCTCAGATGATGTGCAGTCGTCTTCTCACCTATCAGTCAGGGTGACAAGCTTGACAGCTATACCAAGCGACAGTAAAAAAAAAAAAAGCCATGGGTTTCCGAGGCTAAGCGACAGTGACCTCATTACTTCATTGTAACAACATCGTCTATAGGGAATATAACGCATCTGTCTTGCTCAATGTGGAACGGCACACATTATTTATGTGTCATCGACTCAGCATCTGCCTGGGACATGGTTGTTCATTTATGCCGTGTATTTTGTTGACAAACTTTTCATGTAGTTTTTGTTGTGCTTCGCTTGCTCTCAGCTAGAAAAAACCTTCTCGAACCGTCTTCTCATCATGAGATTAAACGTGTCTATTTGTCTGCAATGTAGACTATTTATAGCTACATAATGTGTGTGGGCAAGGATTTCTGTATATGACCATATGTTCATGACTGCAGTCTCTTTGCTTCATTAACTAAGCCTACATTGATATTTAAAAAGATAATAATGCATTAGTTCTTGTATATGGGTAAAACAGAGTTTGGACAGAAACTGTAACCTTTAAATTTAAAATATACTATTTAGGTATTTAGCAAACGTTCTTACCCAGAGCCACTTAAAAGGGCGAAATCAGAGTAACCAGAGAAAGCATGAAACCTACTTAACAAACGACAGGGTAAATACTAATAGTAGTACAGTAGTACACACATAGTAGAGTGCAAAGAGAACAATGTAGTGCTTCGAAGAAACTAGGATACCAGGTACATAGCTCTAAACTAAACTGTGTGCTATCTAAATCAGTGGTTCTCAAACGTTTTCATGGCAAGGACCCCCAAATTGCTATGTATGTGGCTGCGGACCCCCACCGGAAAATAAGTTGTGCCAGAGACCCCCCAGAAACAAAGATTTGTGTTAAAAATGTAGATCTGCTATTTTTGAATAGCCAAAGTATAACATATATAAATGGATAAAGGGGTTGAAATTATTGTGATCTAAATGATCTAAATAGCTGGCCTAACTTTTGTGGTCAAGCCAAATAAAAGGTGACAACAAGAAGGGATACAATGAGAGGAGTGCAGTGCTGGGGGAGTGAGGTAACTTCTGTGATCCTATCCTATAAATTAGTGTTCTTATGTGGGGCACAGCATTTACCAGTAAATATGATCTTATGAAGCTATCCCTTGTGCCATCAAACTAGTTCAACTAGTGTGAGAGGACTTAAATGGCTTGGAAGCAAAGAGGAATTATGGCAAGTGGGGAGGCCTGCTACACAGCTAAATCATCAGTGTTAATGTATCCATTGCAACTAAAGAGAGTAGAGGTTACATTTCATCGCTGTCAGGGGGAAAACTTGTATATCCAAAACCATTCCTTTTTAAAAGATGTAAGACCTGAAGCCAATTCTACATGTCTCCTAAATCCCAACAGTATTCTGAAAAACGTATGTTTCTATATCAGTGGGCATTGGTGCTCAACATTTTTCTTGTCAAGGACCCCCAGAATGATATGTATTTGGCCGCGGACCACCAAATATGATGTTCCAGGGACCCTCAGAAGCAAAGATTTGAGTTAAAAATGTTCCCTTTAAAAATATATATATTCAAAGATTTGCACACACTTTCACTATTTTTGAATAGCCAAAGTGTAAAATAATGCTTTTTAGCTCAAATCTAAAAATGACAGTTCCAGGTCTTAAAGGGTTAAATTGTCACGATGTGACGCGTTGTGAGCTTGTAGATCTGCTATTTTCAATACTTTTCTGAGACACTCTTGTATGATGAAGTATGTCATTAGTTTACAAAAAAAATACATATAAAGTTAAAATATGGAGATTCAAGTGACGGCATTTTTTAAAATGTTGTACACTTTCAGTTAAAGCTCAGGATTTGACAGTGTCACTGGGGTTATCAGAGGGGCTCCTCCCATCACTGTGTCAGCAAACAAGTAGGAATTTCTCCAATAGAGGATCTGAAGAGTGACTGAACATCACATTCCTTTGGCTTCTGTCCTGATAATCATTCATACTATAGAGAGTCAGATGCCTGGCTCGTTCAGTGTGCTAAAAGCCTATGGGGTGAACTTGATCGCATTCAAGCCAAGAGCTGATGAAATTAACAGATTAGATCTCTCTCTCTCTCTCTCTCTCTCTCTCTCTCTCTCTCTCTCTCTCTCTCTCTCTCTCTCTCTCTCTCTCTCTCTCTCTCTCTCTCTCTCTCTCTCTCTCTCTCTCTCTCTCTCTCTCTCTCTCTCTCTCTCTCTCTCTCTCTCTCTCCTTCCTATATAATTGTTTTTACTTCAAAAATATTTCTAAAAAATGTCTTAAGATTTTCTGAAATAAATAAAAGAAAAATAAATATAAAAGAAAAATCAGAAAAGAAAATCTCCAGCTGAAAAGGTTTTAGGAACCCCTGGATTAGTGTTTTCTTTGACACACAACCAGAGCCAGCATGAGCTTATAGTTCAGCTGCATGCTGGATACAAAACAGACACCACACACATGCACATTACCAGTGTCGGACAGTGATGAAGTACACTCACTTCAGTACTGTACTTAATTATTTTTAATTTTTGAGTATCTGTACTTTACTTGAGTATTTGTATTTTTGGATACTCATGACTTTCACTCCTCTACATTTCAAAGACAAATATTGTACTTTTGACTCCACTACATTTCTAAGAAGGGAAAATGTACATTTTAAATTAACCACTTAAACCCTTTTTAAAATGTAGTGAAAATAGCTGATCTGCAAGCTCACAACGGTTTGCGGTGCGACACATATCTGCTATTTTCACTATTATTGATATTTTTTGAACATTTCTACAACGTTTTAAAATGTCTAAAATTTCATAATTTCAATATAGCAATGCATTGATATTAAAAGAAAAATGTACTTTCTAATATGTGCTTTTGAATACTAGTTAGTTAACATACCTAGTCCACCACTGCACATACAAAAGACTACACAAATGCTACTGGCTCCAACACCCAACAGACAACATATTGTTTGTTCGCTGACATCAAACAGTCCCACTCCCTGCAAGCTGTCTGCATTCAAGACTCATTGTAGCTGGAAATGCAATTAAAAAAAGGAGATGGTGTTAAATAAGGAAAGCCTAAATGGAATAAACCAATATGGCTATAATGTTTTACTGTGTTGGTCAGTCCTATTCAGTCTTATCTGGATGCTGACTACAATCTGACCCCTAGACTGTGTCCACACATTTTTTTTTTGCCCTAGCGTGCCTTGCGAGCTTGTAGATCGGCTATTTGGTGAGCGACACCGGCGTATGACAGAGTATAAGTGAACCACTTAAACGGGGTCCCCCAGGGGTCTACTGTATGCTTGGCCCTCTCCTTTTTTGCCTCTACACCGTTAACTCTTCACCGGGAATAGCAGATCTACAAGCTCACAACACATTGGGAGCTTGTAGATCTGCTATTTTCGCTGAACGTTTGCCTCTTATGATGCCCAGGTAGGGACGCTATAGGGTTCATGTGGTAAAGCATTACTCACGTCTCGTCTACAGTATGTCATTACCACGGCAACCAACGATGTCTGAATACACAAATACGATCGGATCACTTGGCAGTCAATCCTACAGACTGTATTTGTGAGACAAATCAGATTTTGCCTGCAGTCTGAGTCTGAACATAGTCCTAGACTCTTCCACACAGTGAAGAGAGACGTAAAAGCAGTGGTTCTCAAAGTGGGGTCCCTGAGGCGGTTCAAGGGGGTCCCCAGCAAAATGAGTAAATACATATGTAGCATCAAAATCGCTTTAACTTATTTAATATACATGTAGCATCAAAATCACTTTAACTTATTTAACTCTAATTTTAAAGACAATGTTTGAGAACCTCTGGCATGAGGACATGGGTTGTGGAAGAGGGGCCCTCCTCCCATGCTTGTGTTGGTTGATGTGGAAAGTCTCTTGTGACACCTGGGTCCCCTCAAGGCGTTGCTATGTGTCCCCGCTTGCGTTGCCAAACCAAACACCTGCTGGCAGGAGCATGGTGGGAACAGAGTAGCCCTGTCTGTAGCCCAGATGCACATCGGTTTTCCTAATGCGGGAGAAACAGGTTTTTTAATCCACGAGGTTACATCGGTTGCCGTGACCTGCACAGAGCAGCCCTGACTGTAGCTTAGAACCCAAGAAGTCCCTTGGCCAGGGGCAATTCCCTTTTGTGTGAGCGGTATATTTTTTGTGTCCGATGTTGGGAGACCTGGAGTCGAATCCAGCTGGCTACAGTACGCACATTCCCATCTAATTACCAATACACACATTGGATAAGAAAAAGCACATATCTGCTACCAGTGGGTTGTGGTCTCTCCCTTCAGATTGTCCCGACTCTAGGCCTGTCAACAGTGGTGTAAAGTACATTTACTAAAGTGCTGTAATTAAGTACACTTAAGGTAATTTTACTTTCACTTATAAAATATATTGTACTTTTACTCCACTACAATTATTTGAAAACTTTAGTTACTAGTTACTTTGTTAAACATACATTAACCACTTCAGCCCTATATACTTTGGCTATTTGAAAATAGCCGATCTACAAGCTAAAGCGACGCATTGTGAGCTTGTCCATCTATTCACCTCACCTATTTTCAAAGGATTTTTATACATTTTATACATAAAAAACGTGTGATATGGGACCCTCTGCATAATGAGTACTTTTACTTTTGGTACTTGAAGTGCATTTTGATGCCAATACCTTTGAACTTTTACTCAAGTCATTTTTTAATTCTAGACAGCAGTATTGATACTTTTACTTAAGTAAAAAAAATCTGTACTTTTTCCACCCCTGCCTGTCAAGCTTATTACATAATCGTCCATCGCAATCATTTGAGATAATCGCAATTAGTTTGCATAATCATCAGAATCGTTTCCATTCATCTGTATAAATTCAACTGTTGTAATAGATAGATCAGATAGTATACTATAATACTATTATTAAATGCACGGCCTGTTTTGGCCATATACATATCTAATAGTACATTATTGATTTGGATTATTGTCAGTCATTTCTTTGTATATTCAAGTTATGTTCAATGCCAAAAGCACGTTTAAATCATTAATCACATTTACGTTTATGACGATTCACCTTCAACAAAAAAATCATGATGGTGACATCAGCCCTAGTGTCTGCTGAGTTATAAACTCACACAGATAGATATGAACCTGTGTCTGCATGAGAGAGAAGTTGTTTTTCAGCGTCGTGCTTGTTAATAAGTTTGTCCCCGGGGGCCTCCTCTCCTTTTAAGTCGTGTGAAAAGCAAGGGGTTTGGCATTTCTTGTTTTTGAACCAAGTCCCGAGTTCCTGAAAGTTTGCACAAAAGCCTGTTGCCTAGCTGCAGCAGAGGAGCCTTGCCCTGCCAGTCCTTGTGTGTGTATTGGTGTGACTTGTACTTTACACCCTTGTGAGGACCTCGGAGGCAGAAACATGTGGAACATTTAGCATGTATATAGCTTCTGCCAGAGGTGGGAAAAGTACTCACATTTCTCACTTAAGTAAAAGTATCAATACTGTGTATTAATAATGTCGAAATACTCTGTTACAACTGTCCGGAATTAAAAATGTACTTGAGTAGAGGTACAAACGTATTTGCATCAAAATGTACTTAAAGTACCAAAAGTAGAAAGTACTCATTATGCAGAATGTCCCATTTCACAAGTTTTCAAATGTATAAAATGTAAAAAAATATTTTGAAAATAGCAGATCTACAAGCTCACAATGCGTCGCATCGCAACACATTGTGAGCTTATAGATCTGCTATTTTCAAATGGCCAAAAAGTAAATAGGGCTGAAGTGGTTAATGTATGTTTTGTAATAATAATCAAAATCTACAAAGTAACTATAGTAACTCAAGTTTTCAAATAATTGTAGTGGAGTAAAAGTACAATATTTGCCTCTGAGATGTAGTGGAGTAGAAGTACTGAACATTGGAAATACTCCAGTAAAGTAAAACATACCTCAAAATTGTACTTAAGTACAGTGCTTGAGTCAATGTACTTAGTTACTTAGAATTTGTCTCTGCTTATAGTTTGGGAAAGCATTTGGGTTAGGGAATGCTGTGGTTAAGGGTCAAGGGTTCAAGAATAGAAATCAGTGGAATGCAGTTGGGGAAAGTAATTCAGTGTATTTAAGTACGATTTTGAGGTGCTTTTACTTTACACAAGTATGTACATATTTCAATACTTTATACTTATACTCTCAGAATGCATATTGTACTTTTTACTCCACTGCAGTTATTTGAAAACTTTTTTTTTTTGCACATACATTAACCAAATAATCCCTATTTTATACTAAATCTATTCGAAAACGGCCGCTATCTTTGTAACATTTGAGTACTTGTGCTTTTTTATGTGAAATTGTGAATACAGGCCGTTTACGTAACAACTACATTGTGGTAGCACTTCTTCCACCGCTGGTGGAATGCCCTCACAAGTATAGTACAACCCAGGCAGACGTGTATGGGTATGGGTCTGTGTGTCAGATAGAGTTTGGAGAGTCCCCAGGAATGTGGCGAGGGAGAGGATTCCCCCGCTCGCTCGCTCACTTAATCTTATTCATTTTTCAGCGTGGCGGGAGGGAGCCATTCAGATGTTACCACAGCGCATTAGCGACCCTTTTCAGCCTGAAATGAAATGACCTCTGTAATAAAGCATGAGGAGCACAGCATAAGCCAGTGCTGTTCTAGCACACTGGGAATTTTGGAATCTTAAATAGTATGGTCAGGACAATGCCCCTGAAGGTGTGTGTGGTCTGGATTTCGGAAGATTTGGCACCATTTAATGAAATGCTATTTAACTTATACATCACAAGTCTAGTGCTATTTGGCAGTGGTTTAAAGTAACTAAGTGCATTTACTCAAGTACTGTACTTAAGTACAATTTTTAAGGTACTTTTGCTGTACTGGAGTATTCCCAATTTTCCGTACTTTTTCTCCACTACATCTCAGAGGCAAATATTGTACTTTTACTCTAGTTACGAGTCACTTTGCAGACATAAACTATTACATTATAAAACATACATTAACCACTTCAGCCCTATTTTATACCTGGGCTATTTGAAAATAGCCGATCTACAAGCTCACAACGCATCGCATTGCGACGCGTTGTGAGCTTGTAGATCTGCTAATTTCAAACATTGTTGTACTTTAACTTTTGTTACTTTAAGTATATTTTGATGCCAATACTTTTGTACTTTTACTCAAGTAACATTTTGAACACAGGCTTTTTACTTGTAGCAGAGTATTTTTATATTGTGGTATTGCTACTTTTACGTAAGTAAAATATCTGCGTACTTCTTCCACCACTGCTGGATTTGACATACAGTAGCCTGCTATAAACCACTTCAGAATGAATGTATTCACCAAGTACAGCCGTTAGAGAAATGTGTCTCGTTAACATTGGCGAAGTTATATTTACAACAGTGTATTACAGACATAATTATAATGCTAACACACATTTACAGGGAACAGACCTCACATTTAGTATAATTCATGCCAACAAGTGTAATAAAATGACTTGCAATTACTGAAAAATTACAACCTTCTTTTGGCACTTGACTACAATATAATACACATGGGATTTCTGACTCTACTAGAGAATTCTCTAGTGTACATTTTGACTGTGAGTATAAAATGGGCTTGAAATAAAACATCCACTTTTCTTTATATTGGCCATAGGCAATATGATGATTATGAGAAAGCTATCTTGTAAGTAGGCTACTACTGTACTTATTGACAGTAGGGCTGGGGGATATGGAAATTTAAATATCAAGATGTTTTAGATCAAATACCTCGATATCGATATTGTGAGTGTGACGATATCAAAATAAAATTCTCTGCATTGCAAATAATTGTGAGCTTGTAGATCCTGTACTTTTGTTGAAAAAAATAGGTCTTAAATGCCATATCACAATATTACGATATCCACAATCCCAGATGATATCTAGTCTCATATCACAATATCAATATAATATCTATATATTGCCCAGCCCTATCAGTAGTACATGTCTTGCTCTCTCCCTCTCTTTCTACTGTATTTCCAGGAATACAACTAGACAGTCATTAGAATAGCTGTCAGTGTAGATTAGTCTCTAGGGATTAGACCAGACATGCCTCTTCCTCCTCAGATTTGGGCTGAACAGTGTTTTCAACATGGCTCACTTCCTCTGGAAAGAGTGCTGTGAGAATCCTGCTGGTCTCAGGTTACGTGTGTGTGTGTGCGTGTGTGCGTGTGCGTGTGCGTGTGCGTGTGCGTGTGCGTGTGTGTGTGTTTGTGTGTGTGTGGCCTCGTAACATCCCTACACAAGGGAGCTGCCACATACAGTACAAGACATGCTAATCCTATACTCATAAGCAATTTCACTTCTCACCTAGAAACCACCTAGAAACTAACTTTTTTAGAAAGACATCAAGATTGTTTCAGGTTACAAGTTTGAGCACTGTATTTGTCTTTCCACAATGTGCCAGTCCATTTTATGTACAATTGTACTTATTTTCCAACTTCACGTACTTAATTAGTGTTAACAACATACCCTAACGCAGGGGTCTTCAATGTTTTCAGGCCAAGGACCGCCAAGCTGAGAGAGAGATGAAGCAGGGACCCCCTACTCTATATTGTATAAAATCGTGTTTCAGATTAAAGTTTTTTTCACTTAGTCTGCTCTTTTTTCCCTTTACACCTATAGCCTGTTTGTCAAAAATAGCCGATCTGCAAGCTCACAACGCCTCGCGCTGCGAGGCATTGAGAGCTTGTAGATCTGCTATTTTCGGCTAATGTTCCCCTCAGAAAAGGAATTCTAGGGTTCAAGTGGTTAATGTAAAAAAACTAAATACTATCACATAAAGATTTGGCGGACCCCCTAGGACCCCCTGTTGAAGACCCCTGCCCTATAGCGTCCCTACTCTGGGCATATCATAGGTGAAACTTGACAAACAAAATAGACACTGTAAGCTTGTAGATCAGCTATTTTCACTATTGACGTACAACACAAAAGATAGGGTTCAAGTGGTTAAAGTTACCACTCACCACAAAAACTGGAAGAGGACGGGGGAAATTGACAGTGAACAGTTTACAGTAGGTCATGACCTTTGGTACTGGCCCGACCACTTTTAAAAGCCTCAAAGAGCAGTTCAGGGCCCCCCGGGGATTAGGGGTACCTGTGGGGAAGTGCAGCATTAACGGGAGCCTGGCATTGTATACACCAACATTAATCTGGTTAATTGAGGCCAAACTATTGGAAGTGCAAGACTGTGTGTGTGTGTGTGTGTGTGTGTGTGTGTGTGTGTGTGTGTGTGTGTGTGTGTGTGTGTGTGTGTGTGTGTGTGTGTGTGTGTGTGTGTGTGTGTGTGCGTGTGCGCCTGCGCCTGCGTGCGTGCGTGCGTGCGTGAGAGTGCGAGAATAGTCTACTGTTACCTCTCCTATGAATCAAAGTGTGAGAAACTGTGGGATCCTCAATTACCGCTGTACTGCAGCAGAAGGGAGAGAGATGGGCAGCTTCTGCTATACCACAGTCCAGTGGCGGCTGTGTGTCTTTAAGGCCAAAAAGACATGCGCTACTGTATATGAGCACAACTTAAGGTGCTGCATTTACGGAACAGCAACACCTTGGACCAGCTGTATTAACCTGTTACGTAAAACATTTGAGTACTTTTTCCACCACTGTCAGATTCTCTGTATGACATCACAACTATGCCGAGATGGCTTGAGTACTCTCTTGTGCAACATATGCGGTGTGTAACGTAGATGTAGGCTACATGTTTTGAAGTGTTATCAACACACCTTTGATCTATATAGCTGCTGCTAGATAGGCCTTGGATGTTTTTCTTTTTGGTCATCATCAGGTCTTCAAAGAGCTCTGTGAAGCCATTCTGTGAGCGTCGGTATAGAGGAGTCTAAAAGCTTAAGCCTTAACTCAAGTATGAAAGCACTGCGTGTCTTCTGAAGCAAATGTGTCTGCCTTTGTTCTGCCTACAGCGTTACTACAGACAGCAGTGGGGTTATACAGTACGTGTTTGCTTCTGTGTGTGTGTGTGTGTGTGTGTGTGTGTGTGTGTGTGTGTGTGTGTGTGTGTGTGTGTGTGTGTGTGTGTGTGTGTGTGTGTGTGTGTGTGTGGACTGTGGAGCCCGGCATGGCAGGGATTACCCAAGACGCGGTTTGGGATTTAATCCATCAAGACCGGGAACGCATCTGTGTCATGTGTTTAGATTTCTTTGGGCTATTAAAAAAAAGCAGATATACAAACGTGCCACGCTATGAGCTTGTAGCTCTGCTATTTTTGACCATTTTTGTTCACTTTTTAAAGCGAACATTTTAACTCAAATGTCTCAAATGTCTTCTAAATCCTAACAGTTTTTTGAAAAAACTATATAATCAGTGGTTCTCAAACTTTTTCATGTCAAGGACCCCCAAAATGATATGTATTTGGCTGCCGACCCCATCTGAAAATGTTTTGTTTCAGGGACCGACAGATTGAAGCAAAGATTTGAGTTACAAATGTTCGCTTAAAAATATACATATATTTAAAGATTTGCCCAAAAAATCACGACTTTTCAAAAATAGCAGATCTACAAGCTCGAAGTGCCGCGCTACGAGCTTGTATATCTGCTATTTTTCAATAGCTAAAGTATAAAATAATGGTTTAAGTGGGTTACACAGATGCGTTCCCGGTTTGAGCGGGTTAACAGGGCAATAAACACCACATGGATGGATCATAAAATGTAATTCACTCGCTGTATACACCGCAAAAAGTCAAAAGGCTCTCAACACTTCTGATATGCCCAAATTATTGGCTGTACTGACAGCATAAAATAACACATATTAGAGCAACTTCAATTATATAGTAAGTCATGTCGAGACCTGCTGGCAGCGTCTCTGTTTTATGTACATATCATAAAACAGTCATCGTGCGCCTCAGAGACGATGCCGGTGCAGGACGATGAAAAGGGAGACGTACCAGACTGAAAATATTTATGATATTCTATACCCAACGCACTCCTCTTGCCCTCAAGAGAAAGAACCAGCTTTTTACAAAGGCAGGTTTTGTTCAGTCTTTATCTGCATGAACCCTAGCATCCATTCGCCAAAAATAGGTGAACGTTTGGTGAAAAATAGCAGATCTACAAGCACACAACGCAAAAAAAAAACCGGAGGGGGCCAGATGCAGACTCCTGGGGGATGATGCTAGTTAACAAAGTATTTAGGTTTTAAGTGCTTAAAGGGATAGTTCACCCAAAAAATCAGCCCTGGAGACTTGAATTCATGGTTATTTTTATTTTTTGTCGCATTGCTAAGGCAATGATTTGATGACCAGCGGACCGGTAGGCAGCGGTTCCGGTAGGAGACACAAAGGAGACTCTTTGTGTCTCCTACCGGAACCGCTGCCGGTCATCAAATTATTGGCTTAGGAATGCGCCAAGAACGTTTGATTTGAACGAGAGCAGTGGTTCTCAAAGTGGGGTCCCGGGACCCTCAGGGTTCCTTGGGGGAGTCTCAACAGGGAGTCTACAGGTCTGTAATGCTAAGAGTGTACTAATGGAACAAACCAAATGGAGGGTCCATTTGGTTTGTACACTCTCATAGTTATGGGAGTCTTTCAAATTAAAATGTTTGAGATCCTTGAGAACTAGAGCTTGGAAATATATCGAAAGTAACAAGATCGACATAGTGATTTGAGACCCGATATTGTGTGGGAATTTGGTTATGGTCGTGACACAGCTCAAATGTTGTCTTTTCCTGGTCTTAAGGGCTACATTACAGTAAAGTGATAACATTTTCAGAACATATTAGACTATTATAGTTCAACTCAACTAAACTTTATTTGTATCTAGCCCTTAATCACTGTTACAGTCTCAAAGGGCTTACAGACGCGCATTCAACAAAGGAAAACGAACAACACCTGCTATACCCTCAATAAGGCAAGGACAAACCTTTGACGGGAAAAGAAAGGAAGAAACCTCAGGACGGGTCACAAAAGAGGGGACCCCCATTCCCATGGCAGACAGGAATGCTATATAGGTGCTGAGGGGGCAATATTCAAATGCAAGACAGACGGACAACAGCACTGTTAAGCTGTATAGCCGGGGCAGGAATTTCAGGGAGGCCACGAAGGCCATTGCCGTCGTTGCCCCTCAGTTTGGCCTTGTACCCCTCAAAAAAATGGCATGCCCTGAAGACACAGTGGCCTTAATGCCCCAGCTGACTGTATCACTTTCTCCTCTGTCTCTTTCTTGTCAATATGTAGACACCAGTGTCTCTTTCTTTCCAGTGTCTTTTGTTGAGATTCTGAATTCTTAACTCCCCTGAGTCCCTCATCTTTAAACCAATCCGTTGACTTTGATTGGTGCAGGGCTGAGCATGGATCAGATAATAAATACCATTATTTATTTATTTCACTGCAGATAGTCTACACATTAAAATGTAAATCACCCATAACCCTTAAATTCAATTAATTCTTTCAATGGACTAAAATCGTGTTTTATTTGATGGCCTTCCTGCCCTGGCATTTGGCATTTATGCCCAAAAGCCAAGTGGCCTTGCCCCTAAAATGATGAAATTCCAGGCCTCTGTATAGCTGATTGAAATTAACAGCCAAATGCCCCTACCCATTTACTTTAGTCACTCATCATAGCCTGTGTGTAAAAACACATTAGTCATCCTGAAAACATTGTCACATCATCATCATTGTGTTATTTGGTCAACAATACAGTATAGTGATATTTGATTTTGTCAATATCGCTCTAGCTTTGTGCACTGCAGGGTCCCAGGCATTTGTTATATCAATTCTATGCTAGAGTTTGTCCTCCAGTGTGAAGTGTTAAGAAGATTACATTATTGTCTGAAATTGACATCATTTGCTGAGCCTTTTTGAAAACGTGTTTTAATGTTTCAACACGTATGTGAATGAACCCTTTACAGGCTCAAGTTCTTAATGACTTTTAACCTTGTGTCCCTATTTTGGGCATGCCAAATTGATCTACAAGTTGACAATGCGTATTAAGTATAAAATAGGGCCTAACCACTTAAACCCTATAAACCCTATCTCTCCTTGGCCCCCTCCTTTTTTCTCTCAACACCAAATCTGTTTGCTGAAAAAGCTCACAACATATCACATTGTGACGCGTCTTGAGCTTGTAGATCGGCTATTTTTGCAGAATGGCTGCCTCTTTTCACCGACTGGCAGCCTATCACGTGCCCAGATTCGGGATGCTTGGGTTCAAGTGGTTAACTCTTGTTTAATTGTCATTACATAGAATTAGAACGTGTATCAGGTAAGCTCAGTCAATCAAACTGGGAATGCAGAATGTCCTCAAGTCATATAAATACAGCCATAAGCAAAGCTAGTAGTGGTGTGACAAATTCACTTATATATACCACCACAAACAGAGCGTCCTGTCAGAGCCAAGAGCCCAGAGGATCCAAGGAAATGGATGAGATGAAAGTTGATATCATAATCATTTAATATATCACTTTTATAGCCCAGTTATAGCTGTATTTTGGGTTAGGGCCAATTTCACTTGACACTTACTGCACTACATCTTAGGGTAAAACAAAACAAATCCCAACCCACGACACAAGAGAACACGAGTAAGCGAGGTAATGACTTACAACTGAAGCCAGGAGAAGTCCGTCAGCTTGGCATGTTAATGGATTCTAATGATGATGAGAGGAGAGATTAGACAACTGGTGGCGGTTTCTTCCTGTGAGTCACTCTCCTTCCTGCCCCGCGGTTAGAGCCCAGCGTTTACACAACAAAACCGCAACAAGTGTGTGTGGTGCAGCGTGCGGTTAGGCTTGTGTTCACGAGGTATTTATGATGTTGTCATCGTTCGGCAGGCTGTCAGTCTTTAGCTGTACTCAACCTCTGCTGGCTGTACGTGTAGCCAGACACATTAGAGCCCTGCAATGATGCCAGTGTTTTTGTGCCGACGCCGTTAACGATTTCAGAGAGACCCTAGCCCACTGACAGTGGTGGAAAAAGCTCACAATGCGACGCATTGTGAGCTTGTATATCGGCTATTTTCAAATGGCCGAAATGTATATAGGGCTGAAGTGGTTAATGTATGTTTTGTAATAATTATCAAAATCTACAAAGTAACTACGTAGTAACTAAAGTTTTTTGAAGAAAACCATTGAAAGGTTTAAAAAATCTTCGCCCCTAAAATAGGAACACCAGATTGAAAGTGCTTAAAAATCAAAACACACGACCAGCTGCATAATTGCCAATACCGATGTCGGTCTGTCTCTACCACAGATGGTCTCTGTGCCGCCGTTGTGGACCAGACAAGACCGTGCATGGATTTAGTGTTCATAAAACAGTTCATACTGATGCAGCAGACGCTTAGGAAGCCTGTCACGAAATGGCCATAAAGTGGTTGTCAGGTTTATGTGGGGACGCTGCATCATGGTGGAGGATTATCGGCAAAAGACTGTGATGATTGTAATATTGAATGTTTGATCTGAATATACAGTATCAGGGATGCATATCATTGCTGTTGGGCAGACACATTATATCATAATCTCCATATTTCATTCAGTTTTTCCTCTCCCCATAAATCAATGCTCTATATGTTGTTGTATGACAGTGTCGTGAACAAAAACAGAAGATCTACAGCTTGTGAGCCTATAATGACATGCCTAAAATGGAGACGCTAGGTTGAAAGTGATCAGGTGTGTCTGTGGGTTTTTATAAATATTTCACAAATCAAAAGTATTAACAATACTGTAACTTATGACTAAATAACTACATTGGAACATATTTTTTCCATTTATGTTTTGGACGTACAAGGTCTCCTCCCTCCTGATGTGATAACGTAATGTTACAATCTCTCCATTTGTTGTTTGTGGTCACTGATCTTTCACCACGTTCATAGTGTAATTTAACATCATCCATTTTGCCCAATGGCAAAAGCCTAACATTACATTTCAAGCTCTCTTTTCACCATCGTTCATCCCCCAAAGGCAAGCATTTCCGTCCCGTAGCCGTTGGTAACCATTCTCCAAAATGAGGCTGTTATTAGAACCTGGGTTCACAATGCCTCTGTCCCCCCCCCCCACCCCCACCCCATGCTTTCCTGTTTGCCAGGCTACCAGTGAGCACGTGCGGACATGTTATCATTCCATGTGCTTCCTGTTCTCTCTTCCAGGGCCTGGCTGAGAGGATGAAGGGGAGGAGGAGGACTCCAGGGCGTTTTTTTTGGGACATTCTAAACGGCAGCAGCAGCACTCTGATCTAAGCAGCAGGAGTCTCTCTCGTCTCCATCTTCGTCCAGTGGTCTCCACGCCGTGGGCACCTCTCCTGCCTCAAAGTCTTCATCATGAGTTAGAGGGTTGACACTGTCTCCCTCCCTTCCTCCCTCCCTCCCTCCCCTCTCTCTCCCGCCCTCGGAAAACATCTGGCGGCGGTCGCAGCGTGTCTGTGGAGACAGCGCTAGCGTCACTCTCTCGCGGTGCTTTCATGAGCCAGCAGGATGCGGCGGCGGTCCTCGCACTCTCCGAGCGCCTCCTCATAGCCTCGCACAAGGGCCATGCCGACAACGTGGTGCAGCTCATCAACAAGGGAGCCAAGGTAGCCGTCACCAAGGTGGGTGGAATAGACTGAGTCGTGCATTACGACAAATAGCAAAAAAATACGGGTAGTCGATCTAGAAGTGGATCGTTACAGTAGCCTATATAATCAATGACATGCCCGCAGGTTGAAAGTGGTTGATATTCAGCAGTGGTGGAAAAAGTACTCACATTTTTTACTTAAGTCTAAGTATCAATACTGCAATATAGAAATAAAAGTAAAAGTCCGGAATTTAAAATGTAAAAAAAGAGTAAAAGTATAAAAGTATGGGCATCAAAATGTACTTCTAGTACCAAAAGTAAAAGTAGTCATTATGTAAATCTTTTGAAAATAGCAGATCTACAAACTCACAATGCGTTGCATTGTGACGCATTGTGAGCTTGTAGATCGTCTATTTTAAAATGGCCAAAATGTATATAGGGCTGAATTGGTTAATGTATGTTTTGTAATAATAATCAAAATCTACAAAGTAACTAGTAAATAAAGTTTTCAAATAATTGTAGTGGAGTAAAAGTACTGACAATTGGAAATACTCCATTAAAGTAAAAAAAATACCTCAAAATTGTACTTAAGTACAGTACTTGAGGAAATGTACTTAGTTACTTTACACCACTGATATTCAGTGCCTCTTCTTCTAACACCACCTCAACTCTGATGTCCAAGCCAGGTTCCTACAAGGACGCTCACCTCGAATGGCCGAGGAGATAGTTACATCACTTTCACATGTTTGGGCAACGGACCTTAGAGTTGACATGTTTATGGTTGGTGAGATGAAAGGGACTGCTTGTGTGACCTGGAGTCCAGCACAAGGCCACAGGGGGATTCTTTGGCCTGTTCCCGGCTGTGTGTGTGTGTACTGTGTATGTGTGGCACTTGTGTGAGAAAGGCTTTGTCAGTGCCTTCCGTCTGGCCTACAGCTAAAAGTCAGCTGTGCCACTATTACACAGCTGGCTGCACAGGTCACACTGCAGCCAGCCTGGTTGCACAGCCTACACAACCATTTTGTTTCATATTGGGGAGAAAATTACAAATTAAATTGGTATTAACCCGTTCGATTCGGGAACACATCACATTTTTGATTTCTTTGACTATTCAAAAATCTTGAAAATGTGTGCAAATCTTTACAAAATGTCTTCTAAATCCTAACAGTGTTCTGAAAAACGTATGTTGCTATAATCAGTGGTTCTCAAACGTTTTCATGTCAAGGACCCCCAAAATTATATGTATTTGGCCGCGGACCCCCTTCTCAAAATATGTTGTTCCAGGGACCTCCAGAAGCAAAGATTTGAGTAAAAAAAAATAAGTATTCAAAGATTTGCACAAATATTCACGATTTTTCAAAAATTGAAGATCTACATCTCTCGTAGCACTATGAGCTTGTACATCTGCTATTTTTGAATAGCCAAAGTATGAAATAATGGTTATAGCTCAAATCTAAAATGACACAGATGCGTTCCCGGATTGAATGGGTTAAGCACTTTCAACCTGCCATCCCCATTTTGTGCATGTCATTATACGCGAACATTTTCAAAAAATATTCAAAGGCTTTCAAATAAATGTTCAAAGACTTTCAAATAAATGTTCAAAGAGTTTAAAATAAATGTTCAAAGACTTTCAAATAAATGTTCAAAGACTTTCAAATAAATGTTCAAAGAGTTTAAAATAAATGTTCAAAGACTTTCAAATGAATGTTCAAAGACTTTCAAATAAATATTCAAAGAGTTTAAAATAAATGTTCAAAGAGTTTCAAAACATTTCAAAACTTTAGAAAAAAATCACACCCTGTGTGAAGGAAGCGGTGCCTTTGGGGCGGGCCTTAACTCATTTCAGTTCGTCCCTATTGGTGGTCTGAGTCCACTTACCAAATGTGTACTTGGTAGCATGCTGCAAACTGGAATGATGGCTGTTTAAAGGCCAGCCAATGGGCAGACAGAGGGGGCGGGGCTTAAGTAATGACAGTTAGTCCCTATTGCTGGCTTTAGTCCATGTACAAAATGTGTACTCCATAGCATGCTGCGAACTTGAGTTATGGCTGTTTGAAGGCCAGCCAATGGGAAGACAGAGGGGGCGGGGCTGCAGCAATTCATGCTGGTCCCTATTGGTGGTGTAAGTCCACATACCAAATGTGGACTTGGTGGCATGCTGCAAACTGGAGTTATAGCTGTTTAAAATCCCGTGCTCATCCCGTGCTCATGCGGGCGCTGGGGGTCCCTGGACCCCTCTTTGATAACTTCATCAATTCATGCTCGTGCCTATTGGTGGTGTAAGTCCACATACCAAATGTGGACTTGGTGGCATGCTGCAAACTGGAGTTATAGCTGTTTAAAATCCCGTGCTCATCCCGTGCTCATCCGGACGGACGGACGGACGGACGGACGGACATACGGACAAAGTCAAGCTTAGAGCGGTTGGCACCGCTAAAAATAGCGACAATAGCAGATCTGCAAGCTCACAATGCATCACATCAGTGACACGTTATGAGCTTGTAGATCCGCTATTTTCGGCACGGAACACCGTCGCACGTTCGACCGAGGACAAAGCGGGCTTTATCTGTAACAATGTGGTAATGGTTTATCTTATCTTATCTTATGTTTATGTCCAGATGCGCACGATGTGAAGTCATATGGTGCTGTTGCAACGTAACCTGTAATTGAACCTGAAGCAGTAATGCTAGAATGTGGGTCAATCCCTCTGATCTCCTCACTCCTTATCTTTACATCCTCCAGTGTGATGCCAACCAATTAGGAGCTGGTGCTTTCTCTGTCCCTTGCAAATGTATCAAACCATGACATTATAATGATAACAATAACCTCACTGGCCATATTTACAAAGAACTACTGTTAAAAAATATACCACTTAAATCCTATATACTTTGTTGTAGCATGTTTGTGGTTAGCATGTGGTTAGCATATTTTTATTATCTTTTATTTATCTTTACCTCAATGAAATCATTTCCCCCATTTTTTTTGTATCTACTGATAGGTTAGGTAAGTAGATAGACAGACGTAAGGATAGTCAGTCAGACAGACAGACAGACAGACAGACAGACAGACAGAAAGACAGACAGACAGACAGACAGACGGACGAGTCGACAGTATGCCGGCTTTAAATGCAGCTCACTGTTGCATATAGAATGCACCTGGTATTGTATTTTAACAGGTAAAACAATATTCCATCTGGCTCTGTTCCATTCCGGTGGGTTTCGGTTCTGGCCTTTGGTTTTTGGCAGCAGGCCACCGTAAAGGCTTTAATCCGCCCTCAAAGACTGGGCTGAAGCATTCTTTTGCTTTGGACGAGGAATGAAGAGGTCATTTTGGGGGAAATCTGATGTGAAACTGTCACATCATCATGGCTTGCATCTGAGAAGCTGTCCTGTCGGCAAACGCTGAAAGCCGAAGATAGAAGATCTAATAGCAGCGTCGTAGATCGGCTATTTTAAAGGTGTTCTAAGTGATATTTGTTTGGTTAAATAAAACAAATTGTTTTTTTGTTAAAAGGTTAAAGCTCCATATTCTAATAATAATCATCAGCTATTGAGTGTTTGTTCAATAACAGGCATACCCTGTCTCTCTAGCTCTTAAGTAAACAGAAAACACATTTTTGGGGGGGCAACAACCACACCAGTTTCATCCAGTAGAGAGAACCCATTCATCGGGTTCAGTTTTACCCTTCCAGTTCCAATTGTCTGATTATTGCTTTGTTTCATCACTTAAAATTTGACTTGTTATCCTGTATTCTGTATGAGTTCTCTCTCCTGATTGGATGATATTGGTATCCTCATCTGTGAATGTATTTTCTGTTTACTAAAGAGCTGGAGAGACGGGTAGACCCCTGTTTCTGAAAACACTCTAGCATGGATTAATACAAATGAAAATATAGTTGTTTAACAGTTATTTTAGGAAAAACTGTATTAAACCAATTCACATTCTGCATACACACATAAAGCTCAGGCGCAAAGGTTTACCTCTATATACTGTATGTCAATGATTAAAACAATAAAATAAAATAAAGTAAAGTCTGCACACTGGTTAAATAGGTTCTGCTGTGTTTCTTTGCCCTGAATGCGCTCTGCATATTTAACCAGTGTGCAGACTTTTTTTTCTTTTATGTTTCACTGTACAGTAGGTCCTGCACCTGGGCATTGAATTGGATGTTTGCACGCATCTTTTTATGCATTGATTTGAACAAAGCCACTACAATTTGTGACACGTTTGTTGAGGTCTCAAATATCTTCAATTCCTCACAGCAGATTATAGGCAACACAAAGATATGTCAAACAATGGGATTGGTTGAGATGTTCATTAAAAGACTTAAATGACAGTGTAGCTGTCTTCATTAGGAGATCCGTTATCTTCCTCAAACAAGATTAGTATCACAAAATAAGCTACACAGTTGCATGGACGGGAATAAAGGATTTCTCATTCACCTCCCTTCTTGGCTGGTGCCAAAATTTAACCCAGTAGCCTACTGGTCACAATCTTATATATCTAAATTGCAACGACTCAAAATCTGCATTGTTAATAATCTCACAACTTAATAAAAGTCTGAAAGTGCATAAATGGACCAGACTCCTTTACTGTGTTTAACGGTTGTTCCAAAAATAGCAGATCTACAAGCTCATTGAGCGGCACTCGGTGCCGTGCTATGGGCTTGTATATCTACTATTTTTTAATAGCTAAAGTATAAAATAATAGTTAAAGTGGTTAAAATGATTGTGACGCTATTAACTACTTTTGCTGGGGACCCCCTGGTACCCCCAAGGACCTTTGAGACCCAGTGGTGTAAGAGACAGTAAAGTCTCCCTCCCACTGGCCTGACGGTTGCTGTTTATGTGAGACTGGATGATGGCAGTGGTCCAACACAGGCCCTGTGTAACCCAACCCGGGATCCACATGAATGCCAGGCAGAGCCACGCCGCGCCCACAAACACCAAACCCTTCACTGAGATTATACACAAAGGTGTAATGCAGTGGTTCTCTAACATTTTCATGTCAAGGACCCCCAAATGTATATGTATTTGGCCACAGACCCCCATCTGAAAAGACTTTGTGCCAGGGATCCCCATAAGAGAATATTTAAAGAATTGATAAATTATAAAAACAACTTTTTTCAAGATTCTTTCAAGATTTTTTCAAGGTTTTTTTCAATACCTTTTTCTGAAACGTTCCAAAATAGCCAATCTACAAAGTCACAACACATTGCATCACAACGCGTTATGACCTTATAGATCGGCTATTTCAAATAGCCAATGTATAAATAGGGTTAAAGTGGTTAAACCGATTGTGAAAGCTGACACCCATTCGAGGACCCCTGGGGATCCCTGGACCGCACTTTGAGAACCCCTGGTGTAATGGGTCTTGTGCTTGATGTTTGTGGGAATATGCACTTGATGCCGTAACTAAAGAGTATTTACACTGGCTTAACGCCGATTGTCGCAATCCGGCCAGGAATGCCGTTTCATGTTTCAAGGGATGCCATCCACGCTGACATCCTGCTTCATCAGTCTCCTTTTATTTAGTTAAGTAGAGTCCATTAACTTTGGATGTGACGTTCAGGATGTCAGGATGTGCTCGGAGCATTTCATGCTAATCCTGTTCAAGGAGAATTGTAATCTGGAAGAAAGGGCATGCGTTATGGATGAATTCATCTGTATGTGTGCATTCATTTATTAACACACAGAAAGAAAACAAAAGCTTACAAAGGAGATGATATGCAGGCAGGGAGGAAATCCAGGCAGGTAATCTGCAAAAGACATAACGTATCCGAAACAAGTGTCAAGTAAAAACAATCCACAAAACAAGAAACAAGAAAACAAAAAGCAAACACTGAAAACTGGATAATGCAGTACACAGAGAGAAAATTAGTGAAAAGGGCTGGTATTTATACAGGTAGATTACTTATTACTGCAGTTATACCCACCTCACCAGCAACTTTTTGGAAACAATTCCACGTGGCTAGCGACAAGACATTGATTGATTGATTGAATACCTTATTTGCAGTTTGCAGAAAAAAAGCACAGGAAAGTACAAGGTCAGCTAAGAGGATTAAAACCCAAGAAAGCCTATGGCTTGTTTCCTTTGGGGTCCTTTGTACTCAATTCATAGAGAATGAATGACAAAAACCCTTAAACAGGAAACACAAAATATAATATATTTCAAAATAAAACAGAAAAGACAATAGAACATTACTAGAAAATAAACCTGAACACAGCAGGCAGAGACAAAGAGGAAGCAGAGAGAGACTTAAGTGACTGTACAGAGGCAGATCATTGTGGTGATTATGTATATTTATAGGAAGATAAAGGTCTCAAGAGTTTAGTGACCCTGTTTTCTTCTACAACCCACGCACAAATCCATGCGTTATTGGCCTAAGATCTAGAGAATACAGGGCTTATCCCGTGCATGGTAGAGTACAATTGCACTTAAGTACAATTCTAGGAATTCGAGGTACTTTTACTTCATTTGAGTATGTCCATGTTTCAATACTTTATGCTTCTACTCCACTACATCTCAGTGGCAAATGTTGTACTTTTTTCTCCACTACAGTTATTTGAAAACTTTTGTTACTAGTTACTTTGCAGATTTAGATTATTACAAAGCATGCATTGACCAATTAATCCCGATGTTATACTCAAAACGTGCTTTTTGAGCTTGTAGATCTGCTACTGTACCTATATTTCTGAAAAGGTTTGAAACTTTTTAAACATTTTTGTAATTTTGCTTTGGTACCGTTTGTATGTTTTGATGCCAATACTTTTGTACTTTCACTCGAGTCAAATGTTGAACACAGGCCTTTTACTTGCAACAGAGTATCTTTATATTGTGGTATTGGTACTTTTACTTAAGTAAAAAAAAAGATCTGAGTACTACTTCTTCCACTACTGGATGTCAGGGCTTATATACCCTGCATGGCTAAACGTCACCAGATGTGATGATGTGCATGAATGACATGCTGCAGCATGTATGGTAGATTAAGCATTAGTATTTCAGTTCATGCTCATTGTTACGATGGACTACTTACACACCGCATCACATTGAACGCTCTCGTGTCGACCAGCCATGACTTGATGGCAATATCTGACTCGCTTGCACACTGGAATTCTGTTTGTGATACGGGCTTGGTAGGTCTTGCTGGACTGTGTGTGTGCGTGTGCGTGTGCGTGCGTGCGTGCGTGCGCAAGGTTGCATTTTTACTGGGGGGGGGCGGGGTGAAATCAAAACCTTTTTTTGTGATGTTATGATATCCTAGGACAAGTGGCACAGTAGAAAATCCCAGGTCCACCGCAGCTAAAAACCCGCGTCTTTTTTTTTTTTTTGTGAGATCTGATGTTCATAGTGAGAGAACACTATGCAACGTGATTGTCTTGAATGCGCTCCACCGAAAGTCTCGCTTTAGTGAGACTTCCGGCGCCCAATCGGAAGTCTCACTAAAGAGCAAGTCCCATAGGCACGGGTTTTTAGCTGCGGCCGACCCGGGATGGAGTTATGACATTTTTCTACTGTACCACTCGTCCTAGGATATCGTAACATCATAAAAAAGGTAAGAAAAACGTTGGGTGAAATTCTCCTTTAAGTGGTTAAGAAAATGCCTTAATGACTAAAAGAAAAGTTTTTTTAAAGTTATTTCTTAGCTTTTTCTGCCTTCATTGATAGTTTATAGTAGATAGACAGGAAATGGGGAGAGATAGACGGGGAGTGGCACGCAGCAAAGGTCGTCGGGATCGGGATTCGAACCCTGTTTATTTGTGTGTGTGTGTATGTACACTCTGAGAGCATCAGCTGATTGAGCGTCTTCTCTGTGTATTTGTGCAGTATGGCAGAAGTCCCCTGCACCTGGCTGCCTACAAGGGTCACATCGAGGTGGTGCGCATCCTGCTTAAAGCCGGCTGTGACCTGGACATCCAAGACGACGTAAGTAGCCTTAAACTTTCACCTCCTCCACGTTCCCATTTCCTGCAAGCGTGGACTTCACTCACCACGCTGACTAAAAGGCCAGAGAGAGGGTGATATCTGATACAGGCCCTATAGGGCTTATAACTGTTATCATCAACTCGTCTCTAAGAATTGATAAGCGTTAAAAAATAAAGCTGCCTTCTTGGAAACAGAGGGTTTAACCCATTAAAACCGGGAACGCATCTGTGTAACCACTTCAACCATTATTTTATACTTTGGCTATTCAGAAATAGCAGATCTACAAGCTCATAGCGCGGCACAGAGTGCCTGTAGATCTGCCATTGAGCTTGTAGATCTGCCATTTTTGAAAAATCGTGAACATTTGTGCAAATCTTTGAATATACATATATTTTTAAAGCGAACATTTTTAACTCAAATCTTTCCTTCTGGGGGGTCCCTCTAACAACATATTCTGAGATGGGGGTCCGCGGCCAAATACATAACATTTTGGGGGCCCTTGACATGAAAAAGTTTGAGAACCACTGATATAGCAACATCATTTTTTTCAAAAACTGTTGGGATTTAGAAGACATTTGTAGAATCCCCATAAGCAAAGATTTGAGTTACAAATGTTAGCTTTAAAAAATATATATGATATTATATATTATATATTTGAATAGCCAAAGTATAAGATAATGATTAAAGTTAAAATCGAAAAAATGACATGCTTTCCCGGTCTTAATGGCTTAAGGTTTGATACCCGGCGCCTCCTGGCTTGCGCGTCGAAGTGTCCTTGAGCAAGACACTCAACACCTAACCGCTCCCCATGAGCAGCTTGGTGCCTCGCAGGGTTTCCTCCGCCATCGCGGTGTGAACGGGTGAACGTCAAGTACATTGTAAAGCGCTTTTTGAAGGGTCGTAGATCATCTATTTTCAGCGAATGTTCGCCTCTTTTGACAGACATGCCCAGAATAGGGACGCTATAGGGTTCAAGTGGTTAAAAATACTGCTACTACTACTACTATACTACTGCAGCTGCACACTTCAAATGTGTCGGCATGCCCTCTTTTATTAGCGTGGTAAGAGGGAACCTCTCCTCCTCCTCCTTCTCCTCCTCCTCCTCCTCCTCCTCCTCCTCCTCCTCCACTCTCTCACGGAAAGCATCACTCTTTGCTCTTTCTCCCAGCAAACCTGGCGTGCTAAGTGTCACTCACCACCGCTAATCTTGCTCTGCATGTACAGGAATTCCATTTATTTAGGCATTTAGGCCTTAGATGTGAGCCTTACACGCAGTGATTCTCTAATGTTACTTTTAATCCATTAAGACCTGAGGCCGATTCTAAATGAGTAGTTCTCACACAAAAAAAATAGAAAAATAGCAGATATACAAGCTCGCAGCGCGGCACGAAGTGACGCGCTGTGAGCTTGTAGATCTGCTATTTTTGAATAGCCAACGCAAAAATCTAAAATGACACAGATGCTTTCCCGGTTTCAATGGGTAAATTTCAAATACTTACAGTTTGATAATTACTGGCGTAATTAGGCCACGGACGCCCATTTGATAGGATTTTTTAAAATCTCTGGGACAGCCAATCTACACTGTAAAATCCTCAGTGGTCATTTAATTCTGGTCCATTTGGTTCCATTTGCACACTTGTTTGTTGTTGACTTTGCCACTGCTGCTTTCTTGTCATGATATTGCTGAGTTGCTGCCCTTGACACGTGCAGAATGGCTGAACGGCAGTGTTAATTTTGACAGCAAATTTTGATTTAGTTTTAGTCGTAGCCTTTTGAATAAAATGTCATTTAGTTTTAGTCATATTTTAGTCATCTGAAACGTTTTAGTTTTTGTCTAGTTTAGTCGACTTAATATACAGTTGATTTTGTCGACAAAAAAATATTTTGGCGGGTCTTGATGGCGACATAATGGCAGATTTTACACTTGGTTGCATGCTGAAAATAGCCGACGCGTTGTGAGCTTTTTGTAGATCTGCTATTTTCAGAGCGCAACACCTGAGCGCAACCAAACATAAAATGACTTGTCTTTTAGTTCTGCTGGATCTCTTCTGTAGTCCCTCCCTAACATTTTAGTCTAGTTTTTATTTGTTGACGAAATTGTCAATATATTTAGTCTTAGTTTTAGTCATCATAGCTTAGTTTTTATCTAGTTTTTTTTTTTTCGTCAGTGAAAAAAGGTTGTCGACGAAACATTTTTCGGCATAGTCGAAACATTTCGACTTCAGCATAGTCAAAGTCGACGAAATTAACACTGCTGAACGATGTGTGGTTTTTTGCTCCCATGGTTAGGGGGAGCAGACGGCTCTCCATCGGGCCGCGGTGGTGGGAAACAGCGATGTCATCTCTGCCCTCATCCAGGAAGGCTGTGCTCTGGACAGACAGGACAAGGTAACGTATTTATGGGCCAGAGAAATGCTCACGCACATACAGTCACACATCGTCGCTGTTGGGACGAAAACCTTTGGTTAAATATTTACAACCCGCAGACAGACTTAATCACTTTCACTTTCAAAATCCTATATTAGAATGTGTGGGTGGGTGGGTTCGGGCGGCCTGAACTTATAGTATTTCAAAAGTAGCTAAAATAGCAGATCTACAAGCTCACAACGCGGTGTGATGCAGCGCGTTGTGAGCTCGTAGATGGGCTATTTTCGCTACTTTGCATGACACCCTTGTATGACGAAGTAGTAGGGAAGTAGGGAATTGATGCGTAATTAGACCACCTCAATTGTGGTCAGCTTTTTTTTCTGTTTGTGTCCGCACATGAGGGGCACACCGCGATCCCGCTGATCCAAGCCAGAACGCCCGCGTCAATCGCTCCCCGTCTGAGATGGCCTTTAGAAGTTAAAATGGAGATACAGTAGAAGCTTTCTGCCTGCTAGCAACGCCATGCATGCGATTGCGATCACACGTGAACGCATCAATGCATGAAATCAGACACACAGAAGCAAACACACAAAAGCAGACCCCCCACACACACACACACACACACACACACACACACACACACACACACACACACACACACACACACACACACACACACACACACACACACACACACACACACACACACACACACACACACACACACACACACACACACACACACACACGCTCTGATGGCTGTTCGGTTACGGGAAATGACAGGAAACAGACGGAACTGGAAAGCCATCAGAATGTCAGCTGGCATAAGAGCTATTTCACAGGCTGTAGGGAAAACATTGTGTATAATCTGCTTAACCTCATTCCCTGAGCAGAAATACTCTCTAGTACATGATAGTGCAACAGAGTGGACTAGTGTACTCAGTGCTTAGAGCGTAGCCTGGTCCAGGCCCAGATTAACCCTGTGTGGTGCCCCAGGGCGACCTCAAGTTGAAATTAAAATTAGTGACATCTGTGGGGTCAGAATTGACCCATATACCACACCATACACCATAAGGTAAAACGTTTTTTTTTTCTTCATAAACCCAAAGTTTATTTTACTCCTAATAGCAAATGCAAATTGAGGACAAGTTTCTCTCACTCTCAAACATGTACACGTTGAATATTGACAATTTGGGGGGAATCGAGACACCCTTCCGGGTCATATTTGACCCGTAACTTTTTTTATAGAGATTAGAGACCATCAGAATTAACTAAAATGGTGGTAATTAATTGTGTTGCATTAAAATAGCTGTTTCTGAGGATATCAATGAAGCCTTGTTCCAATAAAGAAATGTAAAGGGTACTTTTTACCTATTTAAACTTGAAAACTGGTAAAAAATTACCCTAACATAATAGAAGGGGTTAATGTCCTCAAAGTCACACATCCAACAAGCTTTAAACTGAACCCAACGGATACTGTTAAGGAAGCCACAGACTTCGTAAATTATTGTCTCCGCCAGGAGAGTTTGTTTTCACTTTCTGAAACTAGGACTAACATTGGTCAAGCCTCACGTGACACGTGACAATACGGTGAAATAGTGTGATCTGATTGGCTAGTGACGTATAGCGGCCTATAAATACATGTACACTTTGAAAGAGTCTGTGCCTCTTTCAAAGTGAGGTAAGACAGGAATAATCACGAAATGGCTGAGAAATGGCGGATACTGTAACAATTGGATAGGACACTTACACAGACAGGACGGATAGGACACTTACATAGACAGGACGGATAGGACACTTATACAGACAGGACGGATAGAACACTTATACAGACAGGACGGATAGGACACTTATACAGACAGGACGGATAGGACACTTATACAGACGGATAGGACACTTGTGTCATGTTACTATTCCCAACACAAGTCTGCTGGCGGAGACTTGTGCTCCGAGGAGCACTTTTTCTAGTTATTATTATTATTATTAATTGAACAGAATTTTTTTTCTGAAAAAAAGTTTTCAAAAATGTTCCCAAAATAATTTCGGAAAAAGAGAAGAACTATAACAACCGTTATTAAGAAATAGTAGTATAGTAGAATAGTAGATATACAAGCTTGTAGATCAGCTAATTTGTATTCACTACTAAATAGGGCCTAAATGGTTAATTCATAATGGATTCTTTGTAAATGTGGGTCCTGGGGAGACACCATATTTCTCTTTTGGGTCTCTTTTGGCTGAAAAAAGTGTGTGTGTGCTCAGCTTGGCAGTGGTGTGTTTTTAACTCAGCCTGTGCTGTGTGTGACAGGATGGAAACACTGCCCTGCATGAGGTCTCCTGGCATGGCTTCAGTCAGTCCGTCAAACTGCTGGTGAAGGCTGGTGCCAACGTCCATGCCAAGAACAAGGTAACTCTACAGCTACTGGACTCTACTGAGACTGGGCCGTAATGACAAAAAAACAAAGTAGTTTGGATGGACACCTCCATATCGATAATGTCACGATATTATGGTGCTTTCAGATTTTTTTGCACAAGAAAATTATTAGAAATGTGGCTATGATAGCCAAACCTGACTGTTATGCAGCCTTTAAAGGTTCTATGACATTCATTTTCACTTTTTTGTTTTTTTGGGGGGGTTTATGACCTCAATTACACCCCAAAAAACGGAACTTTGAACATTCAGTGGATTTTCTGTTGTCTGTTTTTTTAATATATATAATTAGGCTGAAAAGTAATCTGGGATTGGCCCCTTGACTTTGATGTCATAGTCACTTAATCCCGCCCCCTCTCTGGATTTTATTGTTGGATGGCAATGTTAATGCATTCTGTCTTTTCCTTTCTTTCTCTGATCTCTCACTCTGTCCATTTTCTCTGCCTCTGCCCCTTTTCCTCCACCTCTTCTTTCTTTCACCGCTATGCTGCTCTCTCCTCCGTTCTCTCTCATTCATCTCTCCTGTTGCTGATTCGTCCTTTCCGACCTCTCTCGTCCCGCTCTCCCTCGTGTCTCTTCTTCCTTCTCCCTCTCTCTCTCTCTCTCTCTCTCTCTCTCTCTCTCTGTCTCTCTGTCCTTCTCTCAGGCAGGAAACACAGCGCTCCACCTAGCCTGTCAGAACGGACATGCTCAGAGTGCCAAGGTGCTGCTCCTGGGAGGCTCCAGACCTGACAGCAAGAACCATGTAAGTTCCATGTACTGTAAAGCAGTGGTTCTCAAACTTTTTAATTTCACGGACCCCCAGTTTGGTATGCATTATGGCCACGGACCCCCATAACTCCGAGAGTGTACAAACGGAACCAAAATGGACCCGGAAATGGTTCCGTTTGTAAACTCTCGGAGTTACAGACCTGGAAGGGTCCATTTGGTTTTTAACCATCAACAATTTAGCTGTGGACGCCCTACACCCACCTCAAGGACCACTGGGGGTCCCCCGGAAACCCCACTTTGAGAATCACTGCTGTAAGGTGGCGGGATGGCCTGTTGGCTGGAGAGATTGACTGGAAGGTTTGATTTCTGCAACAGTCATATGGATGGTCAAGGTGTCCTCGAGCAAGGCACTGAACCTCTAGTCACTCTCTCTAAGTCACTCTGGATAAAAGCGTTACCAACATGACCAGACTATAAACCAAATATTTTAACTACTTAAACCCTATTTACTTTGTTGACTGGGTCCCCCGGGGGTCTATATGTTTTTCCCTCTAGACAAAATGTCTTGGCTGAATGTTTGCCTATTTTCGGAGAATCTTCCCTGACATGCCCAGAACAGGGAGCGCTAGGGTTCATCATGTGTTTCCATAAGCAGCCTTATTGCTGGTGTGGAGAGACCTGTCACACTTAGTCAGGGATGCAGAGATTGCAGACACAGTGCAATTTCTTTAAATATATAGACTTCATCCTTTATGAACACTGTCTTACCAAGCATCTCCTGCAATCAGGGGCTCTGAGCAATGATGGGTTATGGACCAGTCTAAGGACTGAGTGAGTGCCTGCTGAGGCAAAGAGCAGCGTTTCTCTTGTCCCGTCCAAATGTCTGTCTAAGGTAGGCTGGGAATGGGATCAACTCGTTTTCGAATCTGGTCTGGAGTGGCTGCACCTTTGCGTCACCAAGTGCTACTCCAAAATGATTCCCCTCCCTCAGAGGTGTCATAATTTGAGGGCCTACCCATAAACCTGTGATGCAGTGCAGGTTAACTCATCTTTAAAAAAAAAAAATCACACCCAGTGTGAAGAGAGTGGTGCCTTTGAAAGTGTAACTGGTTGCATCCAACAATCAGCAACAATATGTGTCACGTGACACGTGACATACGGACGGACGGACATAAGGACACACGGACAAAGTCAAATGTAGGAGTGGTTGACACCACTCAAAAAAGAGTGTACTGGTATGCCCATGTTTTATGGCATACCATTTACCAGGCTAAATAAATGCCTACGTGAGAACGGGGAGTGATGGGAATAGATGAGAGGCTCAGCTGATTGCTGAAGCACTGCACAGCACTGATCTGATGGATAATAACACACCACATGTCCTCCAATCAGATTCGTCTCCTGTGTCCCTTCCCTCTGCACTCCTTCAATCAAGGAGGTTGCAGTGCTGATTAGTTCACTGTTTCTCAATGTCTGGTCCCTTAAATGAACCCTTAGGAGGGGAGTTGGTTGGTAGGCCTGGCCTAGACCGGATCACACTAGTCTGTTGGCAAAGAAAAACAGGTTTTCCCACCGTGTGGAAATCCTGGTGAGGCGAGGTGTAGCATGTGCATGTTGTTGTTAGTTTCATGATAAACTATTTCAAAACAAACATGAAAATTCCTAACTAGCTGCTGTTATCCAGGTTGACAGCTTCCTCTTCACAGCCCACTGAACACACACAAGGTACTTCATTATAAAACACCTTGTGGTGCATCTGCACTTCAAACACGGCCTCTGCTCGCATGAATGTAATCATGCAGCACAGCCCTGGTCTGTAGGGGGGGTTGTACTGTCCCCTAGTGCAAGGGTTCACAAACTTTCCAGGCCGTGACCCCCCCAAAATAATCATATTCGAATCACCTGCCACAGTGCAGACCCCCTGGTGTGACAGCTGTGTGGTGTTTTGAATACCTAACCATCGCTAATGAACCACACATTCCACCTGGCATCCTTATATTCATGCCTCCGTCTGCCAACAGCCGTTGGCAGACGGAGGATGCTGGAGGCATGTCTGGAGGCATGTCTGTCCCAACCTCGTGAATGGCCGCATGTCAGGGAACGCCTGGAGGGAATTTGGCACAAACATCCACTTGGACTCAAGGAGGAAGTGATTAGAAGTAAGGTGGTCCAAAGTTCAAAGGTCAAGTTCACTGTGACCTCACAAACACGTTCATTGAATACCTTCAAAGTCTTCATTCCCTATACATATACTACGGTATGTGAGTCTGGACAGACACAAATGTAACTGCAAACCACGATGCGATATTTAAAATTTTCATCGTTACAGATGAAAATTCTCAAAACGCCTAGGCCTATACATTTCATTTATAGACCATGATATGCCGGTGTCAAGCACACAACGCGTCGCTTGAGCTTCTAAATCAGCAATTTTTCGCTGTGCAACACCATCATGTGACAAAATATAATTCAGGCTTGTGTTTAAACTACCTCCAATCTGTCTCAAACTGAGAAGCAGAGCCGGGCTTGGGTCTAATAATGGCATGGGTAGAGACCGGACGCCGGCCCGTTCACTCTCCTTCAGCCCTCCTCTTTTCGGTGGTGCTCTTTTGTTTTCATTCCTAATAAGAACAACTCTACACGTTGTAATGGGAGTTGCCGACGGATTCGGCTGCGGAGCTCTGAAACTGTCTTGAGAGTTTAGTGTCTAAGTGTCCTTGAGCAAGACACTGACTGAACCCCTCTGTCCTGTCCTCTGTCGTGATGAGAAGGATGGTGCCTTGCATGGTTTCCTCTGCCATAGTTGCCACAGTTTTTTGAAAAAACGTATATTACAATGTCAGTGGTTCTCAAACCTTTTCATGTCAAGGACTTCAAAATGTATATGTATTTGGCCACGGACCCTATCTCAAAATATTTTGTTCCAGGGACCCCCAGAAGCAAAGATTTGAGTTACAAATGTTCGCTTGAAAAAATATACATTCAAAGATTTGCACACATTTTCACGATTTCTCAAAAATAGCAGATCTACAAGCTCATAGCGCGGCACTCGGTGCCGCGCTATGAGCTTGTAGATCTGCTATTTTTGAATAGCCCAAAGTGTAAAATAAAGCTTTTTAGCTCAAATAAAAAATAATGACACAGATGCTTCTCCCGGTCTTAAAGGATTAAGGCCCTATATGAATCCACCATTTAGACAGCTCGCCCCATAAAAACAAAGGACCCACCCAAAGGCTATTTTTGTTCCCATAGCTCTGTTGTTATTGCAGAATGATCTCAGACGTATAGACACCCTTACATTTAAACAACCACAACACAGGTTTCCCTCCAGCCCACGACTGCTAACAAGGCCAGGTTGGCGCCTGTTCGAACAGGGAGTGGAACTGGGAGGGATAACATGGGAAACTCCTCACTGTCTGTCAGGTGAAAAGAAGCAGCTGGCGACTCCCACATGCATCGGAGAAGACATGTGGTTGTCTGTCTACACCCCTCCCCAAGAACAACAAGGAGGGGGTTGGCTGTGACAGGGACATATGGGGAGAATCTAAACTAAATTGTGGAGAAAATACAAAAAGAGAAGCAGTCCCCTAGTGCTCAATACTGTATCTGCAAGATATTTGTGTATATTTGCGCATTCTGTAAATGTTATCATTGACTTACTGTCTAACCTTTTTCTTAACTTTCTGTTAAACTCTACTGTCCCTATTCTGGGCATGTTGCTAAATGTTAAACTATTATTCTTGAGCGTTCAGTTAAAATAGCAGATCTACAAGCTCTCCAATCGCGTTGTGAACTTAGACCCCTGGGGGACCCCGGTCAACAAAGTAGTGTTTAAGTGGTTAATTAATAGGTGAACGTGGCATGTTGTGTCCTTTTGAAGCTAACCTCTTCTATTATGAACTGGTGGATGTGTGGATAATTCAATCTGTTTTCTGAAATGTTTGTATTTGATGGGTTGCACTGGAGGAAGCTTTTACGTATCTGCTTAACCCAATAGGACCTGGAACGCATCTGTGTCACTTTAGATTTCTTTGGCTATTCAAAAATAGCAGATATACAAGCTCATAGCGCGGCACCGAGTGCCGCGCTATGAGCTTGTAGATCTGCTATTTTTGAAAAAATCGTGATATATATATATTTTTTTTCAAAATGTTCAAAAAACCTCATGGGTTAAGTACCAACTTCTGATGTTGAATGCTTCTGAGAAAAATCCAATAAACAAAGTTTAAAATAGATAAATAGATAAACTGGTTGTGTGATGTTGTGTTGGTTTCAGGCTGGGGACGCGTGTCTGCATGTAGCGGCCCGCTACAACCATGTGGCCATGCTCCGCATCCTCCTGGGCGCCTTCTGCTCCGTGTCAGAGAAGAACCTGGTAAGAAAGGCTTGAATTGTAGGATTTTTATCATTCACCATCGCAAAAAAGTAAAAACACACCATTCACCTTGAGACTCGGCCGAGCAGCGCTGGGATTTAACTTATTTAAACCTGGAACACCTACAGTATACGCTATTATACCTTTCAAGCTGGGAGCTGTGTAGTTGTTGCTATATACTGTACAGTATATACTATATACTGTACCAGTGGTTCTCAAACTTTTTCATGTCAAGGACCCCCAAATTGACACTTATTACCCCACGGACCCCCATTTGACAAGATAAGCCAGGGACCCCCATAAGAGAAGGTTTTTATGGCTCTCTAGCAGTGATTCTCAACCATTTTAATTTCAAGGACCCCCAGTTTAACATGCGTTAGGCTACGGACCCCCATTTAATGGCATTTATACCTCTGGGACCCCAATTCATATTGTAAAATCAATGTTAATTTAACTCTGAGAGTGTACAAATGGAACCAAATGGACCCGTTAGGGTCCATTTGGTTCCATTTGTACACTCTCAGAGTTACAGACCCATAAGGGTCCATTTGGTTCCTGTCCATCATTTAGCTGGGGACCCCCTGGAACCCCCCCAAGTACCCCTAGGGGTCCCCGGACCCCACTTTGAGAACCAATGCTACAGTATATACTATAGATTTTTTGCCTAACAATGTAAAGTCTTTCAGAAAACTTGGGTCAGGATTTAGAAGGCGTTTTTAGAATCGGCCTCAGTGGGGGCTCCTCACTGGCAGCTGGGGGGGGGAGAGTATAGTATAGTGAAATAATTAGAGCTGTTCCCTTACCATCTTTTCCTTTCTGATACTGATGCCTGAAACTTGCATATCGGTTGATACAGAGTACTGATCCGACACCGATGCCTAATAAACAAATACAAGTCTCGGAATAAATTACAATTTCATTAATAGTTGTTAAAATGCAGCCTCAAGTTAGTGAAATTATAATGTAAATAGTGCAAAAGGGTATAAACAGCACTTTTTAAAAAAAAAGTGTTTAGTATAAATGAAATGTGTGACAAATTACGTTGTACAGGATCGGCATAGACTGGCATACTCAGCGATACCAGCATTTTAGGTGGTGTCGGCAGCTTTTCCAATACTGTATTGGTATCAGAACAACTCTAAAAGTAATTGTAGTAGA
Source organism: Gymnoscopelus microlampas (assembly GCF_963454915.1). Classification (NCBI taxonomy): domain Eukaryota; kingdom Metazoa; phylum Chordata; class Actinopteri; order Myctophiformes; family Myctophidae; genus Gymnoscopelus; species Gymnoscopelus microlampas. Next base: position 36,256,191 of record NC_139953.1, read on the forward strand.
GTGGAGTAAAACATACAATCCAGCAGGATACAACAGCAGTGACGAGACAGAAATGTGTGGGGAGGACTTAATTGGCCTAATGGCTAAATTGGGAGAAGAAAGGGGGAGGAAATTAATTGGCTTCTCAAAATGTTAGGAAAATGAAAATAAAAAAGGGGAAAAAAGAGCATCCACAACACATATTCAGATCTGTGCAAAGGTGATTCAGAATCTTAGAGTGCAGATGCTCTTTTTTTAGTTGGATTCTCCGTGTAAAATATGTACATGAGTCACTCGAAACAACAATCATCTGCCGCATTTACATACAATGTAGGCCTATACATCCTTATACAAGCATTCAGTGTAGCATGATGCATGGAGGCATTAATAGCATCTCTCTCTCTCTCTCTCTCTCTCTCTCTCTCTCTCTCTCTCTCTCTCTCTCTCTCTCTCTCTCTCTCTCTCTCTCTCTCTCTCTCTCTCTCTCTCTCTCTCTCTCTCTCTCTCTCTCTCTCTCTCTCTCTCTCTCTCTCTCTCCTCTCTCTCTCTCTCTCTCTCTCTCTCTCTCTCTCTCTCTCTCTCTCTCTCTCTCTCTCTCTCTCTCTCTCTCTCTCTCTCTCTCTCTCTCTCTCTCTCTCTCTCTCTCTCTCTCTCTGTGTTTGTCCTGGTCAGTCTGGGGACACACCGCTTCATGTGGCAGCTGCTCTGAACCACAAGAAAACAGTGCGGCTGCTGTTGGAGTCCGGAGCAGACGGCAGCATCTGCAACAATGTGAGTGAGTGCCCGAGGGCCCCCGTTCGTTCTACATCCTTAATGCTCCGCAGCTTTGTTCTGTTCCCTTGATAACTTAATGTCAACACGACACGTCTCTGTTCATTAGAGACCCCATCCTCTTCAGGGCTTTTTACAATAACTACTTACCTCGCAGAACTCTATTTAACACTCTGCCTGTCTTGTCTATTAAATCTGTTTAAATACCTGCTGCTGTTTTTATATGCTGGATGTGTCTTCCACCTGCACAAGAAGCATTTCTTCCTTCCATAGTGAAACCTATTCATTACAGTTTTTTTATATTTATCATGCACCTTACATTGGACTTTTATTTAAATTGACTGTGCTTTACAGTTTTTTCTGTTCTGTGTTCCTTTCTTTTCTATTCTGTCTTTCCCTACTCGAACTGTTCCTGTAAACGGCCATGTTGAAAGCTTGCACACTGAAAAAAAGAATTTGCACTCTGTCTGAGTCTGTCTGCCCGAGTGATATGACAATAAAGTTGTTTCTGATTCTGACTGTGCCCTTTCTGTTGATGCACTGTATGTATACCCTTCTCTATAGCAGCTTTCTATGTGTGTTTCTCTATCTGCAGGCAGGCCAGACAGCGTTGGACCAGGCCAGAGAACACAACAATCCAGATGTCGCTCTGCTCCTGACTAAAGCCCCTCAGGTGAGACCACCGTCCCCCAGTCTGACATCACCTCCTAGTGCCAGTGTTATCAATTGCTGGACAAAATGGTGTTGTGCTCCTTTAGTTCGGTCAGAGCATGTGTTGTTTTTTTCACATCTCGTTATGTTTTCGTCATTGCTTTACTGTATATTCCCAGCCGACAGCCGTATCCATTAACCACTTTGGCATGTCATTATAGGCTTGAATGTTCAGAAATGGTGGGATATTTCATAATATTCACAAAACAACAAAAATAATGGATCTACAAGCTCAGAACACGTTGCATTGTGACATGTTGTGAGCTTGTAAACTGGTATTTTTGCTATTTGTTGTATAACAAAGTATATAGGGCTTAATTAAGGGCCATCCACACCAAGCACTGCAATGATTATAATAGTTAGTCCACTCCACAATTATAACGATGACAGTGGTGAATACAGTTCTATTGTAGTTATAGTCATAGTGCTTGGAGTGTGGACATCCCTTTAGGGCCTAGGACCCCAGAGGTCCCTGGTGCGATTCCAGCCCTCAGCAATGCGTCAAAGTGTCCCTGAGCAAGACACTTAACCCCTAGCGCTCCTCCCAGCACTCAACTGGGTGAAGCTGAAAACTGAAGTTCCCCCGTGGGATGTGATAGGCATCGAAATAGATAAATAAAACTGAGGTTCTAGGCGTTAAGCTCATGTTCAGATTCAGATTAATCATTCCACTGAGTTCACACAGAATACATGTCCTCCACATGACTTCACTCCAAGATCATCATCAGACTCATTAATTCTCCCAGTCTCAACCTAATTAATTGCAAAACAACATAATTTGGGGATAGATGTTAGATTACATGCATCATTAATCAGCTTTCAGTTTTCAATGCAGGAACTTGAGAACCTTGTAGCCAGCAGTTGTGTATTGAGAGGAATAATTATGATCAAATTATGCATTTATTACACTATGTGTGTGTGTGTGTGTGTGTGTGTGTGTGTGTGTGTGTGTGTGTGTGTGTGTGTGTGTGTGTGTGTGTGTGTGTGTGTGTGTGTGTGTGTGTGTGCGTGGTTGTGCGTGGTTGTGTGTGTGCGCGCGCACACACACACGTGCATGCTTGTTTGGCTAGTGTGTGTGTGCGAGTGTGTGCATGCGTGTGTGTGGTTGAACTGTGTTTATGCATTGTTTACGCATAGTCCATGTATCTCCCTAGATGAATAAACACACACTCTAAATTGGCATAATCATGCCATCCCAATTAAGTTCTAATCAGCCACTGAATATTTCCTGTGCGTATGTTTGTGTGTGTGTGTGTGTGTGTGTGTGTGTGTGTGTGTGTGTGTGTGTGTGTGTGTGTGTGTGTGTGTGTGTGTGTGTGTGTGTGTGTGTGTGTGTGTGTGTGTGTGTGTGTTCAGGTCCAGAGCTTCACGCGTGGCAGGAGTGTGAGGAAGAGGAGAGACAAGCTAAAGGCAGAGGGCAGAGCCCAGTCGGTACCCAGAGATGAGATGCTGCCCAGCAAGGTAACAAACAGTGCAGCACTTCAGACAGGGAGCGCAGCACGAGTGTCATTTTTAGATTTCTATGGCTATTCAAAATAGCAGTCTCTGCTTCTGGTCTGACTGAATTAAACACATGCATTTCATTTTGGGAAATGTAGACTGTCTGATATGTTTATTATAAGATCTAATCAATTTTAACCACAATAACCCTGTTGTCCCTTGTCAAAATCTGCCTTTTTAATCTATTTATTTTCATTAAAAAATAGCAAAGACAGCTTCGCTATTTTGTCCTATATAGCGAAGCTATGTGTATTTTTCTGTATTCTGCATTTTTTAACAAATTGAACCCTGCAGATAAGCATTGCAAAACAATGTTTGTGTTGTTGTGGTTCTTTCAGAACAGTGTGTCTGCTGCTGAGGACACCCAGAGCAGTGAGCGGCTGGCCTGCAAACACAACGACACCACCGACACCAACGCCAAGAGAGGCAAGAACAGGAGACACAAAGAAAAGGTAGAGTAAGCTATAGACCCCTTAACAGACGACGTCACACTGATAAGAACCAGTATGCGCGCAACTAGTATGCGCGCAATGAAACCCATTCTGTCAGGTCTCGCTAGGACGTGCCTCACCAGCCAACACACAAGAGGGGGTTGGGGTGTGCTGCAACCAGCGCACCCCGAAACAACGGGTTGGGAATTGATTGCGTGAAACAATCACCTGTGCGTCCAGTCTCAATGTTGGTAAACAAATAATTGGTCTATACACACTGGGGAGTCATCAGATCATTATGCATTTCACCAGTGGTGGAAAAAGTACTCAAATGTTTTTTTACTTAAGTTAATGTAGAGCACCTGGAGGCTGGAGCATGTGTGGTCATGCTTTACTTTGCAAGATATGGATATTATGTCTACATTCAATCAGAGGAGAACATAATTTCCTCTACTCTGGGTACAGCGAAGCACCGCGTTTGTTTGATATGATGACGCGTTGGTTGTGGTATTCATAGAAATATGCGTCATCATCGGTAAAGTCGGTGACCTCTTATGACCTATATGTATGGGTAAAAGTCAAATTAAAGCATGTTAATGAAACGGGGTGGTTCTTTCCATGGGTATAGCCTGCTCTGTCGGACCCTCTCCGCCGCAAGGAGAACAGGCACGGCGAGGCGGCTAACAGGAGGAAGGCTAAACAGCGGGGGTCCTCCTCCCCCCAGCCTCCAGGACCTCCACACAACTACAAGGCCTTCCAGCTCTACACGCTGTACCGCGGCAAGGATGGCAAGATCATGCAGGTGAGAAGAACGCTCACCGCAAATCACCCCCCTCTTTCCCCCTGCAGTGGTTTGACCCATTAAGACCCGAGGCCGATTCTACAAATGCCTTCTAAACCACTAGTTCTTTCAAGATTTTTGCTAAAATGTTCCAAAATAGCAGGTGTACAAGCTCGCGGCGCGGCACGAAGTGAGGCGCTGTGAGCTTGTAGATCTGCAATTTTGTGAAAAATAGCCAACGCTAAAATCTAAAATGACACGGATGCTTTCCCGGTTTTAATGGGTTATTGCATGTGAAACAGCAGTGGTGGAAGAAGTACGATTTTTTTATTAAGTAAAAGTAGCTATACCACAATGTAGAAAATACTAAGTACTGTACAAAAAATGTCCTTTAAAAAATTAAATAAATAAATATATATATATATATATATATATATATATATATATATATATATATATATATATATATATATATATATATATATATATATAAATAGTAATAATAATTTAGAAATTTGTCAAAAGAAAATAAAAATAACGGATCAACAAGCTCACACAATGCGATCTGCAATATTTTGTAATCTACAAAGTAACGCAACTGAAGGTTTCCTCTGAGATGTAATGGATTAGAAGTATAAAGTATTGAAACATTGACATACTCAGGGAAAGTAGTAAGTAAAAGTAGCTACAAATTGTACTACATACTGTAAGTACAGTGTGAATATGTGAATGTACCTAGAATTCTTTCCACCACTGTAAAAGCATTGTTTCTGACCACCCAGAGACAAATTGCATGTTAGTTTTGTTGTGTGTCAATGTTAGATTGCACCCAGCTTCTCAGAGCCAGTAGCTCTTCCGTTCCAACATGGAAGGTGATGCTGTTATGCTGTGTTTTAATATCGTCGCTGTCAGGCAGACACCTTATATCCCCATATTCCATAATTGTCTGTTTTTTAAAATAAATTAATGCTTTGTTTTATAAATTTGACGATGAAGTAGCGCCGATCTATAAGCTCACAACGCGTCGCGATGCGACGAATGTGTGATCTTTTGCTATTTTTGGATACTAGAGGTTCAAGCCACTACGAGGCTCTCATACCTACGCCGCAACACCGATCCGACCAAGATGTCTGACTCTTTTTTTAGAATTCAAATTAAAATTTTATCCCACGATTTTGTAACCCTATTTTTTCACCCAGTGCCAATGCCTAAGAGCCCCGAACTGAGCTCATGCTTCCTTCAACGCATGAGGAGTTAGCAGACCGCTTCTTATCACCTGACAGGGGGCAGTTTCCCCGGTAGGACGTAGCGCGTGGAAGGAACATGTTACAACCAGTTCCTTTCCCCTGATCAGGGGGAGGCAGTATAGAGACCAGGATTACTGTTTTTTGTGAGGTTATCTACTCTAGGGGTCACGGAAAGAACATGCAAACTGCACACAGAAAGGTCCTTTCAGATGTCTGAGTCTTAAAGGAGTAGTTCACCCAAAAAAAAACATATTTTTTATGAGTAATCGATAGCACAAATGTCATTTTGGGGGTGAACTACTCCTTTAAGGTCCGTTCAGACAAAACGTGCAGGCAGTGTGGCTGCATTATTAGATTTTCCGTGTCATGTGTGATCAACGTGTGCCAAATCTCTGTTTGCAGGCTCCTCTGAACGGCTGCCGCTGTGAACCTCTCATCAGCAAACTGGAGAACCAGCTGGAGGCCACCAAGGAGGAGATGAAGACGGAGATCCACACTGTCCAGGACCTGATGAACAACAAGATGGGTCAGCTAGACCGCAAGAACAAGCATCAGGTAACACACATGCACATGTCACATAGTACGCAGAAATGAATACATTTTGTAACATTTTTGCATAAGTATAAAATAAGGTTTAATACCCAATTTAGGATGCGTAGTATTCCACTATGTTAAATATATGATGATTATCTTTAACAAGGATGGGATTTAAACCCAGATGTGCAGAACACAATAAAGTAGCAGGTACCAAGCTGCTATTACGAAACCCTGAAATTTTAGGATGGCTTATGGTGTTCCACACCCGGGCATCAACAACGATGGGATTCAAACCGACACATGTGGAGCACAGTGAAGTATCACTGCGCCAACTTAACTACTCAACCACCTCGTTTGTTTTCTACAGTGTTTTTTTCCACCTACGCTACAGAATAGTGCCATCTGATTATGATATAAAGAAACCCTGGATCTATAGTTTGGGATGGCTTATAGTGTTCCACACTAAAAGTAATCTCTCAAGAACAGATTCTGCCCTGCGGTGGAATCTGTCGGAGGGGTTCGTCATAACGTGTGCGCATTGGCTACAAGTGGGCGTGCCTTCAGATCAGGAAGCGGGCCGCGCTTTACCCAATCAAATGTAGTGGGCGATTCACGTGTCCATCCACCCTTCCCCCCTCGAAACTAGCCGATACTAATTTAACAATAGCGTCCTCGGAGCGGACAAAACCACGGAAAGATATTCACATTTTAACTTACTATTTCATCATAGAAACAAGTGGGCTTATAACCAAAACCATCCATGTTCTCTGGGAGAAGTGGTGTTAGTGTTCCGTGTAGAAATATTGTTAGTGGGAATGAAAACGTAGTCGCACCAACCGGAAGTGATGTGCTGAAGGCAGACATGAAACCGGAGTTTCCCTGCGCACTGGTCTTCCATTTTCCTCCCGCCAGACCCCACAGACAATATCAGAAAACAGAGGTCGCTGTTTTTCATTTTCTGTGGGGTCTGGCTACGCGAGACTACACTAAAAGGGATGCTGAGCATCGACAATGAGGATGGGATTTGAACCCAGGCGTGCAGAGCACAATGGATTAGCAACCCATCACCATAACCACTCGGCCACCTCGTCTCTCTTTTGTTTTCTCTGGAGCAGTCTTATAAAATAACAATACATGTCGTGTCAGTATCATGGGCCTGATATCCCTGTGACAGACCTGTAACAGGGCCTGTCACAGAGCCTGTCACAGCCCTGTCATAGTGATGTCATGTCCTTTCACAGGCACGTCACAACCCTGTCATAGTGATGTCAGGCCCTGTCACGGGCCTGTCACAGGCATGTCAGGCCCTGTTACATTAGGCTCCTCAAAGCACTGTGTGACAGGGATGTCAGGCCCTGTCACAGTGCCTGAAAGCCCTGTGACAAGACCTGACATCCCTGTGGCAGGGCTGGTAACATGTTACCATGCTACCAGCCATGTTAATTGTTGCTTTTCACTTTTAAAAATGTAATTACAACACGGTATTGCTGCCAGCTGGGATCGCTCATTGCCTTAACCACTCGGCCACCTTGACTGTCTTCTGTCTCAAATGTAGCAGACTGACAACTTAAGTACTCAGCCACCTTTGGTTCCTACAGTATTTTCTCCATCTACAATAGTTCCCTCTAAGTATGCTTCAAGACATTTTGGATCCATACGCTTATGTTATTAAAACCAGGAAAAGAGTAAGTACAACACTTATGCCACATCACAATATTACGATATCTATCTAGAGCCACTTGAGTGTCTTGCTCAAGTGTTCTTTGACAGGACACATGCCTATTTATGGAGACATTGCCCGTCATGGGAATTGAACCTGTGACATTAGCGTTCGGGTTCCAGGGGCAGCAGGCTGCCAGCAGCTAACCGCTAGCCCCCACATATAGTACAGCAGCAGGCTCATTCAGTTGATTAGCTGCATCTCAGGGATGTGTGTTCTTTCCAGTTGAGTGCAGATGTTGCTCTAAGTGTTTTGATCGTGGTCATGCGTACGCCAATGGAAAGAGCATTGAACTAACGTGGCGAGGATTTACTGGTTCCATTTCCTGTGAAGAGGACGACAGAGCATTAAGCACTTTCAACCAGTACATAGGGCTTAAATGGTTAAATCCTGACAGGGGCTGAGGCTCCATTCCCCCTGAAGTCATCCATATATTAATAATATATGGAGTGATGGTCCTGTGATGGTCCTCTGGATAAAAGCTATATTAACACATTAGACACACATTCTCACACACACTCCTACCTGGGAAGATACAATGCTGAATATTGCATGCATGCACTATGCATGTCAGTGGTTCTCCAACTTTTTATGTCAAGGGCCCCCAAATAAATGTGCGTTTGGCCGCAGACCCCCATTTGAGAATATTTTGCCCCGGGGACCCTAGACAAGATTTGTGTTGTACTGACATAATACTGACATGATAGGGACATGATATTTATTGTTATTTTATAAGACATTAATTAAGCATTAATTAATAGTTAATAAGGAACTTACGTCCTTATATATGAATCGTATTATGTGTTAATAAGGCTATATAAGTCTTAATAATAGCATTGTAACCAAGTTCGACTAGAATGCATTTATAAGTGCTTATAAGAAACTTGCCGACAGACTCCTACAGAGGAGGCAGAAGACAGACCAGGTGGCCGAGTGGTTAAGGCGATGGACTGCTAATCCATTGTGCTCTGCGTGCGTGGTTCGAATTCCATCCTTGTCGATGTCAGGCATATGTTTGAGTGTGGAACACTATAAGCCATCCTACAATTGCGTAAGCTATGCAACTCGACAGAAGCTGACATCGCGCAGATCGGCATGTGCCTTCTTTGCTTTAATTGTTTTTACTGGATGTGTCAGCGGCACTTACGTATGCCAGTGGGCGGGAGTCGGGACAAGCCTCATTACAATAGTTTTTGCAAATCGCTTTAATTGCTCAGCTAATAGGAAATGCAATGAAATGTGATACAACTGTAAGCTTCTTTTTTCTGCTACGCACACACACACACACACACACACACACACACACACACACACACACACACACACACACACACACACACACACACACACACACACACACACACACACACACACACACACACACACACACACACACACACACACACACACACACACACACACACACACTCATCATGTCAGTATCATGGGCGGTATCATGTCAGTTGCGTTCCAGTTCAAACATATTGCATTCCACTCCAAAAACTGTTGCCTTCCACTTCATGAACAAACCATATCAAACTGGGGGTCATTACAAATGAATGTTTGAGAATAACTGTATTATGTCACTCAGTGTGTTAAACATTACATGACGTGTTATAATGTCTCAGATGCGGGCTCTTGACAAGATGACCGTGGAGAGGGTCTCTGCTGAACGGGGCGAGTGCCTCCAGCGGATCGACCAGCGGGCTACGCAGGAGCGACAGGAAGGGGAGAAGAGACAGGTAAATACTACAGCAGCAGCCACCTTCAGCACATCCACGTTTCAAGTTGAATTACTCTTATGAGCAAAGGACCTGACAGCAACTAATGGATACAACATACAATATCAGTCTATTGACTGTCCTCACTTCACTAAAGCTCTCTCTAAACTTTAGAGTCCTTTAGAGTCTAAAGGATCTTTAGGCTATGTTCAGACTGGCAGCCCAAATACTACTTTTGATCTTAACAGGATTGGAATCAAATTGGTTTGATCAAGTCTGAACAACAAGATGGGTTTAATCTGGATACTCAGACACTGAAGTCTGATTTGTTTACTTTAACGGTTAAATTACACAATTTAGGATGCATACTGCAGTGTTACTTAAATATAATAATATATATAATATTAAGATTTTCTTTAACAAGTATGTGATTCAAACCCACATGTGCATAGCTCAATGGAGTATCAGTGTGTCAACATACCTACTGCAGTCTGCACTCACAGAAGAAATGTTACTTTGCACAGAGTGCCGCGCTATGGGCTTGTAGATCTGCTATTTTTGAAAAAGAAAATCGTGAAAATGGGTGCAAATCTTGGAATATAATATATATACATTTTTAACTCAAATCTTTGCTTCTGCATGGGGGTCCCTGGAACAAAATATTTTGAAAATGAGGGTCCGCGACCAAATACATATCATTTTGGGTGGTTCTTGACATGAAAAGGTTTGAGAACCACTGATATTAGAGCAACATAAGTTTTTTTTCAAAAGAACTTTTGGGATTTAGAAGACATTTGTAGAATCCCCAGAAGCAAATATTTGAGTTCAAAATGTTCTCTTTATAAAACATACATATTTTCTCGGTTCCGCGCTATGAGCTTGTAGATTTGCTATATTTGAATAGCCCAAAGTATAAAATAATGGTTATAGCTAAAAATGTAAAATGACACAGTATGTGTTCCCGGATTGAATGGGTTAACACAAAAAAGGAGGTTGTGTCCCCAGGGGCAAAAACAAAGAAGATTTTTCCTTACCGAATGGGTTCCCAGACTGGGGGTTCATCGCTATGAGTCTGCACCCGTCCTTGATTACTGTCAGTAGAGCACCGTAACCGTTCGGCCACCTCTCGTCTGTCTTCTGTCTCATCTCAGGCACCTCATTTAGTTTCCTTTTCCATTCCGATAGGCTCTGTGCATTACTGTAGTCCCAGGTTTTCAGAAGGTTTCATACCCGTTTCCTGTTCAGCTGCAGTTTCCCATAGGGTACGCCACCTTCTGGAAACCTGCTGGGACTACAGTTTTGCACAGAGCCTATTATGTTACTTCCAAGAAAAGAATGCTACTATCAAAGAAACCTTGGATACATTATGGTTAATACCCAATTTAGGACTTAAACATAATTATAACTGGCTTCAACAAGGATGGGATATTTGCCCACACATGTAGAAGACAATGGATGAGTAGTGAATTGCCTTCAACACATTTGTGATTTTGCGCTTCCAGCAATGCCACCGACACCCTGTTATGCTACTAAGGTACAATACACCCTTCGTCAAGTTTAAGTAACGCAGATAGGCCAAAGATGTCTGAATACACAAATCCGATCTGATCACTTGCAAATAACAGCGTCAGGCAGTCCTTCAGATCGTATTTGAGAAACAAATCAGATTTGCCTACAGTCTGAACAAAGCCTTAAAGCCAGCCCACACCAATGCAACTCCTTGCAACATGCAACTACTTGCAACCATTATCCCCAATGGCAGTTGGAAGGAGTTGCATTGGTGAGGACTGGCCTTAAAACTGTTTTGATGGGGGCGCCCGCTGGCCTAGCGATCCAGGTGAGTACCACATACTGTATAGGCTCTAATGCAGCCTGACAGCGTGTCGCGGGTTCGAGTTCCTTTGCCGACGACCTTTGCTGCGTGTCTCTCCCCGTCTTTCTTTTTCCTGTCCATCTTCACTTAAAAAAAAACTATCAATAAAGCAGAAAAGCCAAGGAGTTGCATTGGTGCGGTCTGGCCATTTAGTCTTCCTTCTGTGACTTCTGTCATGTCGCTAAACTCTGGATTAACAGCGTCTGCTAAATTGTAAATTGTAAATTTCTCCATTCTTCTTTTCTCCTGCCTTTTATTAAGCAGGCCTCAATAGTCAACGATCTAAAGAGCTGGTGCCTGACCAAGCTGCAGAACATGGAGTCGCGGTTCACCGGGGAGCTGCGTGCCGACAGACTGCAGCGTTCCACCTCCATGACGGACGGCCTGAGCGAGGCGGACGTAGACGGGCTCACGGTGCTTCCCGCCGGGCAGGGAGGCAGCGGCGAGTGCCTGACGCCCGACGACACCACCACCAGCGCCCCTGCGTTGCCGGACGATGCCCAGGGGAACCCCGGTGCAAAAGAGGGAGGCTCGTCCAACCACTACTTTGTGGTGCACGCAGACAGCTCCCCAGGTATGGGGGCACTAAAAACGTGGCACTAATCTCACACACACGCATGCATGCATGCACACACACACACAAACACACTCAAAGAACAGAGACTTGTTTTAGCACATACACTACGTGCTTATGTAACTTAACATTACGTAATCATCTGAGCACATTATGCTTCAGTCAAGACCTCTGTGATGTAAATTAGCGACTGCTGCCAGGCAGAACCTTATCCGTGAAATGTTCACTTAAGTTGCTGGAGGCATGTTTTTTCTTATTCATGAATGCATGTATGTATGCACCACATATTAACAGCATGGTTGGAATATTCAAGAATGATTCAAGCGTGAGCAGTGCTGTTTTGTGGTTTCATTAGATACAGTACACACAGACACTAAATAAATAAATGCCTCCAACAGACGGCGAGAGGAACCAGAAGGCAGACAGTACCTCCCCGGCTACACCGTCCATCCAAGTGGTCCGGCCCAAGGAGCGTTCCCTGACCTCTACTGTCCCCCAGAGGCGGCACGAGGAACTGCTGGACGTGGACGGTATAGAACGCAGAACTAGCAAAAGTAGGGCCAACAGGGGCAGCAGTCTGTCCCCCGCTACGGAACGCCGCTGCAGCGGCAGACAGGAGCACAAGGACAAGGACAGAGAGGGACGGGATCGGACCAAAAGCCACAAGAGGCACTCCCAGGGCAGGACTAAGTCTAAAGGCGCCGTGGCGGGGGGTAAAACGCGAACTCTGGAGGTGTTCGGGGCCGACCGGCCGGCGGAGCACTCGTTTGAACAGGAGAAGGACAACATGCACGCCCTGGAGGTGACCCAGTACTTCTTTGAGGCGGTGTCCACGCAGATGGAGCGCTGGTACGAGAGGAAGATCCAGGAGGCCCGCTGGCAGGCGGACCAGAGGGCCCAGGCGGACAGGGCGTCCCTCATAGAGAGGATCACCTATCTGGAGGACGAGCTGCGTATGTTGAGGACTAACCGACAGGAAGACTGCTAACACGCACGCACGCACGCGCGCAGAGTACTGGAAGATTGTCCACTGCTAGGACTTGGAAGAACTGGAGCTACCTGACTGTCTATAGGAGAGGAATCATGACAGAACTGGATTGAACGTGTGTAGAAAGTCTAGTCGTGTGATCATGAAGACTAATAGATCAGGTGCTATTCCATACTCCCACCTGTTCTAAACAGGGGGAATTACATAGACCTGATCAAATGACAGCCACATCTGTGCCACTATAAAGAAAACAAAATCATAAACTCTATTTTTTCCTGTATAAATGAAGGGTTTTATTCCAAAAGACTATATGCTAATATGCTATTATGAGGGGGGAAAACTAATCTGAATATTCAAAAACCCACGATTATGTCATTAAAAATACTTTAGTGAGCAAAGGTCTTAACCACTAAAACCCTGTACTATTTGTTGACCGGGGTCCCCCAGGGGTTTGGCAATGGTTCCCTTTATCTTTGAATACTTATCTCGTTTTGGAACAAAACTCTTCAAAAGCACCCTTTCAGTTACATTTCATTGTAAGCTATTGTCATGTTAGCACCACCAAGTTAACATTTGTTATGAGGGCAGCTCTCACTGTGCATTGTAAAACAGTAGATATACTAAAGCTAGATGTTTCAAATGGATCAATTGTGCCATTTGCAGTAGGGTAGGTACACTATAAAACATGAAAGGGCATTATGACACTTGTGTTGCACAAGCACAATTAGCTGTTTTCTACATATGGACACACATGTAATCTCTAAATGTACGTTTTATGTGCTGAGAAGAATCTCTTAACATCACATGACAACATTTTTGGGGATTCTGAAAGTCGGCAATGATGGATAGAATATCAGCGTAATAAGCTTTATTTTATTGTTATTCTGCATGCTGGAAACCAGCCTTGTGACTTAAAACCACTTAAACCGTGTAAAACTCATTGAACGGGGTCCCCCAGGTGTCTGTACTTGGTCCCCTCCTGTTTTCCCTCTACATCAAATATTTTCTCTGAAAATAGCCAATGTAAAAGCTAGCAACACAATGCGTTGTGACTCTGTGAGCTTGTACATTTGCCATTTTATGACATGCCCAGAACAGGGACACTAGGGTTCACGTGGTTTAAAAGAGCAAACCACTGAAGTGAAAGTGGCCAAAAGCAACACAGTACTGAAGACCCAGCACAGTCCACCAGTGCTGAATATTAAGCATTTTTGAGGGTAGAATTTAATTATACAAATGTCAGTTACTTGCCTTTCTGTCCTCTGACGTCACAACCAGGTTTAAATGAACACACAGTACATTCCTGTACTGTGTGTTAATTTAGCTCAGAAAGAGAACAGATGTTATATTTAAGCAATATTACACGAGAGGGTGTGCTTTACCGTCATTATTGGCACGCCAGTGATGCGGTCAGGAACGAGGCGAAGCCGAGTTCCGCCAGCATCACTGAAGTGCCAATAATGTAAGGTAAAGCACACCCTCGAGTGTAATATTGCGATTATACAACAGTTACCAACAAAACACATCCAAATGTATTCATATTGTGGGCAATTAATAATAAAAATGTTTCGCTATTGTCCGTTTCCCTGTAAAGAGAAGAGTTTTTGACTGAGAGACATTAAATAGTCCCTGTAGCAGTGCTTTGAGTTTGAGGCACCGTCTCATCAACACAGCTGAGCTATCAATGCTTGCGCAGTGGAATGAATTCCAGTAGGCTATATGCTCCGTCGTACGACCGTGTCACGCGGCCAAAATAACTGATCTACAAGCTGACAACGCGTCGCGATGGCGACGTGTTGTGAACTTGTAGATCGGCTATTTTGGCCGCGTGACACGGTCGTACGACGGAGCATATAGCCTACTGGACTGTTAACGAAATGGGAGTCATTTTACTTTACACAGGAGGATATTTATAACCTTCTAACCATTGATCAACCGTAAATCCACCAAATTAACAACATAGTCCATTTTGCATAGCTGTTTGTTCTCCGGTGGCGGCGGTGGGTCAGGCTACTGTCTGTTTGTTTTCCTACCGTGGGACAGAGTGACTTCACAGCACAGCTGTGCCATATAATGGTCTAATCAGGTGCGGACTGGACTGCACTGCGGAGTGATTTATTAATGTGATTAGGCCCGTGCTATGATGCTGGTTTGAAGCACGGCTAGAAAGCTATTTCAACCAATCAGATTGCTTGGTCAGAACTACCTGTTGTATAATTGTCCTCGCTGAGTTACAAATGAATAAATGAACACTTAAGATTTTACTGTGTGGGAACAGTCCAAAATCCAGTTAAATGATGATCATCCCATCATGGGGAATACATTTTGTAACATTTAGTATCTGTACATTTCAGTTGGCCATTATGTGAAATTTTGTGATCCGATGTATGGAACTTGTAAAATGTCAATTAAAAAACGATGTTTCGGTCCTTACACCTTCATCGGGACAAACCATGTTTTAAGGTTTGTGCTGATGTGTGCAGGATCACTCCTCTTTGCACTTGGATTTTACTATTGTCCTACGCATCAGAGTATTGAGGCGTGCATCAGCGTTTAGTGAAGACCTGGGCATGCGTTAAAAGGCCGTTACACAGGTACAGTACCAAGGTAACTGTGCAGAATAGTTAATAATTCAAAAAAGAAAATAAATATCAGGGCCCTGTTTTTAACTACATTCCACCAATCACAACACCAATACAGCACTAAAGTCTTTTCATTCATGAAAAGTATGGCTGGGGGATATGGGCAAAATGAAATATCACAATATCTTTGACCAAATACCTCGATATTGGTACGATAATATCAATTCCCTTTTAAAATAAATAGCTAAAATAGCTGATCTGCAAGGTGGGCTATTTTCACAATTTTATTTTTGAAATAATAAAATAAAACCATGAAAAGTCACCACTTACATCATATCACAATATTATGATATCCAAAATCCCAGGTGATATCTAGTCTCATATCACAATATCAACATATTATCCAGCCCTATATGAAAAGCATAACTGGCTGCCTACCGGAATTATTTAGTGTCACACAATGGCTCCACCCTTATCTATTTTCAATTATGGAATTTCACCTACTCCCGAGTCAGAAAATAAATTAACTGTGTCAAACTGTTTTGCATGAAGAAAATGCAGAGACGTGTGTGGCAGTATTACTTGTCTAGTGTATATTGTACAGTGTGTAGTCTGCCTGCTGCATTCATATGGGATGTTAGCTGTACATGAATGAGTTTGTTGATATGAGTAATGCACTCTGTGGAATGATGCCAGACAATGTATTTTGTAATAAAAAGTCAAGATTCTACCAGTGTTTATAGGCCATCATTTCAATTAATACATTCTATATAGATAGCGATGCCAACTGGACAAATATACATAGTAGACATGATGATTGATGATTTTTGAGCGGTGTAGCCGCTCCTATAAGTGGTTTATCCCTGGTGAAAGTTTTTCTTTCCGTTGTGAAAATGTGTCTTTCGCTGTACTGTGATTGGCTGATTGGTATTCAGACCCTTTGCTCAGTACTGTGATTGGCTAGTGAGACGCATGATGAAATTAATAACCTGTAAATATCACCACTCACTTAAAAAAAATGCTTTTTTTTAAAGTGAGCTTCCATCACTGTGATGACCACTGTTGTTTTTAAATAGCACCGCTCACTTCACACTGGGTGTGATTTTTCTTTATTAAAGTGTCATGCTTCCAAGGAAGCCCAGCCCATATGGACTTACAAGACACTTTTACATTTCATTTGACATGAACAATGAACCGACGTAATTCACAAACGATGATCAAATGAATAACGAACTAAAACACTCAATAAATACAACTTAAAATACAGCATTGGGCCTCACACCCACATCTTAACAGCAGACATGTGTATACATCTGTATACACATGTAATGTGTATACAGATGTAATGCTGAGATTGTAATTCATCCATGAAAACATGGTTTTCCATCACACCAACGGTACCCAGATTTTGAAATGGCACTGCTATAATTTAAGGGTGGTGTAAGTGATATGTCTTTGTTTTACTTCATACAGAGAGATGGAGTTCCTGCTAGGCCTTTGGCCCGTCAAACGGTGCCCATGGTGGACTATGCATGGCAGGGGCGTCCTCTTCCCTGAGCCAGGCCTAAACCTGACCGCATACCAAATAAGTGTTAAATAGCGCTATAGGCCGATAGTAATCATTGCTATAGTGCGTTTGTTCAGTAACAGGGGTCTCCCCAAAGCGTTGGGAAACCAATATCCCATCAGGAGAGAGAACACATCCAGGATAAACAATGAAAGTGGAAGTGATGAAACACACAAATAAATAAATAGGGACAAAATGGAACTGGAACACTAAAATGGAAGCAGATAAATTCTCTTGGAGTGGAGTTCTCTCTCCTGATTGAATGAAATTGGTATCCTGTCCTGAAAATGTATCTTCTGTTCACTAAAGAGCTAGAGAAACCCCTGTTACTTAACAGGCATTGCTCTACAGCAATGCTTACTATCAGAATAGAGCTTTAGCATTTTAACTGTAAAAATAATAGAGACGAAAAAAAGAAAAAAAAATCCCTTACACCACCTTTAAGTGGCGTAAGCCTGTCAGTGTCTTGACAGATGACTCAACACCAGGCGGAGTTGATAGATGTCTCACCACCAGTTGCTAATGTTACAAGCCAGTATTATTGCACGGCACTTTTAAGCCAGTGCTGCACCCACACAAATCTGAGGTACTTGACAGGGAAAACGGATCTGAAAGCCGCAGCGTATCATGGCTGATATTGAATGATAGAACCCCTTTGTGTATCAATATTCCCACTGTGCCACTTGAACTGGATCTTGTCCAAGCAAGTATACTGGATATGAGTGAGTAATCGACTTCTGCCGTCCCATTGTGCTGGGAAACGGTCTGCGTTTCTATAGTGCCTTTATCCAAACCGCTTTACAATGTGCGTTACATTCACCCATTCACACACAAGAGTTAGGGGTTAAGTGTCTTGCTCAAGGACACTGACACAAAGCAATGAGGGGGAAGCGGGGATTGAATCGACGGCCACTCTGCCTCCTGAGCCATTATGCCCCGAGCGAAAGGTTTGAAATGATCTTGTGGTCAGGAAATAACGGATGTTGGACCGCAGTGAGGATATCTGTTGCCGAGTGTGTTTTTCCATTTTCAGAAGCCTACATAATGTCTGATGTGTCATTGCACTAAAGCCTAATTTACGATTCTGCTTTGTGTAAAATTCCTGAGTAGAGTGAAAAAAGCCAATCTATAAGCTCACACACAGCATGCTGTGTTGCGAGCTTGTAGATCTGCAACTTTTTCTGAATGTGTTCGCCCAAGAATACGGACGGTAGAGTCCATGTGGTTAAACAGAAAAATCTGCTATTTTTGGCAAGTGACACCGCCGCGAGAAAAAGTATAAATGAATAAGCATT
Source organism: Gymnoscopelus microlampas (assembly GCF_963454915.1). Lineage (NCBI taxonomy): Eukaryota > Metazoa > Chordata > Actinopteri > Myctophiformes > Myctophidae > Gymnoscopelus > Gymnoscopelus microlampas. The sequence continues at coordinate 36,274,468 of NC_139953.1, forward strand.
AAGAGCAAGGTGGTAAATGAACGCTAGCCAATATAAACCAAAATGCTGGGACATTCTAGCTGAGTCTCTTCGGTTGGTCTACTCTGCCAGCTGCTTTGGCAAGTTAACAGTAATTATCTGGAGGAGGTTCTGCTTCAAAAGTGAATCATGTGTCCAGTCCAGTAAAGTTTGAGATTTACTGTGGGCGGTGTGGGGGATAAAAACGGATGAACAGATGCTGGGTCTCAACCAACAAGAAGTCAGTCATTTCAATGCCCAGTCGAGGGGCCTTTAACTCCCCGCCAGTGCCAGTGATTTCTGTAGCGATTCCAGATGGTTGTTTGCTTGTGTGATCATCATCCGGATGGCATCCTGGGAGAGATGGTGGGAGAAAGATGTCAGCGATAGAAAGGTCCTTTAAAAAAAAACACTTAAGCCCTACTGCATGGGTCTTCCCTTCAACAGGGTGTCCGGGACCCCTAAGAGTTACTACAGGGGGTCCGACAAATCTATGTATGACAGGAATTCATTTTTTACGTACTATCTATGAAAAAGTTTAATCTGTGACACAATTTTATACAATATTTCTAGTAGTGTTTCATCTCTCTCTCAGCTAATGGGTCTTTGGCCTGAAAAACGTTGAAAACCCCTGCCCTACAGTATATACTTTGTAAGATGAATAGTGAAAATAGCTGACCTACAAGTTTGCGGTGCTTTGAGAGCTTGTAGATTGGCTATTTTCAAAGAAATGGCCTATACCAAAATAGGAATGCCAGGTTGAAAGTGGTTTAACCTTCACAAACATACAGAGGCCCAAATGGAATCATGGAATGCCGTCATGATCATGCAATTTTAGTTGATGATTAAAGGTCATTACACACCAGGAGCGACGTGAATAAATGATACGAAAATGTCAATGCTAATATTTTTGGTGCTGCGTCATTCATACAGGTTGATGAATTTATTTGTGCTGAAAATTTAGTTTGACCTTGTTTCGAAAACTAATGATGTAGCTTAATCACCTTGTAATAATGATGGCGCTATTAAGTGCTCCTGGTGTGTACTGACTTTAATTGTCATACACATAATTGATTAATGATGCAATTGTGTGTTTTGGCATTGAACATTGGAACACATAAATACAAATATTTCTGTTTGTTTTTTAGGCTTTGCAAAGAAACATTCACTACTGTATGTTATGTACATAAGATATTGGAAGGAGACATTTAATTTGTCCAGAAGGCTGCTGCTCGAGTCCTTGTAATAACAAGACAGTGGATCATAAATATCCCTTCAGTTCTCAGGTACTCCCTGTATGTCAAAGAATGTATTTCAATATACTACTGGTTTAAAGGCATTAACATATTATAGTTTAGGTACAAAACACATTTTTGATCTTGTGCTACATGAACCATCCATATAAACTTGCCCCACCTGGTTTGTGGCACCTTTATTCCTCTGGAACTCGTCTCTCGCCCAGCCCCTGAGGTATTTGCGGTCTGCCTCGTCTGGTACCTTTCGTATGGTCCTCAGCATAGTTCTATAGATGCCCAGAACCCTCTGCCTCTGTAGGAACTGATGCAGGACATCAACATGGGTCAACATGCAGCTCTTCTACCACAGTGACAGTTAATTTAACCCATTAAAACAGGGAAAAGCAGCCATGTCATTTTATAATTTGAAAATAGCAGATCTACAAGCTCAAAGCGCATCACTTCGTGCCGCGCTATGAGCTTGTAGATCTGCTATTTTTGAATAGATACATGCATGACACATGAAATAATTCATACACTGGGGTAGGCAACCTATTCAGGCACATGCAATAGCTGATTTACAAGGCTGGTGTGATGATCACCCAGCAGTGCCAGACAGTAAAAAAAAAACGTTTGCTTTCATGTCTTAATATAGGCTGATAATTAGGATAAATACAAACATAGAATAAGTCAATAACTTATTAATCAAACCTAGTTGAGTAATGTGTCAAGACACTGAGAGATTACTCAACACAGGCTGAGGTGACATTGTGTCTCACCATGTTGCTATTAACGTTACATAAACACACAGAACGCGTTATATTTCCAGACACATCTCATCTCTTATGCGGTTCTTTGCAAGTTCTCTCACCTGTTTTAAAGATAAAGCTGCCGGTGGTAACCTTGACACGGACATGATGTTCTGACAGCCTCGTTCTCTGGCACCAAGACGAGTTTGAAACCGGATGTTGTGACGGAAGTTAAGGTCCGTTTGCTGCATAGATTTGGGATTTGCTGCCCCAGTAAAAAGTGGAATATGTCTCCCTCTAGTGGGCCGGAGAGGAATGTACATTACATTAGTGGTTCTCAAACTTTCAAATCTCAACGACCCCCGCCCCGACAGTACAAATGGAACCAAATGGACCCTAGGGTCCATTTGGTTCCATGTGTACACTGTCAGAGTTGCGTGCTTATGGATACCGCCGCTTTTCTAGGGAGACCTGCTGTGATTGGCCTGTAGTTGCTGTGATTGACTATGCCTAAACCTAAACTTAACCTCAGTAAAACTGTGCCTAAACCTAACCCTAACCTTAGTAAAACTATGCCTAAACCGAACCCCAGTAAAACTATATGCCTGCCAGGGAGCCAATCAAACACAGGTAAGGCAGGTCTATCCCATAACGTTGGTGGAATCCATAACGCGTCAGCGTTACAGACCTGTAAGGGCGCATTTAGAATCCCCTCAGGGAACCCTGAGTCCCTGGACCCCTCTTTTGAAAACCACTGCATTACATAACTTACCAGCGTAAAACTTAAGTGGTATTTGAAACGTTTTATTGTCAGAGTCATACTGTAATTTACGTGTTATGTTATGGTTTAATGGATGGGTAGTATGAAGAAACAACCTCTTAAATATAACGGATGCCTGCTTACATTTATGTGCATAATGCAAAAAAAAAAGAAAAACACGTCAGTGATTAACATTTCAATGCACAATCCAAACACCGTTCGTTGAGTCTTGTCCTAATGGGACAATGTGATGCATTCCTAAGCTCTCCTTCAGCAGATGTAAGTATAACACACACGCACACACACACACACACAGTATGTTTATAAAAGGAAAATGGCAGATATGTGTCTTTTATACCACAAAAAGTTGGGTTTTCGGAGCGTTATATCAAAATTGGATATGTCCGCAGTCCCTGTGCTTCAAAGTGCATAAGAACTGAATTTTCTAAAAATACTGACCTTCACAGAGTCGTGGTCGGGGTCTGTAAGCGAACCGTCACGACAACAGATGATTTGGGTGAACAGGTGAGATGCAAATACCGATACAATACCGTCTCCTCTCCCAAGGCACATTTAGCTCTTCGTTTAAGTGACTCTAGATGTCCGTTAGCGCCACAACCGACATGCTTCAGTTACATCACGACATAGGGTGCAACAGTTAATCGAACTAATCGATTTAGTTCTTGATTATAAAAAATAAATCGATTTATAATAATAATCGATAATTCAAAATTTCCAAAAATGTTCAGAATTAGCCAGTCTACAAGCTCACAATGAGTCGCGAGCTTATACACTGTATCGGCTATCTTTGCTACTTTTGTGTGTGACACCATTTTACAACACTGTTGACAAAGTATATCATATATAAAACAAAAGCTCAAACCGAAATTAGTTTTGTCGATTTGACAAAAACAAAAAAAACACGTTTCTCGGTTATTCGATGAACCGAAAAAGTAATCGATAAAATAATCTCTAAGAAAATAAATGATAGATGCAGGCCTAGTCATGGCATCATGAAGGGGGGGTTGTTTTTTCATACAAACAGCGGCGGGAAAAAAAACACAAGTTCACAACTCTGTATGATGTGTTCACATTGAAAGATGGGTGATTCTGATGAGCAATTGCAACACCGACTAAAACATCCACACGAACATGAAGGAGGGGGGAAGGCGGGGGGTTTATAGTACAAGGTTGGGAGGAAAGAGGTATTTTTTACTGGACTCTTCACTGAGGTGTATTCATACGCAAAGGGAATCACATTTTTCATTTTCTATCATTTCTTTTTTAAGAGACGTGCAAGTTAAAGCAATCCTCGTTACATTACAAAAAAAGAACTTTCCAGAATTCCCCTGATGAAGACAAAAGACAGAAAACGGCAAAAAAGGGTCTCGCTATCAAACTCTACAGAGTCTACTAAAATCAGAGTAAAAATAAGAAAATAAAGGCACATGTACAGCGGCAAATCCGTCTTTTTTTTTTTTTTGAGTCCTCGTTTTATTTTGTTGTGTTTCTTTCAAGAGTTCTGTGGGTTTTTGAGAGGCGTTAGCGGCCCGAAGAGTGGCGTTTGTGCAGTTGGCTGGCTGCCGCCCTCGCCTCCCTGTTTTTTTGGGGGTGGGGGAAACGAAAAGAAAAACAAAAAAAAATGTTGAGAATAACAAATGGCTTCTCGTTGGCTGTTAGTGGTCGGTGGCCGTGACCAGTTCGAACCACTGCCTCAGCGCGTCGCTCAGGGTCTCGGGCAAGGCGTTCACGTCGCGCAGGACGATGTAGAAGGGGAAGGGGAACTCGTCCATGTAGGAGCGGATCTCCGGCAGCTCGCCCGGCCCTTTGAAGATGGGAACCTTGATGTCCAGGATGGAGTCCTAAAAAGGGAGTCGATACGAGAGGGGTAGAGAGACATTCAGATTCAGTTAATTTGTCATACAGTGGTTTTCAACCCTTTTCATTATCAAGGTCCATTATTTATTCGGCATTTCAGCCACGGAACCACCGTTTGATGAAATTTAGCCTCTCCGACGCTAAACTTAAAATATTTTGTTATCTTTAGAATACGATTTTGTCCACAATTCCATGCTGTATTGATGTTGGTACCAATAGGAGAGATAACAGGCAAACGTTGATCAAAATAACAATTCTTCTACATTCTCTGTGTGTAGACTTCTTGTAAATTAAGTAATGCAGATGTTTAACAATAATGTAACTCTTGAGAGAGTGAAATGAAACCAAATGGACCCGTACGGGTCCATTTGGTTTCATTTTACACTCTCAAGAGTTAAAGATCTATAAGGGGTCCGTTTGGTTACTAACTCTCCATCATTTAGCTGGGGGACCACCTGGAACCCCCTCAAGGACCACTGGTTGAGAACCACTGACTTAGATGCACTGTTCAGGCACATACGTGTGAAAATATTACGCTGGGAAGCTCTGCTACCATAAAAACATAAACAGCAGCTTAAAAAAAAGCATTATTAAAAAATCCTGCTGGTGTGGGCTTTGGGGATCTTGTACCCCTTTACTCTCTAGGACTGCAGGGGGGAGAACAATCATTTTATTTTGATAATAAAAATAAAATAAAATGAAAATAAATAAAATAAAATGAAAATAAATAAAATGAAATGAAAATAAATAAAATAAAATGAAAATAAATAAATAAAATGAAAATAAATAAAATAAAATGAAAATAAATAAAATGAAATGAAAATAAATAAAATAAAATGAAAATAAATAGAATAAAATGAAAATAAATAAAATGAAATGAAAATAAATAATAAAATGAAAATAAATAAAATGAAATGAAAATAAATGAAATAAAGTCGAACAAAAAAATGTGTTTGTGAACTTGCGATGCAACATGTTGTGAGCTTGTAGATTGATGAATACAGGTGTGCCCTGGGCACAGAAACATTACATAGTAAAAAGCAACAACATCGACATGTATCCTGGACTGCCCTTACCCTTGAGTTGGGGTTGTCTAGCACCACAAAGATGACAAAGACGTTTGCGCTTCGCGCCGCCTGTACCGCAGCCGTCACCCTGTCCTTCCCCTCCAGGAAGAGGCCGCGTCCATCCGACACCACCAGCAACAGCTGGGCCGTCTCTGTGGACGGAGAAGGGCAACGGTCAGACACAAACTAGACTGAAAGAACGAGCCCAATCGATGGTCTTGAAGGGCGGAGCCAAACCCAGGCGCTGGATTCCAGCGCCTGGGTTTGGAGCACTCTGATTGGTTAGGAGATGACAAGGTCCTAAGACCAGCGTTCCTGCAAGGTTCTCCCAGGCTTTTTTTCTTTTGAAACAAAAAAAAATGCATGGGTTTCCGAGGCTAGACACAAACAGACGCAAAAGCATCAACATGATAAAATAATAGTCTTTCTGTTTATCTGCCAGAGAGACCAAAAACAGACATTTCTGCAAAATTGTAACTAAAACACTGAAGCTGGTAAATTATGTTGGTGCCGTTAGTATCCTGATTGGGTAACATTGGTATCCTGACCTTAAACACTCTAGTTTAACCCATTAAGACCTGAAACGCATCTGTGTCACTTTAGATTTCTTTGGCTATTCAAAAATAGCAGATATACAAGCTCATAGCGCGGCACCGAGTGCCGCGCTATGAGCTTGTAGATCTGCTATTTTTGAAAAGTCGTGAAAAAAGAAAATTGGGATTTTTTTTCAAAAAACTGTTAGGAATTAGAATTTTTAATAATCGCCTCAGGTCTAGCTTTTACTTAAAAAAAAAAACATTAACTTGGCAAGCTGTCACAGTAACACTCTAAATTCTACCCATTTTCAATGCTTGCATTTACTGCCGTTTTTACTGTCTCTTTACACAGCTTTTTCAAAAACTGTATTCATCCTAGACAGTACGCACCTACAATAAGTTTGAATATTTCGATCACTCACATCTGTCTGTACGCATGTGAGCCTCTACTGCCATTCTGCCATACTGCCACGGCTTCTAGCCTTTTTTGTTTCTACAGACATCTAGGTCGCTAAGCCACCTTCACCAGGAGAATGATACTGGGTTTCTGACATGGCCTGTAGCCCAGCTCCATACAGAGCGAACATTTGCTCCACCGGGGCCTTTGTGGACGCAACAAAGGCCTGCTTTTGACCCGGAGGACTTGGCTCTGATCCTGGTCTCATGGTGACACACTAAAGGCTTGTTTGTTGGACCTGAGATACAATCTGGGCATGGACCCCATTTTACTTAGCAGCAACAGAGGTGAATTCAATCAGCGGGCATTCATGAGTGTGTCTGTGTTAGTCAGGGCAGAAAAGTTCTGTGACGAGCTAAACCAGTCACACAGCGATGTTACAACCTTCACTAGTCCCTTGTCCCTTAACCACATGAACCCCAGTGTTCCTATTCAATCTGGGCATGTCAGAGTAGCCGAACATTCAGTGAAAATACAAGCTTGTAGATCTGCTATTTTCGACAAAGACATTTGGTGTAGAAGGGAAAAAAGGAGGGGGGCCAAGGAGAGATCCCTGGGGGGTCCTTGGTTAAAAAACAACTGAGTGTAGGAGAGAATCCAAATTATTTCCTGGTGTCTGTTAGACAAATAAGCACTAAGTTACTACGCAAGTTTGTGCTTTCTTCTATTTCAGAAAACCTTATGAACTGCCACGCAACCAGCTTGAAAATATGCACAGAAAGACTGTCCACGGTCAACAGACTAATAGACAATCTCCAAACCTCATCAATATTCGTATTGTGCGGTTTCAACTCGTTTTACAGTGGGTGGTACATGAATAAACACATTACGGAGAACACATTACCTGAGTTTGGCGATCCTGTCGCCTTCTGTCGCGCTGATACGAACATTTTAGCGGACGTCTCTAAAAACTGCAGAGCACAAACAGAATCAGTCATTGATCTACAGTACAGTATATGACCGTAAGTGATTGTTTGATGTGATATACTCTATTATATGATTCAAACAAGAAAACTTATCTCAAATGGGACATTTGGTTGCAGCTAGACAGGTGAAATGTATAGCAATAGACGTGAGACACAAGACATTATACAAAGGAAAGTATAGCTCTGTGATTCTCAAACTTTTTAAGACTTCAGTCAGTACCCATTTCCTCCAAGTACCCACTTTACCAGACAACAACAGTTTGCTAAGAAAAGATAAAACCATATGATCCTATGAATGAACGATACCCACCTTTTGAAGAATATAACATTATAAATAAGGAATGGAGTGAAATTATTGCCTTGTGAGCAGATTGAGATGAGCTTAAAGATCTGCTACTTTTGAGTAGCGTTGTAGTATGATCAAGTAGGGCATTCATTTACGAAAACACACAAAAAGTTTTTTTTTTTTTTTTTTACACTTTTCACACATACTGTACCCCATGTAGTGCCTGTGTTTATCCCCATTGGAGAAAAAAATGCTATGTAGAATGGGTCAGGGGAGCACCAGGGGTCCCAGAGGGGGTTCCAAATGGACCCCCCCAACATTATTGATAGTAAGGAACCAAATTAACCCTTACTGGTCCTGTAACACTGAGCGTGTACAAAAATGGAACCAAATGAACACTTACAGGTCTGTAACTCTGAGAGTGTACAAATGGAACCAAATGGACCCTTTTAAGGGTCCATTTGGTTCCATTTGTACACTCTCTGAGTTATAGGGATCCTTGAAATTAAAAAAGGTTTTGAGAACCACTGCTGTTGAAGGAAGGCTATGGGGTGTGGAGTCTATGTTTGGAAGCAGAGTTTGTTGTGGCTTGTAGTTGTGTGTACAGTATGTGTGGCTCCTGCAGTACCTGCGCTATCCTGGTCTTCTTCTGCTGGAACTGACACAGTCTCAGTATCCTGGCTCCTGATTCGTCGTTGAACTGCTGCTGGAAAGGGTGGAGGAGCTGCACGGACTCCCCAAAACTGTAAACACATGTTAGCTCCTCATCAAAAACATGTTAGGGAGACAGGAGTTAACAGTACGCATACTGTAACTGTATTCACAACTTAACCACTATTTTATACTTTGTTGAACAACAGTACAGAAAATAAAGAATATACAAGCTGGGCTGTTTTCAATTCTCTTTTTTTCTTCAAATTTTGTAAAATGTTGAAAGATTTTGAAAGGTTTGGTGGTCAGCATCTCTATGCAGTCACAATCATTTTCCATGCACATACACTTTTCTATCTTTCAAGGTAAGATACTTACTGTAGGCTCCTAGGATAAGATTTGAGATTTTGTGTTTCACCACCTGAGCAAATAAATCAAATAAGCCTGGTGCAGCACGTGTGGAGGTGAATGTTCTTACCTGCATACAGAGACCTGGCCCACCTCCAACAGAGTGAGGGCATTGACGATCACCGACAGGGATTCAAAAGCCAGCTGGAAGACAGAGGACACATGCAGGACTTAATCAGTCTGTAATTAGTTGAGAAGCAGCCGGAGTGAACCGTTTATCTGCCTGTGCAGTAAGAAAGAACAATAAGGAGATCTTGTGTCCCCACGGCTATTAAGCTTTTTAACACCGTAGCCAATTGCAAAGCTCATTAACTGGATGTGTAGTTTTAATTACATACACTGGAATATGTGCAAGAACAAGAAGGAGTATTCCATGTGGCACCTTTTTTACACACTTTTTATTGGGATTACAAATGTATCAGTTTTTATCTTTTAACCTTAGGCATACTGTAGCATTGTTACTGTTTCTCCCTGGGGGGGGAGAGAGAGAATGTATGTATGTATCTGTTATGTAGTACATCATGGAACAAGACCATTGTGAAGTAGATAGTCAACAACGTTTTTAATACACTCTTCTTCTGTTTGAACTCGACTTGTATTAGTTGTGTGCTGACCTGTTTGGAGTGGTTGTCCACCATGCTAGAGGAGTCGTCGATGGCCAGGCAGATCTGGTACTCTCTCTTGCTGGGTTTGGTTCTCCTCAGCCAGATCTTGTCTTTGCGGAACTGGCTGGCGATGTAGGGGATCACCTTCCTCATGTTCAGACGCTTCCCTGTGCGGTAGTCACCCCTGTGCAACCGGGAAAGGAAAAAGGTACAAGGCATTCATTATCAGACGATGCTGTTGATGGATCCCTACTAATTGTATTGTCAGGCTGAATGTCACGGGCTTTGTTCAGGCTGCAGGTAATTCTGATTTGTTCATCACATTTTCCAAACTTATTTTGTCTCTGTTGGGTGGAAACCTCATATGTCCAAAATGTTACTTTTCAGGATTCAAAAACAGCAAAAGTAGCAGATCTATAAGCTCAAAACATGTTGCAGCTAGTTTTGATGCTTTTGTGTCACGCTGTAGTATGATCAAGTAGGTGTTAATTTACAAAAGATATGGAGATACAAGGAGATACAAGGATTCTGCCCGACAGCAACGATTTGCAAGTGATTCGACCGCATTAGTGTATTGCTGTGGTAAGGACGTAACGACATAGGTGTGAGTAATGCTTAACTTATACTCTATCCTACGATGGCCGAAAAATGGACGATCTACAATGTGCTGTGAGCAAGTAAATGGTGCATTTATATACTGGTGGTACTGTACTGTACTGTACTGACTTGAGCTTGGCGGCCTGAGTGGGTTCCAGTATGAGGCGGAGCTGTTCACACAGCTGCTGGGACAGGGCAGAGGTCAGCGTCTGGTACTGATGCCACATGGCCGCTGCTGCACTCTCCTGCATCACAAATAAATAAAAGAAACACAAATAAAAAAAATGGTTCATAGTTCCAAAGCGTATATTTCCAAAGAATTCTATTTAGGAACAAAACTCTTTATACATTTTGGTCGAATTCCAACTGTCTTGTGCTAATTAAAAAGAAGGAAAAAAATGCATTAACAGGTGACGTCACCTCCTCTGCAGCTCCGGGGGCTTGTTTCTGCCAGGCTTCCAACTGAAGCTCCATCTCCCTTCTGATCTCCTCTGGGTCCACCACCGGTTTCTGGACACACATGTAACATCTTTAGTTGCGTTCACATTTAACAAGAAATTCTTGAACACAAACAATAGCAGATGCACAAACTTGGGAAACTCAACAATAAGTGTTTCAGGATACAGATCACGGATACAGGAACCATCGTCTCCTCCGTATGTGGTGACTGCCAACTATCAGACACTGAACAGAATTTAGCCAATGCCTTAGCCTAATGTTGGATATAACACTTTTGCTAAGTCATGCAGGCCTGCAGTAATAAACCAAGCTAAGAATGATTCCTGACTCCTGTCCATTTATTATCAGAACAGAACAGAACCTGACCTGACCCACACACAGAGATAAATAGGATTTATGTCTGTCCCAGGCCAGGTGTCTGGTACAGACAGATATGGTCTCTCCCCCTCTCTTGAGGGGAGTGACTTACTGACTGTATGTAAACTGTTGCTTTACTCTGTACTGTAGGTCTCAGAATGCATTCTCTGAATAAACCAACTTATTGAACTCCATATTCGCTTCTCATATTTGGTTCTGCGTCACAGATTGTCCTACAGTAGCTATCACACACGCACACACACTCTTCAGCTTTAGTTTATTGTCATCCATCATTCTGATCCATATCCATCAAACGTTTATATCTGTGTTCCACATCCATTCATCATCATCATCATCATTTTCAGTACCTGGTCCATGTCCATGAGCAGCTCTGGGACAGTGTGGATGGTGGACTGATTGCTCCTCTCTGGATGCTCTTCATCCTTGCCTTGTTCTCTGTCTCTCCGTCTCTCCTCCTCCTCTTTGTGCGTCTGGGTCTCCATCTCACCACCGTCCACACTCGCTGCATTTACAAACAATTAGATTGAGACCTTAAGCACTTGAACCCTATATACAGTACGTCCGTCATAGAACAGAGAGCGAAAATAGCCAATCTACCACCTCACAATGTGTCATGATATGACATGTTGTGAGCTTGTAGATATATTTTCAAAATTATTTAAAAAAAGTTCACCAATATTAACATGCCCTAAACAGGGATGCCAGGTTTAAAGTGGTTAATAAAAGCATGCAGTTTTATTGAGGAAATAATTGTCTTGCAACAGTGCAGACACAAAGAGGGGTTCAAACTCCAGACTGGGGACAGTATGATGAAGAATGGAATAAACAAGTTTGAGTGAAGAATCTCCACACCTGGCCACAGGAAGAGAATGAGAAAGGCTAACTACCACATACAGTAATTAAAGTTCCATTTATGTATGCCACTTAATCACTTGATGTGTATGGTGAAGGGAGCTACTAAGAAAGAAAAGGTGTGCGCGGTCAACCTTCCTTTAACAAATACATGATTTGATGTACGTATATCATCCTATCATCATCCTATCCTATCATATCATCCTATAATTCAACAAAGCTCTGTGAGTGAGTGAGTGAGCGCTTCCCCAAAATCTCTTCTGCCCGGTTCTCCTCAGTGGTTGGAGCAATTGATCTGCATTTGCACACAGCCATTGACTATTACCATGTGCACGGAACAGCGAAGCCCGTTTTTCACTTTCCCCGAATGTCAGCTGTTTATTCTGTTTTTTGTGTTCGCTGGCTCCCGGGTTGCCAAATCATGTGCGTGCAACAAGCACCGGTGTAGCCACATCTGTGAAACAAGCGTGGGTGCTCATATCCCCCGACGGGTATGGTCTAGGTATAAGTAATTGTTGAATAAAAATGTCAAACCTTTCTGGGAGGTCTTGGCGGAGTCCAGCTGTTCTGGCTTCAGCTCTGGGGCGTCGACCGCCTGCAAGTCCTCTTCCTGCTCCCCGGTATCCATGGCAACGTCATCGTCCTCTTTGTCCTGGTCTTGCTGAGGCCCAGCTGGTTTCTGCTGGTCTGTGCTGGCAACATCTACAAACAGCAACACACAATTAATAACACACCAGTTGAGCCACCGGGGCCCCTCGGACACCATGTTGTTCCTAACCTATGTTAGCTCGGGAACCGTTAGTTCCCAAGGCTACTTATTTATCCGGACTTACAAACTACAAGGTGAAAATGTAGGAAAGTGCTGGTCCAGCCACTGTGCAGATAGTGGTCTGGTACTATTCGTATTGCTGTTATTCTTATTTGTCTTTTGCACCATCCTGCTGCTGTGTGGTGTGGTAAAACCAGAGTCTATGGCTTCCAGAAACTGGCTCTGAACACACCAGTATTTGTGTTACACAATGATATACAGACCAGTGGTGTAAAGTAACTAAGTACATTTACTCAAGTACTGTACTTAAGTACAATTTTGAGATATGTTTACTGAAGTATTTCCTATTGTCTATAATTTTACTTCTAGTCCACTACATGTCAGAGGCAAATATTGTACTTTTACTTACAATTATACTTTACTTTACTACAATTATTTGAAAACTTTACTAGTTACTAGTTACTTTGCAGATAGAAATCATTACATTATAAAACATACATTAATCACTTTAGCCCTAAATTATACCTAGGCTATTTGAAAATAGAAGATCTACAAGCTCACAACGCGTCGCAGCACTCAAATGTAAAACATTTGAGTACCTTTTCCACCACTGATACAGATGCCACTTGGGTGGGCCTTGAACCAGTGACCCTTCGGCTACAAACGTAGCATACTAGTGCATTGAGCCATCAGGTCAGACTACTTGTTGATTTAACTTTAGTTCTCTTTAACAACTTCTCTACCGGCTGAAGGCTGAAAAGGCCAAACTGCGACATTCAACTGAAGCACAGCGAAAAACAACCACTGACCGTATGTCTGAGTGTCGTAGGCCGTCTCGCCCTGTTTGATGTGTTCGTACAGGTCTGACTCCTGCTGTGCTTGGCCCTGCTGCTGCTGCTGCGTGTCCTGCGTCCGGTCCTTACAACTCTCCACGGTGCGCAGGCGCTTGTTGATGCGCTCGTTGTAGTCCCCGGTGGAGCGTTCGTTGTCGGCCTGGCCAGGTTTCCTCTTGAAGCTCTGAAGTGTAGGTGACGGAGGAACAGGACAAACAGTGAGCGGTAGTGATGCGCGGGTCGCGTTTTTTCATAACCCGCGCTTCCCACCCTGCACGGGAACCCAACCCCCCCCAACCCGTCCAGCAAAAATGAATATAAATCAAGCAACCCGCCAAAAAATAAATAAATAACCGCAAGCAAGTCCATTCAATTGCTTTCCAAAGAGAGAGAGAGAGGGGGGGACGGAGGGTGAGAGAAGGTGTGTTTTCTTTTCTTCCGTGGGTTGACCCGCTTCGCCAGCCCCGCGATAATTGCATCGTAATCTATAACCCGCCCCGTGGTTCAACCCGCGGGACCTGCGGGTTACGGGTCAGCCCGCACATCACTAGTGAGTGGGGTTTGATGTTATATTTTTAGAGCCAACTTGAATATCCTGATAATTGTGCTAGATGTTGATAGATAATTTTCACACATTTTAGAAAAATTGCCTAAAATAGCCAATGTACAAGCTCACAACCTGTCGCATATTTGTTGTACGACAAAGTATAAAGGGCTTAAGTGATTAATCAGTAGATTGATGACAGATAGTGATGCATTTAACGAAACATTCAGCGTTCATCCCAGGACACTGTACATACCTGTGTCTTGCTCTGAGGAGTGTGTCTCTGAGAAGCCATCCTGGCCATGAGCTTGGACTGGTGGCCCTCTGACTGGCTGGCATCGGCCGACCCACTGCCATGCTCCTGACAAATACAAATAGAAAAGGAAACAACAAGTCTTTGAGCACGGATGACACACAAACAAGAATCAAGAATCTGTTTCAACATCTACAATTTAGCAAATATCCAGAGTGACGTAACAAGCTTTTATTGTGTGGAAGTGCAGGTCCAGCCACTGTGCAGATAGTGGACTGGTGTGTTGCACCATCCTGCTGCTCTGTGGTGTGGTTTAAACCAGAGTCTATGGGTTGTAGAAACTGGCTCTGAACACACCAGTACAATACAGTACATGTGTTACACAAAGATGTTTGAACAGGTCTTGACCCTGCGACCCTCTGGTTACAAACTCATCAGACGGAATACAGTACCGTTTGATTAAAACCTCCAAAAGTACTTGAACTTTTATCTCAACTCATTCACTGCCAACGACGAGAATTACGCCACCCCAGTTTTTGTGTGAATGATCCAGGCACCACCGAAGAAGAGTACACCCAGAAATTACGTGATCACAACTAAAAAAATCTAGGCACCTTTCATGTTTCTGTTGTTTTTCAGCCACATTCAAACGGCCATAGCTCTGGAATAGAGGATCGCGACTGGCAAATTTTCCCCCCCTATACTACCGGACACCCGTGCGTGTAATGAGCCGATCTCTGTGAGGACCGGAGGTCACTGAGAATATTCCATGTTTTTTGGGCGGTGTAGCCGCCCCAATAGACGGATTTCCGCGCAACGTCATCACAGAGCAGAATGCGCAATCTGCGCATGCCTGGGGGAAACGAATTGTTGCGCCGTTCACTCTGTTGTTATATTCGGGAGTTATTTGACTACTTTGTCTCATCTGTTTAAGGAAATAGGTAGCTGATATATTGCACTTTTACCTTAGCGCTAGGTATGCTCTTGGTTGCTTGTTATTGCAGAAAATGCACTTATAACCTCTGGTGATTAGTAGCTTTCGTTCCCTACCTTTGTTGATTGCACTTATTGTAAGTCGCTTTGGATAAAAGCGTCTGCTAAATGACTGTAATGTAATGTAATGTAATAATTCTGCTATTATAGGCATAATAGGCATAATGCTGCTATTATATACAAACAGATCCAACTTCCAACAAATCATTTTTATTGAGTAAACAAGGTATTACAAACTGCATAATTTAATCTACTTTCATTAAACCCGGTGAAGATCATTTATTTTATGAATGGACATTTGACCAGAGCTGCTGCGGGTAATGGCGCCCTCTATAGGCTTAGTTGGCTTACCCCCTCCTCTGCGCGGTCATATCCTCTCAATGTTTACAAACATGAAACCCGTCTATAAGTGGGGTTGGGACACCTCATTAGTACACCCTTCGCTGCACTGTGATTGGCCCATAATGGTACACCTCTCTACATTAGTACACCCCTAGCTGTACTGTGATTGGCTGACTCTATTGGCTGACTTTATTCAGCACTGTGATTGGCTAGTGAGACACATGATGAAATTAATAACCTATAAATAGGACTATGCACTTAAAAAAAACTCTTTTTTTTAAGTGAGCTTCCATCACTGTGATGACCACTGTGATGACCACACCGCCCACTTCACACTGGGTGTGATTTTTCAAGTACAGGTACAGTAAAATGGCCGTTTTCGGTGGCAAGGGGACCGGAGACAGATGAAATAATGAATTAATTCCTGGCAGTGAAAGAGTTCATTATCCTTTGTTACTCGATACATCGATACAAATTATGAATCACTTTTAAAATCCTACTCACTACATGTAAGGCTAGGCTAGGTCTTGCTCCAGCCTATATCTCGGACCTACTCCCCCCCTATGTGCCTACTCGTAGTTTGAGATCCTCAGATCAAGCGCTCCTGGCCATTCCAAAAGGTCAGTTAAATTCTAAATGTCGTATGGCCTTCGCCTTCAGGGCCCCTACTCTTTGGAATGCCCTACCGCTGGAGATCAGGCTCACTGAGTCGGTCCCGCGGTTTAAATCCCTCCTTAAAACCCATTTTTATAGATTAGTTTTTAATCCCCACTCCTAGTCAATTATACTACTAGTCTATCTCCACTGTTTCTTTTTTTGCACCGGTATGAAAGTGAATTGTACCTGTGCATTCCTGCATTGTTTTCTGCATTGTTTTAATCCTTTTTTTTTTGTTACCGTTTTCTTTTCTTGTTTTCCTTGTGAAGCACTTTGTAACACAGTTTTGAGAGGTGCTATATAAATAAAGTTGTATTATTATTATTATTATGAATGAAAAGAAAATAATACATAATAATCACTTCCTGGTGGAACAACAACCTGAGACCAAAAACAAAAAACTGTTTATAACTCAATGTAACTTTGTACTCTCTCTTGAGTAAAATGAACACATGGTGACAAACCTCTTTAGCCTGGTCTCTCTCTGAGGCCTCTCCTGCCAGCTCCACAGCCGTCTCACTCTGGACGTTCTCCTCTCCAGTCTGTCCGTCTGTGTTGTGCTCCTTCCTCTCCGCAGACTCCGGCTGCTCCTCATCCTCACCGGGCCCCTCCTCTTCGTCCTCCTCCTGGAAGTACAGGACAGAGCCATACATATTACAAATGCTCTGTAGCTTTGTAACAGTTATAATGCCAAATATTAAAATGTAAAATGAATCATGATAGAAATCAATTTGTGGTAAATATTTTACAAAAAAAAAATGTGTCAAATTGACAAACATTTATTAAAACAATCACATAAGTCCTCTATACTTATCATCTGACAAATGGTGAAAAGAGCCGATCTACAAGCTCACAAAACGTACTTTAGGCTTCTGTCCTTTGTCATTTGGAATGGCCAGATCTTCTTGTTTTCCTGCCTCTTGCCCTTCATCCTTCTCCTCCTCCTCCTCCTGTTTCTCGGCAGAATCCTTGTCCTCTCCTTCTCCCTCCTCTTTCTCCTCAGGCTGGGCCTCCTGGTCCTTCTCCTCGCCCGGTTGGCCAGGCTGGTCCTCCTCCATCCCCTCTGCGCCGTCGTCCTCCTCCCCGTCCTTCTCTCCGCCCTCCTTCTCGTCCAGGTTGGGCGGTTTCTCCTCGATGTCAAAGGGGTTCTCCTCTGGAAGGGGAAGAGGAAAACAACAAAACCTCCATTAAACACTTCAGCAACTATTTTCTACTTCGGTGTGCGACAGTGTCGCACAGTAAAAACAGCCTCGCAAGCTGACTTCTGCGTTCTCTACAGTTCTGTTGTCAAAACGATGCAGATCCAGCCACAACATATAATAGTGCCTCCCAGACCTGTTGAAAGAGAGTTATGACACTCTTTCGTCTCACCGAGACGTGATCATGTGGTTCGTGTATTGACTGTGCTTCATAAACACCCATTAACCCATTGAGACCAGAAGCCAATTCTACATGTCTCCTAAATCTCAACAGTATTCTGAAAAACGTATGTTTCTATATCAGTGGTGCTCAATCTTTTTCATGTCAAGGACCCCCAAAATTATATGTATTTGGCCGCGGACCCCCATCAAAATATTTTGTTCCAGGGACCCCCCGGCCCAGAAGCAAAGATTTGAGTTAAAAAATGTTCGCTTAAAAAAATATATTCAAAGATTTGCACACATTTTCACGATTTTTCAAAAATAGCAGATCTACAAGCTCGTAGCGCGGCACGCGGTGCCGCGCTATGAGCTTGTACTGTATATCTGCTATTTTTGAATAGCCCAAAGTGTAAAATAATGTTTTTTTTAGCTCAAATCTAAAAATGACAAAGTTCCAGGTCTTAATGAGTTAAGAGAGTTTCACGCTGGAACTCTACTAGTCTCGCGTGGCCACACAGCTATTCCAAAATCTCCGAAAGCTATATAGAGTCTGGAACTACACCACATTTTATTTCCATTTCTGCTAAGCTGCAAGCTATATAAGTATAGATTATTTCGATTTTTATTAGGATAAATTTGGGGCGACTGTAAGGACGAAACGGAAGTGGGGAGGAGGCTTCACATCCACTTTATCGCTTGATCAAGATCAGAGCTTCCCATTCCAAATCAACTGTAGGTTGTTTTTTGGCAATATGCTAATGAATATCTTATGAATATTCTCCATTGACAACGGAAGTCTATGGGAGTGTTGTACAGTAACTCTCTCTCTACATGGTTCTGGTGCCTCCATAGTGACCATAGTTCACCCTTCTCACCGTCTCCCTCCCCGTCCCCTTCGTCCTGGTCACCCTGCTCCTCCTCCTGGTCCAGGTTCAGCTCCTCCGGCAGGTCCATGGCCTCCGGGTCTGCTTTCTTCTCCTGCTGCTTGCCGTAGTAGGGGTCCACCTCGTTCTCATCAAACTCCCTCTGCAGAAAAAAAGGGATGCAAGAGTTATTACGGTAGTCTCGCGTTGATACATCTGGTGACGTCTAAATTTACCCATTAGGACCGGGAACGCATCTGTGTCATTTTTATATTTCTTTGGCTATTCCAAAATAGCAGATCTACAAGCTCGTAGCGCGGCACCGAGTGCCGCGCTACGAGCTTGTAGATCTGCTATTTTTTGAAAGATCATGAACATTTTTGCAAATCTTTGAATATTATTTTCTTAAAGAGAACATTTTTAACTCAAATCTTTGCTTCTGGGGGTCCCTGGAACAAAATATTTTGAGATGGGGGTCGGCGGCCAAATACATTTAATTTTGGGGGTCCTTGACATGAAAATGTTTGAGAACCATTGATATATAGCATCATACTGTACGTTTGTCAGAAAACTGTTAAGATTTAGAATAGATTTGTAGAATGGGCTTCAGGTCTTCTTAATTTTAAATGTAGTTGCTGAAACAGTGGAGACAACCTGTGCTGACAAACCTACGCCTACTGATTTGAAACCAATCCTGATACCATCCAACTATGAAGGAACATCTTAAAATCTTGATGTTTCACCCACAGCAACGAAGGCTGTTTCATTCCCGCCAATGTCTAGCTGAGTGAAGCGTTTATAGAGACTGGCACTATCAAGAGTTACGCCTAATTTACAGCAGTAAATGTCTGGAAACCCCCCAAAACATTACCTCATCTCCTTGTTCATGGATCTTCTCTTTGTCCTCCTCGTCCATCGGATCGTCTTTGTCCTGGTTCTTCTTCTGGTCTTTATTGGGCTCGGCGGCGTCCAGGTTGTCATCTTTGGCGACTAATTCAGACTCACCCTGAGGAGACGAACCAAGTTTAGATGGACTGGTCGTCACAACAAATCGACACTTTGCCACCGTGTCAGTATTATGGTCTAATAGTTCTCAGAGCACACCTTAAACCACTTTAAACCCTATTTACTTCATTGACCGGGGTCCCCCAGGCCAAGGGTCTGTACTTGGGCCTCTCTTTTTTTTTCCTGTACACGAAATCTCTATACCAAAAGTAGATATTATTATACTATTTTCGCACCAAATGTTCCCGCTATTATCACCTGGCCAGAGAAGGGATGCTAGGCTTGATGTGGTTAAATAACAGCCAAAAAAACAACATCTGATCCCGACAATGGCGAAACCCTTGCACGTACCTGGTCCATGCCGTTACCCCCCTCCTCCTCCTTGTCGCTGCCATCTTGGTCTTCGTCGTCCTCATCGTCACCCCACATCCTCTCGTCCAGAGTGTCCGTCTGGCCGTCACCCAGGTCGCCCATCTTTTTGTCCAGCTCCTCATCATCCTCCTTGTCTGACTCTGATTCTTCATCTTCACCTGCAAACGGGGCAAAGAGACACAAGCCGGGAGATTTGTGGTTAGGTTTAGAACTTTATCGGTTTACGAATGGTTGATGGAGGTCTGCCTGTCAAATAGGTCTGCTGTACTGCTGCACGATTCTTGCTCAAATGTGAATCACGATTTTCCTCCATAAGAATTGAGATCACGATTATCACACGATTCTCTTGTAAATATAAAAAAATATATATTTTTTAATAATTTAAAATCGAGATTGCATAGGTGTCTGAATCGAGATCACGATCTTTTTTCGATTAATTGTGCAGCACTACTGCCAAATACACATTCATTTGGGGGTCCTTGATATGAAAATGTTTGAGAACCACTGGTTTACGGACAGACAAAATTAGGCATTTTCACCCTGTGATTAATTTATTTTTTAAATAGTTCTTACGACAACTTGTTCTTTCTTGTGATGTGTTTGGTTAGCTATTAGTATTTCATGATGATAACCGCCCAAGCGGTCAAACATGGCACCCAAGAGATTTGTAGTTATATTACCTAAGGAGGACCACCAATTAAATCTATTTAAATATACTGACGAAGAAAGACTGAGATTACTTTTACATTGAGGTATTTATCTGACACTCTTAACCCATTTAGCCCTGAGGCCGATTTAAAAAAGAAATTGAAATAATTCCTGTTACTATTTACATACATAGCAACACTAAAATGACACAGATACTTTTTCTTTTCAGGTACAACAACGTATAGGCTTTCCCGGTCTTAATAGGTTAAACCATCTATACTTATTTGACTTCTTTGACCGATATACAAGCTCACAAAGCCCATTTCCACTGCATGTTCACCTATTATGATATGCCCAGAATAGGGATGCTACAGTTCATGTGGTTAACCAAAGTGACTTACAACGACTGTGTAAATGGAAGGCATGTGTTTGGTAACATGGTAGTTATTTCACGTTGACAACCCACCTGGCTCTCTTTCATCACCGTCGTGCATCTGGCCGTCAAAGTCCTCCGACATCTCGATGGCGTTGTCTTCTTCCTCGATGTTCCTCTTGTCCTGCTGTTCTTCTTTCTCCTGGCCCTCCTGGAAGGTGTCCTCCACCTACCAAGACACAGACAGAACCATGATGCGCTACGGTCTTGTCTTTGCCTTTCTCCCAGTGCCCAACTCAACTATGCTTGTAGCCAGGGACGTGCACAGATAGACTCTAGGTGGTGCTAGAGCACCTGCCCTTTGCCCTTTTGAATATAAGTTTTCAGTTTACAGCAGGGGTCTTCAACAGGGGGTCCGGGACCCCTAGGGGGTCCTCAGAGTTACTACAGGGGGTCCGCCAAATCTTTATGTGATATGATTTTTCTTTTTACCATAACCACTCGAAACCTAGCATCCCTTTTCTGAGGAGAACTTTAGCCAAAAATAGCAGATCTACAAGCCCACAACGCCTCGCGCTGCGAGGCGTTGTGGGCTTGTAGATCGGCTATTTTTGGCAAAGAGGTATAGGTGCAGAGGGAAAAAAGAGCAGACCAAGTCGAACAAAAAAAAGTATAATTTACTTGAGCACCCGCCCCTCAAAATGTCTGTGCACGCCACTGCTTGTAGCTAACCAATTTATACTTTGCAGTAATAAGAGATGCTGCTCCAGACCAGACTCGTTACGATGTGCCAATCATAGACAAACCCTAGCGGATGGAGGCCTATGGATTTCCGGTCTGTGACACCGTCATACGATGGAGCATCAGTCACAGTTACTAATAGTAACTATATTTTTAGTGCAGCTTTCTTAACATATTGAGTGCCATAAGCGGTCCGGACCGTTTTTGAGAAGCTGTGCGTTATGTGCCATAAACGGTCCGGACCGTTTTTGCCCCATTTTTTTTATACATATTTTTCCCATGTGGGGCGCTCAAACGAAACTTTAGGATCATCCAAGGAGTCTCTGAGAAGGAGAGGCCGGAAGTGGATCCATGTCAAAAAATGCTTCCGGTCGGCCGCTCCAATGTTAACTCCTTGACTAAAAGCTTAATATCTCCATTTCTTTTTAACATGGTGGAAGTGAGCCGTTTTCGATCGGCGATCACTCTGCAATGGAGGATCGTGTTAGAAATATTATTGTTTCAGGCGTTAGTCGGGACCCTCCGCCGTCTCGCACGCACGCTTTGTTTACATGCACTTCCGCGTCGGGGCTTCTACAGCACAAAACATATCAACCTAAGTGGATGGAAGATATGCTGGCACTGAACGTACCCTATTTTAATAAACCTCTGGCACACGATGTGTTAAGAAAACCATTTGTGCTGTAAGAAACAATCATTGTTCAAAACACAAGCAAAAAAGGCTTGCACTTATGACTGACCTTGGCAAAATTCAGAAACCAAATTGGATGTCCAGCAATCAAAGTTACAATTACTATAGCGTAATAAAAATACAAATTATGCTCATATATTATCAAGTGTAAATCACCTGGTCTTCATTCTCAATCTTGTCGCTGACATCTTTTTGGCCCTCTCCTTCTCCTATGCCACCCCCCTCGTAGTCGTGGAACTCCGTGGCCCCTTCGCCATCCCCGCCTGCCATCAGCTCCTGAGGCAGGCAGAAACCCTGAGAACAAACACGACACACTGATCAAACACGATGGAACGGCTCACTTTTCTTTGTATCACAACAATATGTATTAGGAAAGAAAGCGTGTTTGAGATTTCTACAATAGTTGAGTCGTGAAGCGATGCAAATCTACAGTACTGTCTGTGTACAAGTATTTGTGTATATTCTGTATGTCATTCTGTCCACACGTTTGTCAACCAGAGGGTGCTGACAAACTCAAGCTAAACTATGCCTTGTTTTCATTGTGTTTTCCATAATATTTTTGGGGCGGTGTAACCGCCCCCTATAAGTGAGGTTTGGACAGTGACCAATCCTGCACCGTGATTGGCCAATAGTCTACAACGCAGTCCACAACGCTAACCCTTCCACAGTCAATGCAAATCTATACTTTTGCAAAGTCAGCCAATCACATTACAGCTAGTGTCATCACCACTAGCTGTAATGTGATTGGCTGACTTTGCAAATTCAGGACTGTGATTGGCTAGCGAAAGACATGACACATGTGCAGCCCTATGAATAGCAGTATGGACTTAAAAAAAACACATTTGTGTTTTTTTTAAGTGAGTCATGTTGTGATGACCACACACCGCCCACTTCACACTGGGTGTGATTTTAAATAGGCATATTAATTTCTGCGTAGATGTTTTACAGAATGGTAGATCGACAGCATGCATGGAAGGACAGATGCGCCTGATTCAAAACCTATAACACACTGTTATGAAATTAACAGCCGTAAAAGGTTGGAGGTCCTAATCACTGTGGACTGTGGAGGAATCTTTCTTTTTTCGTCCTGCAAACCTTGGTTAACATATTGTTGCTGTCAGGCAGAAACCTTCTATCTCCATATTTAAAATTTAAATGAATGCCCAATACGTAGTTATATTACAGTGTCAAACAAAAGAAGCAAAAATAGCCGATCTACAAGCTCACAACGCGATCGACGTGTTGTGAGCTTGTAAATCGGCTATTTCTGAAAAAGTTTGAAGTACTAACAAGAGCTTGTGACTACATAACAACTGCATTGGATCCATTGGAACACAGGTTACCGCCCCCCCCCCCCCCCCCTCATATTTCCTGAAGAGTAACCGTTTTGGACATACACGGTTTCCACCCGACAGCGACGATATCATCTGCGTACCTTCTGGGCGAGCTCGGTGAAGATGCTAGCCAGCACAGACAGTAGTTTCCCGGTGCTCCTGTGGGCTCCTAGCGAGATGGCCATGTAGTAGCGGACCAGGTCAGAGTACACCCCCAGCATGGGCTCCACGCGCACCAGCATCCTGCACGCCTCGTCCACCTCCTGAAGAGACCGCCATGCACACAACACACACAGCAGACATTAAGACCCGAGGCCCATTCTACTTTATTGCCTTATAAATCAGTGGTTCTCAAACTTTTTCGTAATTCAAAATTATTCGAGATTTCCCAAAAAAATGATCAAAAATAGCAGATGTACAAGCTCGCAGATTTGGAAGTCCTTAATCTCTCAAGAACAGATTCTGCTCTGCGTTGGAATCTGTCGTGAATGTTCGTCATAACGTGTACACACATTTACGCGTTCCCTACTCGAAACAAACCGAAACTAATTTAACAATAGCGTCCGCGGAGCAGACAAAACCACGGAAAGATATTCTCATTTTAACTTGCTCTTTCATCATAGAAACAAGTGGACTTATAACCAAAACCATCCATGTCCCAGATTTGGAAGTTCTTGACATGAAAAAGTAAGAGAACCGCTGATGTGGGTGACTGTTCACACTACGATAATCGTTATTAGCGTTTATCGTGACAAAGAAAAGCTAAGAATAATCGTATCGCAGAGATTTCAATTTATCGTGAAATTGTCCCCCGTCATACACTAGGATGAATTAGCTTTTGATAGCAAATCTACAAGCTCGCAACGCGTTATGAGCTTATAGATCTGCTGTTTTTGGCAAACTTTACCCCCCAGAATAGGGATGCTCGTGGTTCAAGTGGTTAACAAAAGTGGCATTTTAAGTTTTAAACATATTTAGATTATTGCGATAATATCATTATAAATTTCCCATCGTCCCCATCCCTAGTTCATACTGTACCTGGAGTTGCTGTGGCTGACAGGAGTCTCTGTGCGCTCGGAGGCGTTCCAGCAGACCGCGCAGCCCAGAGCTCGTCTCCTCTAGGCACAGAGAGCCTACTTCACCCGCCAGCTCCTCTTCCAGCAGACCACTCAGATGGCCTGGCTTCAGCAGGTCCTCCACAGGCTCCTCCTCCTCCTCCTCCCTATCCTCTTCACCGCTCTCTGGAAGATGAATGGCAGATTAGGGCATTAAAAATCACACCCAGTGTGAAGTGGGCGGTGTGTGGTCATCACAACATATATCCAGGTCCCTTACCACTCCAGTGGTCACAGTGGTCATCACAGCGATGGAAGCTCACTTTAAAAAAAAAATATTCTTTTTGAAGTGAGTGGTGATATTTATGAGTTATTAATTTCATCATGCGTCTCGCTAGCCAATCACAGTACTGAGCAAAGGGTCTGAATACCAATCAGCCAATCACAGTACAGCGAAAGACACATTTTCACGACGGAAAGAAAAACGGATGGGTCCCAAACCCACTTATAGGAGCGGCTACTCACTCACTTACACCGCCCCAAAAATCACACCCAGTGTGAAGTGGGCGGTGTGGTCATCACAGTGGTCATCACAGTGATGGAAGCTCAAAATATACAAGTTTTATATATTTTTCAGCTTCACATTCAAACATAAAATATTGTTATCTTTATTCCTTATCTTTATAAGGCCGATGATGATTAATTGGTGCATTCCTTGTACCAAGGGTGCTACCCACTACCATACGACCGGTCTGCTAAATATGAATACGGGGGTCCCTAGTGTCAACAAAAGCTGTTGATGTCATGTTGATGACATATAGGCATAACTGGAAGACAGACAGACCCGCAGATAGACAGATACAGACATTCTGTGTGTGCTCTGTAAAATAATGGAGTTCTTTTTTTGTTCAGAGTGCAGCGAGTCATTGTTACTTTATACTTTTTTTTTTGTGGGCTGTGTTATTTTTTTCTGTTGCTATTGGTAGTCATGGCTGCCAGTTCCTACCTGATGTGTGGGAGTTCCAACCAGACCGTACTAAATACTGTAACTGCTAGCTTGCATAATCATCAAAAAATCATCGGAAGCAGCCTAGCCTACCTGCCATTTATACCAGCAGGTGTAGGAAAAATATCCCAGTATTATGAAAGATGCCCACCCTGCTCATGGTCTGTTTGACCCCCTCCCCTCAGGCAGGAGGCTGTGTAGCATCAAGGCCAGTACCGCCAGGCTAAAAAATAGCTTTTTCCCCGAAGCTGTGAGAATTATGAACTCTAGACCTTGAATTGTGATCATCGCATTAGTGATCAGGTGATCTGTGAAATTACCTGTGAACTCTGCACTAAGAACTGAACTGTGAACTGAACACATGAATAGTTTTTTTAAATGCTGCTGCTTTTTTATACTGCTGTTATTGCACAGTTTTTGTCGTGTTAAGGTGTATTTTATTTAATCTTTTAATGAAGCTCCTTGGGAGCGCCCGCTGGCCTAGCGGTCCAGGCGCATACCATATATACTGGTAATCCAGCTTGACAGCGTGTCGCGTGTTCGACTCCCGATCCCGACAACCTTTGCTGTGTGTCACCCCCCCATCTCTCTCCCCATTTCCTGTCAGCCCACTATCCTATCAATAAAGGCAGAAAAAGCCCCCAAAAAAAACTTAAAAGATATCTTTAAAAAAAGATTAAAAATTTGAAGCTCCTTGAACGCTGAACTTTGAACGTTGCTGTTGGTGGTCATGGCTGCCAGTTCCCACCTGATGTTGTGAGGGAATTCCGACTGCTCGAGACCGTGATGAATAACGGCTAGCTTGCATAAAGTCTTCAGACTAGGACTTACGTCTAAGATGTACAGGTCATAAATGTAGTCATCAGCGCACCGTAGTCCAGAGAGGATGAAACGATCTCCCACCATGCAACAACACACATTAAACATCCTTGAACGTGGGCCTTTCCCTTTGATTTCAACCTTTGTCCAGGAGAAGGTCTCTGGATTGAATTTAAAAAGATCACTGAAGGTCCAATTCCTGTTGACGGCACCACATATGTACAGCTCTCCATTGTAGGCAAAGGCTGCATGACCCTCATGTCGTTGTGGAAGCTGTGTAGAAGGCGTCGTCAGCCAGCAGTTGGTCTCTGTGTCAAACACTCTGATGTTGCTTCTGTAGTAATAATCCCCAAATACAAACATCTTTGTCCCGATGATGGTGGCAGTCTCACCATAAAATAAATGAGTGCTAATTGAAGCGTAAATTAAAGACCAGACCATTGTGGTGGTGTCCAACTTGTAGATGTCCGTACTGCATTTGCGTGTACTGCGATTCTGATGGATGCGTCCTCCATAGATAAACATGACCTTCTCCAAGACGCAGGCTGAGTGGTCGCGCCTCGCCTCCGGAACAATCCCAGATACCTGGGGCTTGAGCCATCTGTGGGTGTTGACGTCAAATGCATAAAGAATGTCGCACCCTCGTCCGACCTCTACCCCACCCCAGACCTCTACTATTCCACCCCAGATGTAGACGACATCACCGCCTATCAGCACGGCTGTGTGGCCTTCAAGTGCGGCGGGAACCTCGACCCAACGTTTTACAAGTGTCCTCACTTGGGGCAACTTTGTCCAGCGCAACGTCACTGTGTCAAAGATGTGCACCGCAATCTCATTGCTGATGTAAATTCGAGTCCCATCGTAATAGTCCCCTCCGAAGGAATAGACCTTGTGTCCCACAGCTACAGTAGCATGACGGTGTGTGTATGGTCCTCCTTCCAAATGGACCACCCAGTGGAACATTTCGTACACCAACACCACTGAAAAAATAGCCTCCTGGGTCTGCTCTGTGAAAGCTCTGCCGTAGTGCTCTTCTACCTTCGGTGACTGGTGCCAGAACCGCTCTGAATGTGGAACTTATATGCGATTCTTATATGCGTATCCGCTCTGATCATCCCGATGATGTCGCGATGAATCAATCATAACCCTATATGGAGATCCATCATCATCTACGCCTGAATAGGGTGTACATGACGTCCGATCTGTCCAAGTCTGTTCATGACACCAGTCTCGAATGAGTTGGTCCATGACGCCCCGGCCTAGGGGATCAGCCCATAACTTTTTTCCAACTTGTTGACACCTTTGAAAGCTTCTCCAGAAAAAAAAAACCTGGATTGAATCTGCAGCATCACTGAAGGCTTTTTCAGCTTCACATTCAAACTTAAAATATTGTTATTTTTATTCTGATATCGGTTCAATACTGATATTGTATCTTTATAAGGCCTATGATGACTAATTCATCGGTACATCCCTTGTACCCAGTGGGGTACCCACTACCATACGACCGCTCTGCTAAATATGAATACGGGATCCCTCAAAAGGTCTCAACAAAAGCTGCTGATGTCATGTTGATGACATATATGGGCATAAATGGAAGACAGACAGACCCGCAGATAGACAGATACAGACATTTTGTGTGTGCTCTGTTAAAGAATGGAGGGTTTTTTAGCGGCGTTAGCCGCTCTATACCTTTAGGTATAGAGCGGATCCTGCTCTATACCTGACTTTGTCCGTGTTCACCGTCAACGTTCTGATTGGTCAGACCCGTCAACGTTCTGATTGGTCAGACCCGTCAACGTTCTGATTGGTCAGACCCGTCAACGTTCTGATTGGTCAGACCCGTCAACGTTCTGATTGGTCAGACCCGTCAACAAAGTGATTGGTCAAGCTTCACGTGACACATGGCTATAAACACATTATAAACACATATCGATGACAAAATGTATCAAAGGTGCCGCTACCTTCACACAGGGTGTGTTTTTTTTGTGCAGAGTGCAGCGAGTCATTGTTACTTTATACATTTATTTTTGTGGGCTGTGTTCTTTTTTGCTGTTGCTATTGGTAGTCATGGCTGCCAGTTCCCACCTGATGTGTGGGAGTTCCAACCTATCCAGACCGTACTAAATACTGTAACTGTTAACTTGCATAGTCATCAAAAAATCATCGGAAGCAGCCTACCTGCCATCAGTGGCATTTATACATACCAGCAGGTGTAGGAAAAAAGCTACCAGTATTATGAAAGATGCCCACCCTGCTCATGGTCTGTTTGACCCCCTCCCCTCGGGCAGGAGGCTTCGTAGCATCAAGGCCAGTACCACCAGGCTAAAAAATTGCTTTTTCCCCGAAGCTGTGAGAATGCACTGAGAACTGGACTGTGAACTGAACACATGAATTGTTTTTTTTAATGCTGCTACTTTTTTATACTGTTGTTATTGCACAGTTTTTAGTTTTTGTCGTGTTTAGGTGTATTTTATTTATTCTTTTATTTATATCCATGACCGGGAGATTGGGAACAAATTTTGTTCTGTAATGGAATGACAATGAAGCTCCTTGAACGTTGAACCTTGAACGTTGCTGTTGGTGGTCATGGCTGCCAGTTCCCACATGATGTTGTGAGGGAGTTCCGACTGCTCGAGACCGTGATGAATAACGGCTAGCTTGCATAAAGTCTTCAGACTAGGACTTACGTCTAAGATGTACAGGTCATCGCGTCCGTACCGTCCTCCAGTGAGGATGAAACGATCTCCCACCATGCAACAGCACACATTAAACATCCTTGAACATGGGCCTTTCCCCTTGATTTCAACCTTTGTCCAGGAGAAGGTCTCTGGATTGAATTTAAAAAGATCATTGAAGGTCCAATCCCCGTTGACACCACCAAATATGTACAGCTCTCCATTGTAGGCAAAGGCTGCATGACCCTCACGTCGTTCTGGAAGCCGTGCAGAAGGCGTCGTCAGCCAGCAGTTGGTCTCTGTGTCAAACACTCTGATGTTGTTGCTGTAGTAGCTGTAGTAATGGGCCCCCTGGTACCCTTCGCCCCCAAATACAAACATCTTTGTCCCGATGATGGTGGCAGTCCCATCATGAACTGAATGAGTGCTAATTGAAGCGTTAATTAAAGACCAGACCATTGTGGTGGTGTCCAACTTGCAGATGTCCGTACCGCTTCTACCAAAAGTTAGCGGATTCTGATGGATGGTTCCTCCATAGATAAACATGACCTTTTCCAAGACGCAGGCTGAGTGGTCGCGCCTCGCCTTCGGAACAATCCCAGATACCTGGGTCTTGAGCCATCTGTGGGCGTTGACGTCAAATTTATAGAGATCGTCGCAGTACCCCCGTCCGACCTCTATCCCACCCCAGATGTAGACGACATCGCCGACTATCAGCACGGCCGTGTGGCCTTCAAGCGCGGCGGGAACCTCGACGCAACGTCTTACAAGTGTCCTCACTTGGGGCAACTTCATCCAGCGCAACGTCACTGTGTCAAAGATGTGCACCGCAATCTGATCGCTGTTGTAAATTCGAGTCCCATCGTAATAGTACCCTCCGAAGGAGTAGACCTTGTGTCCCACAGCTACAGTAGCATGACCGTGTGTGTGTATGGTCCTCCTTCCAGATGGACCACCCAGTGGAACATGGTACACCAGCACCACTGAAAAAATAGCCTCCTGGGTGTGCTCTGTGAAAGCTCTGCCGTAGTGCTCTTCAAACTTCGGTGACTGGTGCCAGAACCGCTCTGAATGTGGAACTTATATGCGGTTCTTATAAGCGTATCCGCTCGGATCATCCCGATGATGTCGCGACGAATCAATCATAACCCTATATGGAGATCCATCATCATCTACGCCTAAATAGGGTGTACATGACGTCCGATCTGTCCGAGTCTGTTCATGACGCCAGTCTCGAATGAGTCGGTCCATGACGCCTGTGCCCGGCCTCAACGTGCCAATGACGTGTTTGACGTGTTTTTGAAAAATTAGTTTAAAAAAAAGGCCGTTTAAAAAAAAAAACATGTTCAGAACCCAAGATATCATCATCTGAAGATTTGCAGCTCCATCCACTCCTTGTTTAGCTTAGAATTGAAAAAGGCTGTATCTCGCTTCCTAAGCACTTTTTGTTTTCTGTGAAAAAAACTCTGGCACTGGGACAACATAATATAGAAATATTTTTTGTTTATTCGTTTTTGTTCTTTTACATACTCATAGGTAGTAAAATTGAGTGCCAGAATTACCAAATGTTTAAAAAAAAAAAATCTGGCACTCAATGAGTTAAGTACAATTTTGAGGTACTTTTACTTTACTGGAGTATTTCCAATTGTCTATACTTTTACTTCTACTCCACTACATCTCAGAGGCAAATATTGTACTTTTACTCCACTACAATTATTTGAAAACTTTAGTTACTAGTTACTTTGCAGATATAAATTATGATATTATGAAACATACATTAACCACTTTAGCCCTATTTTATACCTAGGCTATTTGAAAATAGCCGATCTACAAGCTCACAACGCGTCGCGATGCGACGCGTTGTGAGCTTGTAGATCGGCTATTTTGAAACATTTTAGTACTTTTACTTTTGGTACTTATTACATTTTGATGCCAATACTTTTGTACTTTTACACAAGTACATTTTTAATTCTGGACTTTTACTTGTAACATAGTACTTCTATATTGCAGTATTGGTACGTTTACTTTAAGTAAAGAATTTGAGTACTTTTTCCACCACTGGCTGCCAGTTCCCACCTGATGTTGTGTGGGAGTTCCGACTGCTCGAGACCGTGATGAACAACGGCTAGCTTGCATAAAGTCTTCAGACTAGGACGTACGTCTAAGATGTACAGGTCATCGCGTGCGTACCGTCCTCCAGAGAGGATGAAACGATCTCCCACCATGCAACAGCACACATTAAACATCCTTGAACGTGGGCCTTTCCCCTTGATTTCAACCTTTGTCCAGGAGAAGGTCTCTGGATTGAATTTAAAAAGATCATTGAAGGTCCAATTCTTGTTGAAGGCACCAAATATGTACAGCTCTCCGTTGTAGGCAAAGGCTGCATGACCCTCACGTCGTTCTGGAAGCCGTGCAGAAGGCGTCGTCAGCCAGCAGTTGGTCTCTGTGTCAAACACTCTGATGTTGTTGCTGTAGTAGCAGCTGTAGTAATGGGCCCCCTGGTACCCTTCGCCCCCAAATACAAACATCTTTGTACCGATGATGGTGGCAGTCCCATCATGAAATGAATGAGTGCTAATTGAAGCGTAAATTAAAGACCAGACCATTGTGGTGGTGTCCAACTTGTAGATGTCCATACCGCTTCTACCAAAAGTTAGCGGATTCTGATGGATGGTTCCTCCATAGATAAACATGACCTTCTCCAAGACGCAGGCTGAGTGGTCGCGCCTCGCCTTCGGAACAATCCCAGATACCTGGGTCTCGAGCCATCTGTGGGCGGTGACGTCAAATGCATAGAGATCGTCGCAGTACCCCTGTCCGACCTCTATCCCACCCCAGATGTAGACGACATCGCCGCCTATCAGCACGGCCGTGTGGCCTTCAAGCGCGGCGGGAACCTCGACGCAACGTCTTACAAGTGTCCTCACTTGGGGCAACTTCATCCAGCGCAACGTCACTGTGTCAAAGATGTGCACCGCAATCTGATCGCTGTTGTAAATTCGAGTCCCATCGT
The DNA here is from genome assembly GCF_963454915.1 of Gymnoscopelus microlampas. Lineage (NCBI taxonomy): Eukaryota > Metazoa > Chordata > Actinopteri > Myctophiformes > Myctophidae > Gymnoscopelus > Gymnoscopelus microlampas. Next base: position 36,306,659 of record NC_139953.1, read on the forward strand.
AATAGTACCCTCCGAAGGAGTAGACCTTGTGTCCCACAGCTACAGTAGCATGACCGTGTGTGTATGGTCCTCCTTCCAGATGGACCACCCAGTGGAACATGGTACACCAGCACCACTGAAAAAATAGCCTCCTGGGTGTGCTCTGTGAAAGCTCTGCCGTAACTTCGGTGACTGGTGCCAGAACCGCTCTGAATGTGGAACTTATATGCGGTTCTTATAAGCGTATCCGCTCGGATCATACCGATGATGTCGCGACGAATCAATCATAACCCTATATGGAGATCCATCATCATCTACACCTAAATAGGGTGTACATGACGTCCGATCTGTCCAAGTCTGTTCATGACGCCAGTCTCGAAATGAGTCGGTCCATGACGCCTGTGCCCGGCCTAGGGGGTCAGCCCATGACCATAAATGGAACGTGGTTGGAAGCCCACCACGTTCATCCAAATATGGAATCTTGGGTTGATCGTTGCCCAAATACGGAGGTCGCTCACCCTAACCCCTTAAATAACCATGACGATCTAGTGTGGCTGATCTAGTAACGTGAAATCCTCTTTACAACCACTGCAGAACGAATTGGTCTTGTTGGAAATCCCTCGCGCTTAACAGTCTAGTCAGCAGTGTTAACAAATAATTTACCGGGCAACTTGAAACAGCCAGTTGGAGTTTTCGTTAAAAGTTCCTAAAATAAGAATAGAGTTCTATTGTGCATGCTACTACTTTGTCTTTTCCTGTGTAAGCCTGTTAATATAACATATTAATATTCCCTAGGCTACAGCAGGTTAATAACAAAATGCAATATATGCCTACAGGTCGAATATGACATCAAGGCATTTAATAACATATTATTAATATAAGTTATTATTGTCTGTCCGATCAACACGCTCACGTAATTATACGTATATACAGGTATATATATTTTTTGATATACTGTATACGGTATATACAGAATCAATTAAGTGTTATTTTATACTTCGTTGCACAATGGTGTCATGCAAAAATAGTTAAAACATTACATGCTACAAGCTCGCAATCCGTCATATCGAGGCACTTTGTGAGCTTGTAGTCCTACCGTTTTAACTATTGATTACTTAACTCATTGAGTGCCAGAATTTTTTTTTTTTTTTTAACGTTTGGCAATTCTGGCACTCAATTTTACTACCTATGAGTATGTAAAAGAACAACAACGAATAAACAAAAAATATTTAAAAATGATGTCCCAGTGCCAGAGTTTTTTTCACAGAAAACAAAAAGTGCTTAGGAAGCGAGATACAGCCTTTTTCAGTTCTAAGTTAAACAAGGAGTGGATGGAGCTGCACATCTTCAGATGATGATATCTTGGGTTCTGAACATGTTTTTCATTTTCATGCAAATTTTTCAAAAACACGTCAAACACGTTAATGGCACGTTGAGCCATAGCGCTAAAAACACGTGAAACACGTTAATGGCACTCAGTGAGTTAACTCACTGAGTGCCATTAACGTGTTTCACGTGTTTTTACCGCTATGGCGCTGGGTGCCATTAACGTGTTTGACGTGTTTTTGAAAAAATAGTAAAAAAACAAAACATGTTCAGAACCCAAGATATCATCATCTGAAGATGTGCAGCTCCATCCACTCCTTGTTTAACTTAGAACTGAAAAAGGCTGTATCTCGCTTCCTACGCACTTTTTGTTTTCTGTGAAAAAAACTTTTCAGAATCAATTCTGAAATAATTCTGGCAATCCTGGCACTCAGTGAGTTAATAAACTATCGATGATCAATGAATCATTTTTAATAATCCATTAAATCTATTAGTTCTTTTAACCGTCACCTCCCTAATCGGTTCTAACCTCTCTGGCGGTCCCCATGTTGGTCTCTTCTGTGTTGTCGGTCCCGTCTCTTCACCAGGTTCTGGACAGCACACAGCACCGTGGTGATGCTTTTCTCCAGGTCAGCAGAGAACTCAGAGCAGAAGGCATGCTGTTGTTGACCTGCCAAGAAAAACAACCACAAATACACATTTCTGTAAAACCACTAGATACATTCTGTAAAAAGAAACATATTTTTTATTATTAATTATTATAACCAGTATTAGTAGTACCACTAACAGCAGTAGTGGTTTTAGAATGATTAACCCATTAAGACCTGAGGCCGATTCTACAAAATGTATTTTAAATCCTAACAGTTTTTTGAAAAAAACCTATGTTGCTATATCAGTGGTGCTCAAACTTTTTTTTAAACTTTTTCATGTCAAGGACCCCCAAAATGTATTTTTGGGGCCAAATGTATTTGGCCCCAAAAGGCCAAATGTATTTGGCCATGGACCCCCATCTCAAAATATTTTGTTCCAGGGACCCCCAGAAGCAAAGATTTGAGTTACAAATGTACCTAGAAGTTCGCTTTAAAAATATATATTCAAAGATTTGCACAACTTTTTACGATTTTTCAAAAATAGCAGATCTACAAGATCTTCCCGGTCTTAATGGGTTAATGAAGTAAAACTATTGTATCGAGGCTCTGTGTGTGTTTGTGTGTGTGTGTGTGTGTTTGTGTGTGTGTGTGTGTGTGTGTGTGGACCAGCAGCGTGTGCTGAAAACAGCAAAACAAACTTGGAGCAAAAAAAACAAAGAGATGCGGTTTCAGCCGTGCACACTTTGTTTAAGGACGTAGTACAGCAGTTCTCAAAGTTGGGTCCGTCAGGGGTGGAACCCCCAAGGGGTCCTTGAGGGGGGTGTCAGGGGGTGTCAGGGCAAAATGACTGATAGTTATGAACCAAATGGACACTTGGTTTGAAACTCTGACAGTGTACAAATGGAACCAAATGGACCGTTTGGTTTGTAACTCTTGACAGTTCGGTTCCATTCGTACGCTGTCATAGTTATGGAGGTTTGTGGCCCTAATGCATACAAAACTTGGGGGTTCTAGAAATTAAACAAACCTGTTTGACCGTGTCCCAGGGAGAGGAGCTGGGTCTTCCAGGTGGTGAACTCGGTGAGACTGGCCTCCACCTCCTCTCTGACGTAGCGCAGGGCCTGGGCGAGGGCCGGCTGGCTGTCTGCGCTGCCCACGCACACCGCGGGGCTGAACAGCTGCTCCACGCCGGGCATCTGGGCCACCACGGCCGCCAGCCGGTCCAAACCAGAGCAGCAAGCGGAGAAGTGTTTCCTGGAGGAGAGAATGAGATGGGTGTCGAGTTTGGTTTGGAACAGTGGTGGAAAAAGTACTCACATTTTTTTTACTTAAGTAAAAGTATAAATACAGAAATGCTCCGTTACAAGTAAAAGTCCGGAATTCGAGATTTACTTGAGTAGAAGTACAAAAATATTGGCATCAAAATGTACTCAAAGTACCAAAGGTAGAATGTACTCATTATGCAGAATGTCCCATTTCAAGTTTTTCATGTCCCATTTCAAAAGGTATAAAAATCTTTTTAAAATAGCAGATCTACAAGCTCACAACGCGTCGCATCGCAATGCGTTGTGAGCTTGTAGATCGGCTATTTTCAAATAGCCGAAATATATATAGAGCTGAAGTGGTTAATGTATGTTTAGTGATAAAAATCCAAATCTACAAAGTACCGGTAACTAAAGTTTTCAAATAATTGTAGTGGAGTAAAAGTACAATATTTGCCTCTGAGATGTAGTGGAGGAGAAGTAAAAGCACTGAAAACTGGAAATACTCCAATAAAGTAAAAAAAATACCTCAAAATTGGACTTAAGTACGGTACTTGAGTAAATGTACTTAGTTACTTTTACACCACTGGTTGAGAGGTATTATTACCACGTGTGAAGGACACTGTGCGAGGACTCCCGTGCCACCGCGTCCAGCTCCTCCCTCAAGCCCTGGGTCTGCTGCACCATGGCGGCCACCCGCTGGCTCAGCTGGCACCAGGCCGCGTCTCCCCTCCGCAGCAGACAGCCGGGGGGCTGCCGGTGGGCGGCGAGGGGAGACGGACACCTCAGGGTGTTGTGCTGCCTCTGTTGTTGGCCGCCGCCCGGCTGTCCCTCCTGGTTCTTCTCCTGGAGGTCCTCCGGACAGCACTGAAGGAGCCAGGACAGCTGCTGGAGGAGGGTGGCGCACTGGGCGGCCAGAGCCTGGCCCCTGGTCACCCAGTCGTGGAGCGGGGCCTGTGGGGGGAGGCTACAACCTTCCGGGGTGTCGTCCGTTCCGGCGGGGTGGCTGTGGAGGTGGTCGCGGATTCCCTGGACGCTCGCCGTTAGCCTCCTGAAAAGTCCATTAAAAAGTCCATTAATTTATTAATTGGTCGTTTTATAGTTTAACCCATTAAGACCGCATCCGCATCTGCGATTTCTTTGGGCTATTAAAAAAATAGCAGACATACAAGCTCATAGCGTAGCACCGAATGCCTGCGCTATGAGCTTGTAGATCCGCTATTTTTGAAAATTCGTGAAAAAGCGAACATTTTAACTCAAATCTTTGCTTCTGGGGATTCTTTTTTCATGTCAAGGACCACCCAAAAAAAATATGTATTTGGCCGTGGACCCCCATCTCAAAATATGTTGTTCCAGGCACCCCCCAGAAGCAAATATTTGCGTTAAAAATGTTCGCTTTAGAGAATATATATATTCAAAGATTTGCACAAATCTTCACGATTTTTCAAAAATAGCAGATCTACAAGCTCATAGCTTGTATATCTGCTATTGTTTGAATAGCCAAATAAATCTAAAATAACACAGATGCGTTGCCGGTCTTAGTGGGTTAACTACTAAGTGTAGTTGCGAACGACCCATCGGCCGTGGACAGACCTGAGGTGGATCCACTCTTCGGTGAGTTTGGCCAGTCGTCGTCTCTGTCTGAGCAGCAGTTTGAACAGGTGAGAGGAGAAACCACGGCAGCGGTCTATGTTCCCCAGACCAACCTCCTAAAAAAACACAATACAACACAAGCTCAGAATGATGCAGAACGAAGAAAACAAAAGCAGTGGTGGAAAAAATACTAATCATTTTGTACTTAAGTGAATGTATCAATTCTGCAATGTAGAAATACTCCATTACAAGTAAAAGTCAGGAATTAAACATTTACTTGAGTAAAAGTACAAAAGTATTGGCATAAAAATTGACTTAAAGTAGCAAAAGTAAAAGTACTCATTATGCAGAATGTCCCATTTCACAAGTTTTCAAAAAAGAAATATTTTGAAAATAGCCGATCTACAAGCTCACAATGCGTCGCATCGCGACGCATTGTGAGCTTGTAGATCGGCTATTTTCAAATGGCCAAAATGTATATAGGGCTGAAGTGGTTAATGTATGTTTTGTAATAATAATCAAAATCTACAAAGTAACTAGTAACTCAAGCTTTCAAATAATTGTGGAGTAAAAGTACAATATTTGCCTCTGAGATGTAGTGGAGTAGAAGTAAAAGTTGGAAATACTCCAATAAAGTAAAAATGCCTCAAAACTACCTAAGTACAGTACTTGAGTAAATGTACTTAGTTACTTTACACCACTGAATAAAATAAAATAAAATGAAAATAATTCATCTACCTTGGCAGCACTTTGGAGAGCAGTCAGCAGTGTTGTTCTCCTCGCCCATGAACGGTAGAAGTACGTCTGACATCCTTGCCACGCAGCTGTCAACTCTGTGAACAACCTGCACAAGTAGATCAACAAGTACAAGTGACAATCTGGGTTTGGTTCCGTACATAATATATCATAGAAAATGTCACGTCCGGGCCCATCTGTGACAATCCATTTCATCAGATAAAATCAACCGTATGTTGTCTAATTATTATTTACATTGAGTTCCACCTGGAATGACACTTCTAGAGCAATGCTTCTCAAACTTTTACATTTCAAGGTCTCCCCTTAACTCTGACAGTGTACAGATGGAACCAAATGGACCCGTTAGGGTCCATTTGGTTCCATTTGTACACTGTTACATACTTGTAGGGGTCAATTTAAACCCTCCTAAAGGAACCCAGAGAGTCCCTGAAATCCACTTTGAGAACCACTGTTCTAGAGTGCATTAACTTTCTTTAAAAAAAATTGTCTAACATGTGTCTTTTGGTATTCTTTATAATGTCACATATGTTTTCTGTATATTTTGTCTATTTTATGTACTGTACTATGTACTGTAGTATATGTATTTTGTCAGGTGATTGAAAAAAGAATTAACGGTGATCCAATGTATCTTGTAATCTCATTCATCTTGCCATCTGTATTCTGGGCAACATTTGATTTAGAAGGCATTCGTAGAATGGGCCTCAGGTCTTATGTTGTGGGAGAGCTGTTGTTGTGTTTACGTGTTCTCTGCATGCTCCTGGGTCTTGGCAGCAGACAGAGCAGTCGTCATCTCCAGAGGCTGCATGCACAGAGTCTTCTCTGGGTCCGCCGTCCTGTTCCATGCCAGTCCTTTACGGTAGGATAGACCTGAAGGGACAGTATTCATACTTAATTCATGATTCATGAGCCCTGTATTAATTAATATGGTTAATAATAACGTGGTTTACAATACATAAAACACCAGTATTTAAGGTCATTACACCATAAATCAAGCACAAATAGAATTACTAAGTGAAAGACCTGTCATATTTTACAGTTTCTGTTTCAGTAAGTCATTAACACAGCAAATCTATCTATGAATTCCATGTACAATTCACACTATAGTCACAGGCTATAAAGGATCAAGGGTATAAGAATTAGAAAGAAGAAGAATTAGAGGGAACAAAACACTCACCTATTTCTGCGAGCATCTTGAAGAGGTCAGAGAGAGCTCTCTGTTTCTGCTGAAGAATGTGTTTGACCTCAGATTTCTGCTTCTCTTTCTCTGCAGTCGTGTCGATGGTGAGACCCTGCAGGTCGCGGAGGTTACTGATGATCTCACCTGGAATCACACCAACCGATCATTTCATATTTCAAGTTAAAAAGAACGTTGGTGGGAAATGAAATACCTGACACTCTTCTCTAACTGAACACCTGCAGTCATATATGATACTGGGTGAAACAGTTAAAGGTAGGGTAAGTGATATTTTTGGGTTAAAACAAAAAGTATTTTGTTAAAAGGTTAAAGCACTATATTCAGGGGTGCACATAACTTTTTAGGTCTGGTACGCAGAAGAGCACCTGGACATGTGACTTGGTGCGCATGCCGCCCGTCCCGTTTTGTCAACGGGGGGGGGGGGGGGGGTTCAGCCCGGACAGTTTTGTCAACGGGGGGGGGGGGGGGGGGGGGGGGGGGGGGGGGGGGGGTTCAGCACGGTGCCCACCGGACAGTTTTGTCAACGGGGGGGGGGGGGGTGGGGGGGGTTCAGCACGGTGCCCACCGGACAGTTTTGTCAACGGGGGTGGGGGGGAGAAAAAAAGGACGCTCTGCTTCTAAATTCCGCCGATTTTCACCTTTTTTTTTTCTCACGCTGTTAGATAAAGCCCCCAATGTTGGTGCCCTGTGCTGCTGCGCTGATTTTATCCGCCAGACTGGGACGTTCACGGCATATTTTGCACCATTACGGTGCGTTCATCATCGGTGACGAGTGCCTCTAACAGCCGCTGCTGGCTGCGTGCACGCAGCAAGGCAATGCAAGGCGATGCGAGGCGACGCGAGTCATATCTCTACCCCTGTGCCTATAATGGCTGTACATGGGGCCGACGGGTGCTTTAGAGTGATTGTGTGAGTGTGGCTTCAGGAAGTAAATTCCTAGCCTCGATCTCCAGGCTTTTATTTTTTATTTTTGCTAAAAAATAAAAGCTTGGAAATTCCTGTCCCAGCTGTTGGTGCGCAAAAGCGCCTCGCGTCGCCTGATGTGGTGCGCATTTTTTATTTTGGGTGCGCATGCGCACCTGCGCACCAGTTATGTGCACCCCTGACTATATTCTGATAGTAATCATTGCTATAGAGTGTTTGTTAAGTAACAGGAGTCTCCCCGTCTCTCCAGCTCTTTAATAAACAGAAAATACATTTTCCGGTAGGTGTCAAAATCTCAGCCAATCAGGAGAAAGTACCCATTTTCCAATTTTGGGAAAGTACCCAAAAGTTCCCATTTTGCCTGCTCATTTCTTAGTGTCATCACTTCCAATTTCACTTGTTTAATCTATATCCTGATTGAGTTCTGTATCCCGATTGGATAAAATTGAAAATGAAACTGAAACTGAAACAAAAATGCATTTTCTGTTTTATAAAGAGCTGGAGAGACAAGGAGACTCCTTTTACTGAACAAACACTCTATAGCAATGAGTACTATCAGAATATAGAGCTATTTAACACTTATTTTAACCAAAGAAAACCACTTACCCTACCTTTAATCAAACAAGTCGATTTAATCCATTATAAAGAAAATATTTATTTTTATTGAAAATAGCAGATCTATAAGCTCACCATGTGTCTCGATGCATTGTGCGTCACGACACATTGTTGTACAACACCACAAAAATCAATTATATATTTTTTTGCATCAATTCGTTCATATATATATATATAAAAAGAAAACAAAAGTGCTGCAAGATTATTAGATTAATCAAAAATGAATCGAACAATATTCGCAGAGAATATAATTGATAGTTGCAGCCCTATTTAGAAATTAGGGCTGTTCGTGACATGAAAAGGTTTGAGAACCACTGCCCTGGTAGTGCCGTTCTCTTACCAGTGAATATGTCCAGGTCCTCAGCCAGTTCTGGCACTGGGTTCTTCTTCACCAGCTGGACACACATTTTCTTCATCTTTCTGGTCAGAACGGGCAGACGACCCTGGAGAGAGGACGCGTCAACGGCCTCCTCTGGGACCTCGCTCTGAAATAACACGTAATTCAGTCAGGAACACTCACGTCACAAATACATTTAACCATTTATTGCAACAAAATGGAATACAGTTAAACTTGGCGTTAATGGCTCTTTAAGATGTTCCCTAAAATTACACAAGAGCGGGCCGATAGCAAGACATTTAATCAGATTAACTTCAGTTTAAACGTTTTGAGTATTGCAAGACTCTTAGGGTAACTATAAGGTGGAGGCTGGGGTGGTGGAGGCAAGCTTTGCCAGCAGCAGCAGCAGTGTGTGGCGGCAATTGAAAGCAGAGATCCAGTCTAGGAGAGAGCCTTATTTAAACGGACTGCCTTGATGAGGGAATGAGCCTGATGAGGTGTAATTGGTGTGTGGAAAAGCGTGGCTGATCAGCGTTCTACCTGCAGGTCTCTGCCCTTCCCCGGCAGGGCGTTCCTCAGGGCCAGGTGCACCTTGTGGATGGGAGTTTCTTCTGGGTTGGAGTCCACGCTGTCCAGGCTGGCGTTAGAGCCCTGTTCCACCAGAGCCGGAGCACTGGGGCCGTTCAGAGCCTCCTCAAACTTCTTCACAAACTTGAAGAGAGTCCTGTGGGGATAAACAATAAAAAGGTAGAGTTGAATGTTTAGCGCCTGTGCATTGCTGGTATAGGCTCTTGTCAGTGGTGGAAAGTAACTAAGTACATTTACTTAAGTACAATTTTGAGGTATTTGTACTTTACTTGAGTATTTCCAATTTCCAATACTTTTACTTCTACTCCACTACATCTCAGGCAAATATTGTACTTTTACTCCACTACATTTAATTGAAGACTTTAGTTACTAGTTACTTTTCAGATATAAATTATGATATAATGAAACATACACTAACCACTTTAAATCTATTTTAAACCTAGGCTATTTTCAAATATTTAGTACTTTTACTTTTGGTAGTTTAAGTACATTTTGATGCAAATACTTTCGTACTTTTACTCAAGTAACATTTTAATTCTGGACTTTTACTTGTAACAGAGTATTTTTATATTGCAGTATTGGTACTTTTACTTAAGTAAAGAATTTGAGTACTTTTTCCACCACAGGCTCTTGTTGATCATGAGGATGTTATATCCTTGTCATTATCTTGAGTAAAGAAGGCTCTACTCTGTTCCCTGTGGGGGTTGTTTACCATTGAACACGACAGGACAAAAAAAAAGAAGCCGTCACTGTAAAGAGAGGTTCTCAGCAAAGTTATAACCTTACCGATGAGTCTTCTCCACTGACTGCTTGATGGACCAGAAACTGACATCGTTCCATTTGGAGATCTTCACAAAGTCCTGAGGAGCCATACAGAGCATACCATCAGTACACATCGTATCAATAAGACAAACATTATTGATTCCTCTGAGAGCATACTCTAACACTTACAACTAAATATGTATTGAAATACATTTTAACCCATTCATTTTCTTTGGCTATTCAAAAATAGCAGATATACAAGCTCATAGTGCGGCACCGCGCTATGAGCTATCTGCTATTTTTAGCGGTGCCAACCGCTCTAAGCTTGACTTTGTCCGTATGTCCGTCCGTCCGTCCGTATCAGCACGGGATGATGAGCACGGGATTTGAAACAGCTATAACTCTAGTTTGCAGCATGCCACCAAGTCCACATTTGGTATGTGCACTTAGACCACCAATAGGGACGAGCATGAATTGCTGAAGTTAGCAAAGCGGGGTCCAGGGACCCCCAGCGTCTGTTATGTCCGTCCGCCCGTTTAGGGCACGGGATTTGAAACAGCTATAACTCCAGTTTGCAGCATGCCACCAAGTCCACATTTGGTATGTGCACTTAGACCACCAATAGGGACGAGCATGAATTGCTGAAGTTATCAAAGCGGGGTCCAGGGACCCCCAGCGTCTGTTATGTCCGTCCGCCCGTTTAGGGCACGGGATTTGAAACAGCTATAACTCCAGTTTGCAGCATGCCACCAAGTCCAAATTTGGTATGTGCACTTAGACCACCAATAGGGACGAGCATGAATTGCTGAAGTTATCAAAGCGGGGTCCAGGGACCCCCAGCGTCTGTTATGTCCGTCCGCCCGTTTAGGGCACGGGACTTTAAACAGCTATAACTCCAGTTTGCAGCATGCCACCAAGTCCAAATTTGGTATGTGGACTTAGACCACCAATAGGGACAAGCATGAATTACTGCAGCCCCGCCCCCTCTGTCTTCCCATTGGCTGGCCTTTAAACAGCCATAACTCAAGTTCGCAGCATGCTACGGAGTACAAATTTTGTACATGCACTAAAACCACCAATAGGGACGAACTGTCATTACCTAAGCCCCGCCCCCTCTGTCTGCCCATTGGCTGGGCTTTAAACAGCCATCATTCCAGTTTGCAGCATGCTACCAAGTACAAATTTGGTAAGTGGACTCAGACCACCAATAGGGACGAACTGAAATGAGTTAAGCCCCGCCCCAAAGGCACCGCTTCCTTCACACAGGGTGTGATTTTTTTAAATCGTGCAAATCTTTGAATACATATTTTCTAAAGCGAACATTTGTAATTGTCAAATGTCTCAACAAAGGTCTAAATGGGCTAAACAACATCGACAATTATGGAATAGTACTGAAATTCATAAAAAAACATAGGTCAGGAAGTAGGACAACTAAATGTATGAAATGTATTCACCTTGAGCTCCTTCTCGAGAGGCTTTCTGAGCTGTGTGATTCTGGTGTGGATGCCTTCAGAGAACTGGGTGTAGTAGGTGTGCAGGTTCCACAGCAGACTGCACAATGACTCTGCAAAAACACATTTCTGTTTAGAGCCAAACATCATGTGTATTTCCTTCTTTTTTTGTATTGACTATATTCACACAGCAGCCATTTTGCTCTCGCGTCATATTTGCGGGTGGGGAAGAAAGGGTCCATTTGGTTCCATGTGGACGTTCTCAGAGTTACATGCCTCTAAGGTCCGAACGATCAATAATTTAGCTGAAACCCCCCACCATTGCCCACCAAGGACCCCTAGGTGTCCCCGGACCCCTTTGTGAGAACCCCTGTTGTACAGTATGTCAACGTGTGTGTAGCTGCTGTCGGCTACCTCGTCCAGGCTGGCTGGGGACCAGCAGCAGGTGACAGTGGAAGCCCAGCAGCATGCCCAGGCGAGGGTGGAACTCTCCCAGGGTGGAGCCCTCCATGAAGGCCTGCAGGGTGGCGGACACCGACGACAGGGAGAGACGCTCCACGTCCTCCTCCTCCTCCTCTTCATCATCTGCTGATCGCAAACCATCACATCGGTAGGTAAGGTTAGGTTTTAGTGGGGTTCATTTGCATAGCTAATTGAAACACAGGTTTAACGGGCAATGGACAAAATATAAATACAACAAAAGAGTAGAAGATAGATAGATACAGCTACAAACGTTGCATGTGAGACAGAAATCTCTACTTGTGTTTTAAAAACATAATAAGCATTTGTCTGATTGAGAACAGTGAGTAATGATAGCGAGAAGCAAGCAAATTAGCTTGCGGTGGTTTTAATGAACTGCAATATGATGTTTCCTTCTTTGCTTCAGACAGGAAGAACATGAAGAGAGATGGGAAACCAAGGGCAGAGAGAAAGAGAGACATGCTAAACAAGTTTGATTTGAACTCTCATACTCACTAGAAGCATTGTGTATTGATTGGTTGAGCCACCAGGTAGCCAACACTGAGCATCTCAACTTGATAATTTAACAAATTTAGCTAATACCGGTACTTCCACGGATCAGATTAGTGCAATGATGATTGTGTACTGGGGCAGCGTTAACAATGGACACACATAAAACCACATACCAGCGTTGGCATCCATCCTCTGCTCCTCCAGATATCTCTCTATCAGTTGGTAAACAGAGAACCAGCGTTTGGTCGACTTCTCTGTGTGACGCTTCATGGCGTTGTCCAGGCTGCTTGACCAGCAACTATAGTACCACACAAACAAGACAGAAAAAACGAATAAGCGTGTGTATAAATGCAGCATACATTTTGAAAATCAATGACGTTTCCGCCGAAGCAGCCTGTTGCTTAATTTAATGATAAAAGTATAAATATATATATAATAACTATGGAAGATTTGACGGCCAGTGGTTTCTTACCTGAGCTCCAGTTTGCGCCACTGGATAATGATCTGGGTGACTGGTTCCAGTTCCTTCCTCAGAGAGACTGCACGACTGGCGTTATTCTCCCAGTCCTGACGAGAGGATTATTATGGCTTACTTTAGTATCGTCTCTGTCGGGTGGAAACCCCATTATGTCCAAAACTGTTACTTTTCAGGATTTAAATTCAAAAATAGCAAAAATATCTGATTGGCGAGCTCAAAATGTGTCGCTTAGTGTCGCGTTTCGAGCTTGACGATCTGCTATTGTGGATACTTCAGTCCAACGCTGTAGAACGATCAAGTAAATATATATATCATATACAAAAAAACACAAAAAGTTAGAATATGGAGATAAGAGGTTTTTGCCCGACAGCAACCGCATTGTACAGCACATCATGCATTATAATGGGGACAGGGACAGCAAACCTCACCTGTGATTTACTCAGTAGGATCTCCATGCCGTTGAGGAACTTGGCCAGCGGGCTGGCCAGACTGAAGGATGAGATTCTATCTATCACTACAGTCACCTAGGGAAAGAAAATCACAGGGAATTGTCAGATCATAGCATATTAGTGCCTCTGCCTGAAGACAGAGGGAACTACCCTGTCAGCTAGTGGAGAGATGCATTTGGTTGGACCCTCATACCAAACTGGGGGTCCTTGAAATGAACAAGTTTGAGAACCAATGAACTCAACCCATTAAGAGCTTAGGCCGATTCTACAAATGCCTTCTAAATGAGTAGTTCCCAAACACTTTCAACCTTTTTCAAAAATGTCCAAAAATAGCAGATGTACAAGCTCGCAGTGGGGCACAAAGTGACGCACTGTGAGCTTGTATATCTGCTATTTTTGAAAATCTAAAATGACACAGAATGCTTTCCCGTTTTTTTTTATGGGTTAACTTACCTGCACTAACGCTGGGTGATCTGGCCAGTCCTCCAGCCTGTGTTTGACCGCTACTCTGAGCTGCTCCAGAACGGGAAGACAGAGACGGGCCTGGCTCATATTGGGCTGCTGGTAGAAGTCGTAGGGTCCGTCTGTGTGGACCGCCAGGCCGTCCGGACCCCCGGCGGTCCCCCCCAGCACGCTGTTCTGGAGGAGGGCGCCCACCAGCAGCTGGCTGCCCGTCAGCTGAGGCTCCAGCTCAGCATCTGTTGAAATGTTATCTCAATTAACAGAATGCAATTAATCCCTAGGTCACTGACCCAGGTGTGCACTTTATCAAATGTCAGGCTGCCCTAGCGTGTCTGATATCTGGCATAGAGGGGCGGGTTCAAAATCTCCGGAGAAAAATTCTGTGAGATCCCATTGGTTCACCGATCTGTCCGTCAGCCCCCGCCCAATGCCCCTCCTCCTCCCCCAATTTCGCAGTATTGAGAGCTCTGACGTCACAACATTTGGAGCGTCGCCCACTGCACTCTGGTTGGTTGGGGAAATGAAACACTTCCTATTCCATGAACGTCAGTCAACAGGCTGGTCCAGGCTCTTATTTTTTAGCAAAGAAATAAAATAAAAGCCTGGAGATCGAGGCTAATCAAATGTAGACCACACATTCAATATTTTCTTTCTATGAAACTATGGTATATAAAAGCTATATATCTGTATTATGTTTGTTTTTTTGTTAACAATTTTTTAAATCCACAAATTTCAACTAAATTCTGCAACGTCAAATGAAAAAATATATATAATATGTGTAAAAACAAGGTTGACCAACCCATCATATGGTAAAAGCGTGACATCACAGGGGCAGCGATCTGATAGGACGAGATGAGGGCTTTGATGTGTTCTTTGCTGCGATTGGCCGGAGCTGTGCTTTGGTACCACAGGGACTGGGCGTATCCCAGACACAGGCGCTGGTGGATGTCTACTATCGCGCTCATGGCGGCAGGAGACAGGAACGTCTGCGTGGACTCGTCGTCGGGCCCTTCCTCGTCTTGTTCCTCGGTATCTGCTGGGCCCTCCAGGCTGGGCTGGGCTGTGATGTCTGCAAAGTCCTGGATGGACATGGGGATGGAGAGAAGGTTCATTGCAGATAAGGATAAGTTGTTATAGTAGTCACTACTGGGTGACCAGTAGTAAAGCCAATACAAAAATGTAAGACTCAAGACGCAAGTATATCCGAGAGCAGCCATTTGTAATTGTTCATCTTAATTCACTTCATTATCTCACGCTTAACCCATTCAATCCGGGAACGCATCTCTGTCATTTTAGATTTATTCGGCTATTCAAAAATAGCAGACATACAAGCTCATAGCGCGGCACCGAGTGCCGCGCTATGAGCTTGTAGGTCTGCTATTTTTGAAAAGTCGTGAAAATGTGTGCAAATCTTTGTTTAAATATTTTTTAAAGCGAACATTTGTCAAATATTTTGTTCCAGGGACCCCCAGAAGCAAAGATTTTAGTTACAAATGTTCGCTTTAAAATATATATATACATTCAAAGATTTGCTCAAATTTTCTTTCTAAAATCCGGATTGAATGGGTTAATATAGTGTGTTGCTCGCCGGAGGATAAAAAGCAATGTGGTGCACTTCTTTTTGGTGATGAAAAAAATGAGAACTATGTGCCTATTTCTTTTCGGCGAATGACACCATCGTGCCATGAGTATGAATTAGTATTTAGTGCTCTTTTTGAAAGCCACAGTCTTTTATTGTTGTTTGCTTTTATTTCACACGCTGCTATGCTATGTAGTGGTGAGAAAAACAGTTCATTTCGGTGAACGAACGATTTCGTTCACGGCAAAGATTCGTTCAAATGATTCGTTCACGTTCTCGTTCAGTAGCGCTTGCGGTCCTGGCGGAGCGTATGCGATGCGAAACGGTAACTGCATGAAACTGTGTGCATCTGATCCCACTGACATGACTGCACAGTCTGTACAGAAACACAGCACTGTCATTCACAATCTAATTGTACCATCTTCTTTGTAATATAATGTATAGAAGTAATACATTACTGCAATATATAATGTAAAGTTATTTTTATTTGTCGATAATTATTTATAATAACAATAATTTATACAAAGCAGCCCAAGTCAGTACACTCACATGACTATCGATTTCCAACCATGTCTTTAACTAGCCTAATATTAACTTCATGAATAGTAGCTGTAGAATACTATTTGCATCTTCTACTCAAACTAAAACGTGTCAATTGACCTATCTGTCCTTTGTCTAGGACCATGCATATTTATTTATTTTGATACTTAAATGTGGTGCTAACACTATCTGTCTTTTGTCCAGGAACAACAGTAGGCTACCTTTATTTCAATTCAAATAGCAATACGTATGCATGTCTATACTGGAAAACTCTACAGCACAGCTTTCTGTCTGTCTGATGGTCTGTCTGTCGCGGGAGGAATAACAGCCCGCCCGTCGTCGTGTGAGCGGTGTGCGGGGGGGGGGGAGGGGGGCATGAACGAAATCGAGAACGCAACAGTTTCGAGTCATGAACGTGTTCGTTCACGCTCACGGCAAAGAACTAGTTCTTATGAACGGATCGATCATGACCGACACATCACTACTGCTATGTGCATGACATAGAAAACCACCTCTGCCCATAAAGCCTGAAATGCCTGGTGAAGTGAAAAGTGAAACTTTTGAGTATGAAAGTTGGGTAATAGTTGAAACTCTGAGTGTAAAATGTTTAATGTTATAAAAGAGTCATCATGTATAATGTACAGCTCAGTGCATCAAAGAGAGGCACTGGTACCTTGCTGAACTGAGGGAAGCGGCGTCTGAAGTCCCTCTCCTCCTGCTCGTCTTCGGTGAGGCCCGTGCCGTGCAGTCGACTGCGGTTTCGGTACAGACTGGCCTCCATCTGTTCTTTCTCCCTCCGCCGTCTCTCCTGTTCATCCCACTCGTTCACCAGTGCCTGAAGATAAGAGCAGATGAGACCAGGTGTGGGGGGGAGACCTTTGTTAACCCCGCAAGGGAAATTCAATTTCAGCTTCACCCAGCTGCTGGCTGCTCAGATCAGGTCATGATGAATGCTCAGGGGGAGCTGTTAGAAGCGTCTTGCGCAGGATCACTTCGTCACGTAGACATTGGTGGGCCGGGAGGCGAACCGGTGACCTTCTGGCGAACAGGTGAAGCAGCGCTCAACCCACTGAGCTACAGCCACGCCCAAAATGTGAAGCGTAAAGCTTGTTTCATAACACTATAAACAACACTAAACACTATCACGGTCATTTCAAACGTTTGCCTCAAAAATGATTAATGAACGATGAAAAACTAATTTAATAGCAAAAATAACAGATCTAAAAGCTCACAACGTGTTGCGATGCGACACATTGTGAGCTTTCAGATTGTCTATGTTCACAATTTTTGTACACCACCATTGTACAATGATTATGAAGTATAGAGTAATTGATTTAGTTGATTATATGTCTTTATGTCAATTCTGTGATGCATAATAATAATACATTTGAAAAAACCTTGCTTCTTTGTTATTTGGTTATAAGTCTGTTATTGGAATTTAATATCGGTTTCGATATGTTTTCGGTTAATTGCCCAGCCCTCTACAACACAATACAAATAAGGCTGATTCTCACTGAACTCCAGTCCACGGCTCTGACGGAAAAGCACTCACCTGACAGATGTGCCTGAAGAGGTTCAGGGTTTCCTCGCCCAGCTGGCCCATGGCCAGCGCGTGACACTGCACGAAGCGCAGCGCGTTCAACAGCAGCGTGGAGGACTGGGGCACCACGAGCTCCGAGGAGGCGTCCTGCTGGGGCAGCAGCTTGGCCAGGCCCCGCAGCGCGTCCATGCACGCCCTGGAGCACAGGAAGTCCGCCCGCGCCAGGTAGGTGGGCAGGCTGGGGGTGACGGAGGGGAAGGCCAGCAGGCAGCTGATCAACTTGGGCAGGCCGGGCGCAGTGGCCAGCGAGGAATACACCTGCGGTCAGGGGGTGCAACAGTTAATCGGACTGATCGATTCTATCGATTATAATAAAATAAGCAATTAATGGAGTCATCGATTAAGCCCAATGGGGCTGCAACCGTTAACCACTTTTTAAAGATATTTTTGGGGCTTTTTCTGCCTTTATTTTATAGTTTCAAAGTAGAGATGGACAGGAAACAGGGGGAGAGAGATGGGGAGAGACATGCAGCAAAGACCGTCGGGAACGGGACTCGAACCCACGGTGCACTGTCAGGCTCATGAGCCTAGGTGCCCGGACCTCTAGGCCAGGTGCGGGCCCCGTTAACCACTTTCAACCTGGTATCTCTATTTCGGGCATGTCATTATAGGCGTACTGGCGAAGTAGTAAGTAAGTAGTGCAATTTGTAGGACTAAGTATAAAATAGGGTTTAAGTGGTTAATCAAATTAGTCAAATATAAAAAAAGATACACTTTTGTATAGCACCTGACGAAGCTCACGGCGAAACGCATCATGCTAATAAAATACTTAATGCAGTAGTAAGTTGTCCATCTCTGTTCCCTGGAGTGTGCAGTCCCTTTCAGATTCAGATTCAGATTCAGATTCCTTTATTAGCCATTGTGTAATACACATAGGAATTTGTTTTGGCAATTACATTGTTGTGTTTCTCTTTTTTCACATATAACATACAAATACCAACAAACACAAAACAACACCGTGCAAGGAAAATAGATAAATATAAAGTGCCATAGTGGTCAGTAGTGCAATGTCATTGCCAGTGTCAAGTTTCAGTGACCCTTGGGGGCGGGGGAGGAGGGAAGCCAGACTCATTGAGCAGCCTGGCAGCTGAGGGAAAGAAGCTGAGTCTGTGGCGTGCTGTGGTGGCCTTCAGCAGCCGCATCCTTCTCCCAGAGGGGAGCAGGGTGAGGAGGCCGTGGCCAGGGTGGGAGGGGTCAGACATGATCTTTCTTGCCCTCCTCAGCGCCCTGGAGTCGTGTAGGGACTTGAGGGAGGGCAGGGGACGGCCGATCACCCTCTCTGCGGAACGAATCACCCGCTGCAGCTTGACGAGATCTTTTGCAGCTGCAGCGGGGAACCAGGTGATGATGGAGTGGGTGAGGATGGACTCGATGATGGCCGTATAAAAACGGGTCATCATAGCCCTTGACAGTCTGTACTTCCTCAGCTGCCGGAGGAAGAACAGTCTCTGCTGTGCCTTTTTCAGTAGGGCCATGATGTTCAGTTCCCACTTCAGGTCCTGGGAGATGGTAATGCCCAGGAACTTAAAGGACTCCACAGAGTTCACCGGGGTGCCTCCCAGCATGATGGGAGGGGGAGGGGCTGCGTTCCTCCGGAAATCCACCACCATCTCCACTGTCTTTTGTGCATTTAGCTCCAGGTTGTTACTGCTGCACCACCTACGCAGCCGCTCGATCTCCCTCCTGTAGGCCGACTCGTCCTCCTTGGAGATCAGGCCCACCAAGGTGGTGTCATCGGCAAACTTGAGGAGCTTGACCGACGGGTGGAGGGAAACACAGCTGTTGGTGTACAGGGAGAATAGTAGTGGGGACAGGACACAGCCCTGCGGGGAACCGGTGCTGGTGGACCTGGAGCTGGAAATGCTCTTTCCCAGCTTCACACGCTGAGACCTGTTGGATAGAAAGTCCGTAATCCACCTGCAGGTGGAGGCAGGCACTTGCAGCAGGGACAGCTGGTGCTCCAGGATAGATGGTAGGATGGTGTTGAAGGCTGAACTGAAATCTACAAACAGGATCCTGGCATAGTTGCCGGCAGTGTCCAGATGGTGTAGGGCGTAGTGCAGAGCCATGTTCACGGCGTCCTCCGTGGATCGATTTGCTCTGTACGCGAACTGCAACGGGTCCAGCACAGGATCGGTGATGCGCTTCAGATGAGCCAGGACAAGGCGCTCCAGTACCTTCATGACCACAGAGGTCAGGGCGACGGGTCTGTAGTCATTTAGGCCTGTGACCTTGGCCTTCTTGGGGACGGGGATGATGGTTGAGGCCTTGAAGCATGCTGGGACATGACACAGCTCCAGTGAGGCGTTGAAGATGTTGGTGAACACCGGGGCAAGCTGGTCAGCGCAGTGCTTCAGGACGGAGGGGGAGACAGAATCCGGGCCGGGCGCCTTCCGGGGGTTCTGGCTCCCGAACAGCAGTTTCACCTCTCTCTCCGTGACAGAGAGAGGGGGTGGGGGGGGGGAGGAGGGGGGCCCACTAGGGTACGGGGGTAGTGGTTGTGGCTGGGGGGGTGGAGGGAGAGGGCGGGAGGGAACCTCTCTCTCAAATCTGCAGTAGAACTCATTGAGCTCGTTCGCCAGGGGGAGGTTGTCGGACGCTTGTGGCGACTTTGGTTTGTAGTTAGTGATGGTCTTGAGGCCTTTCCAGACCGAGGAGGAGTTCCCCTCAGAGAGCTGTTGCTGCAGCTTCTCTGAAAAGCGATGTTTCGCCTCCCTCACTGCTTTGGCAAACCCGTACTTTGCTTGCCTGAACAAAGCCACGTCACCGCTACGCCTGGCCACCTCCTTCTCTGACCTCAGCCTCCTGAGATGGGCTGAAAACCAGGGCTTGTCGTTGTTGTAGATCTTCCTGGAGCGGAGAGGAACGCACACTTCCTCACCGAGGCTGACGAATGATGTCACAGTGTCAGTGTATTCATCCAGACTGTTTCCAGCCTCAGGCCCCGCCCACTCAACAAGGTCCTGGTCACAGCCCGCATTCTCCAACCAGGCACAGAGTCTCTCCTTTGCCTCACTGGACCACACTCTGAAACTCCGCACTACAGGTTTTGATATTTTTAATCTCTGCCTGTAGCGAGGGATCAGATGGATGAGATGGTGGTCTCCTTTGCCCAGCGCAGCCCGGGGGACAGAATGGTATGCCTGTCGAATAGTGCAATAGCAGTGATCAAGAGTGTTCATTTCCCTAGTAGCGCATGTGATTTGCTGTCTGTATTTGGGGAGAGCCCGGCTAAGATGAGCCTGGTTAAAATCCCCAAGCACCACAGCCAAACTGTCCGGGTATTTGCGCTCCGCCCCCGACAGCTGTTCTGTCAGTGTGTCTACTGCTGTGGTGACGTCAGCATCTGGTGGAATGTAAACACACACGAGGATGAACGCATTAAACTCACGGGGGGAATAGAATGGGCGACAGAGTATGAAGAGAGTCTCAATGTCAATAGAACAGTATTGTTGCAACACTGTCACGTCGGAACACCAGCGATTGTTCACAAAGAACATTAATCCACCTCCACGCGACTTCCCTACCGCCTCGAAGTCTCTGTCGGCACGGAAGGCGGAGAAGCCCTCTAGCTGTACAGCCCCGTCTGGGACTGTCGGCTTCAGATGTGTCTCCACAAACGCGAAAACAGCCGTGGATTGGAAGTCATTGTCCTTCGAAACTAGCAGCTTGAGTTCATCCATTTTATTTGGTAGGGAATTCACGTTGCCAAGGAATATACCTGGTAGTGGTGGACGCGATCCTCTCCGCCGTAGGCGAACCAAACAACCTCCTCTCTTCCCCCGTTGTCGTCTGGTCCAACGCACAGCAGCGGTAAAGAACGCTGTCCCCCTCACCAGAATATCCAATATATCCGTGGAACGGGTGAGTAATGTTGGTAAAATGTCCGGTGGGGTAGAAGACCCAATGTGCAGCAACTCTTCTCTAGTGTAAGAGGGTTCACAGGACACGTAAACAAAACTTAACAGACAGAACACAACACACGTCGTTGTGTTCTGTCTGTTCCTTATTTTATGGAAGGTCCATCTGTTTTTTTGAATGTATATGCCTGCTGACTAGACTCGCACCTCCTACAGTTTTTTTTTGATGTACAGGAGTCCTCTTTTTGTTATAAAACAAATAAATCAATATGATTATGAACGTTGATTTGCTGATATATATTGTGACAAAAAGATGTATGCCCCCCCAAAACACGCTTCTCAATTATTCGATTAATCGACAAAGTAACAATAACAGTAGGGATGGGAAGATATGACATTTTCATGTCACGATTATTGTGAACAAAATAATTGCGATTTACGGTATTATCACGATGTAAATATGCTTAAAAATCTTAAAATGACACTTTGTATATGTTAGATATCTTAGAGGGGGGGGGGGGGTGAAGATGAAGAAGATTAGATATTCTAGAAAGACAGGAACTGACCATGTCCTTGTTTATGACTCTTAACAGCTTCTACATAGAAGCTCTTTCTGAGCATTGAGCCTCAAACTCTTACCTGTCCACAAACACTCTGTTTCCAAGGTGTTGTTGCCTTTCTACATCTCTGCATATCTGTCTGTGTTTTATCTTTTGTCTTTATCTCAACACATCTTATTATTAGCACATTTCTGATTATAGATTTTGCTAAAAATGGCCATTCACTTTGAGTAACATCATTAGCTATTCCATATAAAGTCGTCATCAAGGAATGACATCACACCATCGTCATCACATTCAACATAATTGTCCTTTTAAAAATGTTTTTAGTATACTTCCCAACACAACACCATTCCGCAACTGTTAGCAACACATTGCCCTGCCTTCTAACCTCTTCTGTAAATTAGTTGCACTGATTCACAGTGGTGCTGGTGTGTGAAATGCTTCACTGGACGATACATCGGAAAGGAGGACCTAGGCTTTCCTGGCCGGCTGCTGTGGTAGTCGGACACAAGCTGTACTCTTTTGGAGGTTACGATCACTTTTGTAGCAGTGATTATATCGATGTCCACATCTTCAACACACTGTCTTTACGCTGGAGGAAGTTGACCACAGTGAAAACTGGAGGAGGAGAACATCACCTTGAGGTTCCCTGCGTGTGCAGAGGCCACACAGCTGTTCTGGTTGAAGATATTGTCTACATCTGGGGGGGACGTCCTTACTGTAACGTGCTTTATTCATTTGATGTTGACAACCACAGATGGTCCAAACCCAATATTTCTGATACCGTTCCAGAGGGGAGGTGCCACCACTCAGCCTGTGTCTTGAGGAAGGTCATGTATATTTATGGAGGAATCACCCAGCTGACTGCACGCACTAATGACATCTACAAGTTGGACACCACCACAATGGTCTGGTCTTTAATTAACACCAGAGGAACTCCACCACCTGGTTCATCACGTCACTCTGTCACCATCATCGGGACAAAGATGTTTGTATTTGGGGGCTGGGGGTACGAGTGGGACTTCTACGGCTACAACATCAGTGTGTTTGACACAGAGACCAACTGCTGGCTGAGCACACCTTCTCCACAGCTTCTTCCAGAAGGACGCACGAGTCATTCAGCCTTTGCCTACAATGGAGAGCTGTACATATTTGGTGGAAGAAACTCGAAGCACTTAGTCATTGATCTGTGGAAATTCAATCCACATACCTTCTCATGGAAGAAGGTTGAGCCTGAGCCCAAAGGGAAAGCCCCGTGTGTGACGGCTAGTATAGGCTGTTGCATGGTGGGAGATCGTATCATCCTCTTTGGAGGATACAACACACATGCTGACCTGTATATCTTAGATTTAAGTCCTAATCTGAATATGTTATGCAAGCTAGCAGTTATTCACTACGGTGTGGAGCAGTCTGAACTACCACATAACATCAGGTGGGAACTGGCGGCCATGACTACCAACAATAACTGAAAACATGGCATAGCCCTATAAAAAGAGAAACAAACTGTGATCCCATTTAAAAAATAATAATAATATTAAAAATAATAGTAATAATGATAATAAATAAATAAAAAATAATAAACAAACAAACTGCAAATGGCAACGGGGTCAAAGCATATCAGAGAAAGATGATGAAGAGGAAGATGATGGCTCATAATAATGTGGTTCACAGTGACATGTGTAGACCAAGGACCAGTGGAGATTATATCCAGAGCTAAGTGGCTGATGTGGGATGACGGATTCTCTGCTGGAACTGTTACCTCCACGACCATCTGGATAAGTGAAGATGAAGATGAATGGCTGGATGGATGATGGATGGATGGATAAGTGGGTGGATGGATGGATTCACCAAATTAGCACGTTGCCTGCCATGGACGCATACATTTTTTTTTGAAAATTCCACAAGGGGCACCCTAACACAGCTTTGGGATGATCCATCGTCACTCAGAGAAGAAGTATGTGGATGTGACGTCATTCCAAAAAACGTCACATCCATCCACCCTGACTATAGGATTTTTAGAAAAACACTCCTAACTCAGTTTCTTTTTTTTGCATTGAAAACCACCCGTTTTTAACGGGCCATAGCCCCAAAATGGCCGATCGGCGTTGGAATGTTATTGTTCCAATAGACACAGGGATCCCTCCGCCTTCTCAGAGAGACTTTTTTGGTACACAATCTGGCTTCCACTGCATTTCAAAGATCGTCGGATTAAGGTAATTACGCTGGCAAGGGGATAAAAAACGATGTTTAATATCTTGGCAGGTAATGTTAAGACTAGAGAGAGGGGCGTGTCTGATACAATGAATATATATATATAATATCTAAATACTGAATCAAGCAACTGTCCGGGGTGCTCCCAAAAGCCTGATAATTTTCGCGATAATTACAGTACCCCGCGATACTGTTATTGTGGACGTTTTTTATCGCGATATACGATAATATCGTATATCGTTCCATGCCTAAATAACAGTAATAAAACTAGAACCAGGAGACCTGGTACTGCCAGACCCCTAGTGGTTGGAATCTGAATGGCTGGACTTCGCATGACGTGTGTGCAGAGGAAAAGAGGGAAAGAGGGACAGACCGACAAAGCCTCATGTAGGCCGACCCCCTGGGTCTGGCAAACAATAATGGTACAGAAACAAAATAGTTTCTAAGACAATGATGGATAGTTGGAGGTCTAACCTGTGAGGCTACCAGCCTCATGCCGTGCCGCAGCTGGAGGATGCCGCTCCGCAGCGGGGCGACCACGTCCGGGTACAGCGGGTAGTCCTCCGCCAGGCGCTGTGAGAAGCGCTGCTGGGAGTTCTGCCACACCGCCTCCTCCTTCAGCAGGCCCTGGATCTGTGAGCGCGACTTGGAGGAGGTGGTGGAGGAGCCCTGCAGATAGGGATGGGGGATTGTTAGGATTCTGCTCATTGATTCCCGGTTTCGGTTCATTAACCCATAAAGACCTCAGGCCGATTCAACAAATGTGTCTTCTAAACCCTATGAGTTTTCTGAAAAAACATATGTTGCTATATCAGTGGTTCTCAGCCTATTTCATGTCAAGGACCCCCAAAATGACATGTACCGGTATTTGGCCACGGACCCCCATCTCAATATATGTTGTTCCAGGGACCCCCAGGAGCAAAGATTTGAGTTACAAATGTTCGCTTTCAAAATATATATATATTCAAAGATTTGCAAAAAAAATCAAGATTAAAAAAAAATTGCAGATATACAAGCTCATAGCGCGGTCGCGCTATGAGCTTGTAAATCTGCTATTTTTGAATAGCCAAAGTATAAAATAATGGTTAAAGTGGTTACACAGATGCGTTCCCGGTTTGAATGGTAAAAAAAAAAGTTTTTAATTTCTTCATTCTTTCCATCGTTAACTACATAATATTTACTATTACTAGTTCAAACTTTGTATATCAGACAGTAGTTCCTGAGATAGAGTCAGTGCTGAACCTTTTTGTCCCAGAATTACTGGCGTTTATTGTAACCAAACACAAGTGCCCCTGTAAAATGACATTTCTGTTTGCCTTTTAGACTTTGTACACACAGATTGCACTGGGCAGATATGACAAAAAAATATACAAAGAAATGACTGACAATGACCACTACCTATAATCTAAACCAGTAAGACTCCCTAATCGGGAGATAAGCGACCGTAGGTCACATGTATACAGAAGAGGGCTGTAACGGCGATTGGTTCCTAGTTGTGTGGGCAATGTATAGTTTTGTTTGGTGGTCTAAGAAATGTGGTGGCAGGCATGTTGATGACATGAGTGTAGACATACTGTGTAGTGTGTAGCAATTTGCGTGTTTTTAGGGGCAAAACTGTAGGAGTAGTGGGCAAAAATGTGTTGTGAAAAGCGGCCTGAAGGTGGCGCTAGAAGAGGGCCATGTGAGAAATTAGGGGTGGGGTGTCCGCGTTGCCTTGGCGGACGAATAGGTACCGGCCGCGGCTCTCCCGGACGCTCCTAGCCCGAGTTACGGCATTTTATGTGAGCTGCAGTGGCAGGGGGTCCTCCACTGGGGGCGCCACCACTTTTGCATCCGTTCTGGAGCACCAGGAGTGGGTGGTCCCCGGGAATGCCCCGTGAGCAGCCCCGTTGGGGTGGTCATTTGGTAATTAGTCCACATGTGCTCATTTTTTACACTTGGGGGTCCCCGAGGCAGCTGGGGGTCCCTGGAGCTCCGGGGGTCCTTGGAGGGTGTAGTTTGGCAGGTAAGGAGTGTGTGCAAAATCTGGCATGGATCGGGGCAACGGGTGCGGAGATATGAGCAGGGCAAAAGTGTGACGTGTGTGTGTGACGGAGTGACGTGACGGACGGACACCTGGAGCAGGTTTCTATAGTAAATGCGACCTACGGTCGCAATCAATAGCTATGGCCAAAATATGTCATATCTAAAAGATGTATACATTCAAAAAAGCATAAAAGTAAGCGATGTGACACGTTGTGATCAGCTATTTCCACTATTTCTGAAAATGTACGGACCTTTTTCAACAGATGAATTCATACGGGTGAATGGAAACGATTGTGACCATCAAGCAGAATAACTGCGTTTATCTCAAATAATGTGTGATCAGGCCATTATTGTGCCAGGCCTACTATACCTGCAGGGCTTTGAGCAGGTGGGAGAGCAGGTCCTCCACGGCCGAGGCCTGGCCGATGCTGCACAGGTAGTGCTGCAGCTCCTTGAAGAGGCGGCCGTACTGGGCGTCGAGAGGGCGACACGCCTGCTTCCTGGACAGCTCCGCGATCTGCTCCTTCACCTGCTGCATGCGGATCCACAGGTACCTGCAGGCACACGCAAGATGGGTTCAATTTAACCAAGAGGACGAATGGAACCAAATGGACCCTTAGTTACTCACAGGATTACCACAGGATCCACAGGCACGCATATGTGAAGTACACACGTCTTGTTGGAACCAGTGTTGATTTCGTCGACTAAAACTATGACGAAAAATGCTCGTCGACTACCTTTATTCACTGACGAAAACGAAATAAAAAATAAATAAAACTAAGCTTTAATGACTAAAACTAAAACAAAATATATTGACAATTTCGTCAACAAATAAAAACTAGACTAAAATGTTAGTGAGGCAAGTCATTTTATATTTGGTTGCACTCGGGTGTTGCGCTCTGAAAATAGCAGATCTACAAGCTCACAACGTTGTGAGCTTGTAGATCGGCTATTTTCAGCATGCAACCAAGTGTAAAGTCAGCCATTACCACGCCATCAAGGCACCGCCACAATGCACTTTAGTCGACTAAATCAACTGTAGATTTAGTCGACTATAATCTTATGATATTTAGTCGACTAAAACTAGACAAAAACTAAAACATTTCAGATGACTAAAATTATGACTAAAACTAAATGGAATTTTATTCAAAAGACTATGACTAAAACTAAATCAAAATTAGCTGACAAAATCAACACTGGTTGGAACTGAACCACTTTGGTGACACTGATACCCACTTGCCTTTCCTAGAAAGGCAAGTGGGTGGTGCCGAGGTGTTTTTTTTTTTCTCTTTTTCTCTCTTGCTGAGAGAGAAGATGGTTGGATCTGATCCTAGGTCAGAAAGAGGCAAATACAACTCCAAAGTCAAAGTTATAAAGTCCCCCCACCAGAGTGTTTTACTTCCTAACACCTCAGTTCTCAAGGTCAATTCAAAGTGGGCCTGTCATTCCCTCTGACGGGCCCACAGGTTGGTATAGGAACCTATAGGTTACAAACCCCAGTTATTTGAGTATTATGAGCAAGATACACCATCCATCGCATTCCTCTTTTGTAGATAATGAGTTATTTGGGGACTGGGTCTCACCTAATGCGAGGGTGCTGGAAGCCGTCGGTGGTACTGCTCTCTTCCAGCTCTGCTCCGGTCAGCAGCTGAGACGACAGGCTGCGTCCTCTCCATTCCTCCTGAAGCAAAGCCAACTGAGGGGGACACAGACAGAAGATCATTGTATTTGACTGAAGAACACATTTAACCACATGAACCCTAGCGTCCCTTTTCTGGGCCTAATAATCTGTCGAAAAGAGCCAATCTGCAAGATCATATCATGTCGTGTTGCATTGTGATGTGAGCTTGTAGATTAGCTATTTGTGTCTAAGCTAAGAGATTTGGTGCAGAAAGAAAAAAGGAGGGAACGAAGTATAGAACCCTGGGAGGGGGGGAAGAAAAAAAAACTAAAGGATAGTATTTTGGGAAGAGTTAAAATGTTAAAAGGTTTTTGTATAATGTATAATGTTCAGTATTAAGATGAAATTATGTGGTAAGATGTACACACTTTTCCTAAATAAAGAATTACAAAAACAAAAAAAGGCTTATCTATGAGCTCACACTCGCGTTGTGAGCTTGTAAATCGGCTATTAATTTTTTTAAATAGGGCGTTAAATAAAATAAAGTTAAGGACCGCAGTCAAGCACTTCAGGTCAGGTCCGGTAATGGAAAAAGAAAGGATTCCGGTGCACAGAACTGCACACTGAATGAGATTATACGACTGGTTAAATAAATGAATACATTTTTTTTTTTTCAAATAGTTCTTCTCACCTCCTCCTGGGCGTAGTTGAGCTTGTAGGCCCTCTTGACTGCCGGGTCGAAAATGGTCTGCGGCGTCCACACCTTGATCTGCAGCAGGCCCATGTTGACCCAGAACACTCCGGAGCGCAGGAACTGGTTGGTGCCCTGCACCTTGTTCTGGACGTACTGCTGCAGGCAGGTCATGCAGGCCTCCAGGAGGCCCTCGGGGAGCAGGCTGGCGGGCAGGTAGTCTCTGAAGGCCGTCTGGATCTCCTGAGCGGCGATCAGGGGGTCCGCGTCCTCCACCAGGCTCTCGCAGCTCTCCATGTAGCCCTCCTGAAGACCCGGGGGCAGCAGGTCGGCCATGCTCTGCAGCTGACGGCGCAAGACCGCCCCCTGCAGCCTGAAGTCTGTCCCCCTTTAGACGACAATTTAGCAGACTTAATCCAGAGCGATTTACAGTAAGCAGGGTAAACACGAGGCAATACAGCAAAAGCATAGAAATAGTAATCTAGGATCATAGGTAAATCAAGAACCTATCGTCAGTCGAAACAGTATAACATCAAAAAATAAATAATCTGTACATTGAAACTATTCACGCTATAGGATGTCAGGTCTACAAATGAATCTGGCATCTGTCTACATAACATGCATCTGAATTACATTTTAGCCTTTGCATAACGAAAAGAAGATAGGTTTTTACAACGTGGCTTCTATTAAAGAGTTGGTCTGCACGTGTGTGTGTGTGTCCGTGTGTCCAAGTGTGTGACTGTCCGGAGCTATTCTCACAAATAGGCTGATTTCTTGTGCACACTGGCACACTTCATACAATTTATTTTTTTATAATTAACAGTAACTTAAACTTCATAAGTTCAGATCGGGCTGACACCTTACCCAAATTTGGACACATATCGTCATAGATGCTGTACCTCAAAGATGACTGAACGTCACAGACTGACCACATGAAGTTCGAGATCCACATAAAAACTAAGCCGTTCCCATGTGGATTTCGAGATCCAAATAATTCGTTTTTTCAAATATTTCTATATTTTTAATACATTTTTCCATGTATGAAGTTTGATTTTTTTTTTCCTTCAACAAAATTGTATTCATTTTCCATGCTCTTCCAAGGTTTTGCATAAACACCCGGCTCTTGGGACTTTACCATAATAACCTAGCATCGTCTTTACCTGAATGGAGCCAGAGCAGGGAGGGCCATGTTGTCCCACAGCACGGCGCTGACGTCCTGGAGCTGCTGCACCCTCTCCCTCCACTCCCCGAGGGTGACGTGGGACGAGGAGAGCAGGGACGTCTCCGTGGCGTCCCACTTCCCGCCCGTCTCGCTGTTGCTCAGCACTCCCAGCACGGAGCGCGACCACACCGCTTTACTCAGCATGGGAGGGCCCTGCAGGGGGAGGTGGACCGGGTTTAGTCTGAATTCATATTATATCGTTGCGATTGTGCCTCGTTGAGAGCTTGTCAATTTGGTATTGTCGCTAAGACTTTGGAAATTTGCCCAAAATAGGGACACCAGGTTTGAAAGTAGTTTGATCATTATGTAAAATGAAAAATTGCATTGGCCAATGCTGGGTCGCCTCTGTTTACCTCATCTAAGCACTATACTGACATACTGTTCACGATTGAACATTTGACATTTAAGGTCTAATATTTCTATAATTGCTACAAAAGGTTTAAATCCAATCATTTTGGAGGGTTTAAGGGTAAATTTAAGTCTGATAATGATGTACTGTGCGCATTCAAATCATGTGAACTTTACATTACTAAAGAACATTTTTAAATATTATTATTTTTAAACATTTTGCACAAAATAGCACATTTTTCATCGAGGTGCCCTTTTTTCCTTAGTGCCCACTCTTCTCGCATCCCTCTGTCCTACTGTATATATACAGTATATATTTAGTTGTATGGCCGATAGTTACCATGTTATCTGTTCCATGGTGGGACTTGGAGGACATCTGGGGTTCAGGAGCCAGGGGGTCCCACTTCAGCCAGCGGTCGGGGTCAGAGGTGACGCTGCTGCCCCACAGGGCGGCCAGGGCCTCTGACACCAGCTCACACCACACCAACTGTAGCTCCTCCGTCGGCTGAGAAGGAAATCACATCGCTTTAGACCAGTGGTTCTAAAACGTTTTAGCTCAAGACTCGGGACCCAAACTAGTGAAAATAGCAGATCTACAAAAAGTAGTGAAAATAAGCTCACAACGCGTCGCTTCGCGCCGCGTTGTGAGCTTATTCTCACTACTTTTTCTTGGTACTGACCCTGTCACTGCTGAGCAGGAACCAGAGCGGTTGCAGCTGGCTGACGTTCATGGGTGTAGACTGCAGGCAGAAGCGGAGGTGTCTGGAAAGCTCCCGACGCAAGCCGTCCTCAGCCTCTTGGTCACTGTGATGGATGGCTCAGGGTTAATTTGATTGGTTTACAAAAGTACTACACTGTTTCATTTGTTCCAATTAAGAGTTGATCATATATATGAGATACATGTATCACATATGTGCCTGTATGATTGTACCTTAATTGTGCCAATAACATGTAGGCATTTGGTTATTTTCATATAATCAGCATTTGCACGACTAAGAAGGACGGTTTAGATTTACAATTTACAATACATTTTAATTTAGGCATGTAGCAAACATCCTTATTCAGAGCGACTTACAAGTGGGAAATCAGAGTAAGCTGAGAAAGCATGAACTCTACAACAACAATCAACAAGATAAATATTTGCATAGGGAGAGACCAAAGAGGACAATGTAGTGCTTCAAAGAAACTAGGACGCCAGGTAAACATCAAACCTAGCATCTGTCTAGACTATAATAACATTCCTAACATTTGTGGTCAGGAAAAACAAATCAAAATAACCAAAAAAACATGTAAGAGCCAGAGGGATGGTTTTCGAGACGTACCCTTGTGTGAGAGCCAGATGGAGCAGGTCCACGCTGAGTCGTAGCTGGTTGAGAACGGCCAGATCCTCCATTAGAGGCCAGATCTGAGCCCTGCGTCTCAGCTGCTGCAGCTCCGGTCTGGGGGGAAGGGCTACCTCTCCCGCCTCCTCCTCCATGGGCATTCCCGAACGCGTCTTCTCCAGGAGACCACAGGAGTTCATTCGACTCTGCTGCTGCTCTACGCAGGCCACCAGCCTCTCTAAGACACCTGCAGTAGAGGGGGATAAAAGTGGTTCTCAAACCTTTTCATTTCAAGGACCACCTCAACTATGAGGAGTGTATAAATGGAACCAAATTGACCCGTTAAGGTGTTCAGTTACAAGACGTTGAACACTAAAGGCCCAGCATTCTCTCATGAAATGCATACTATGCAGGTAATATGTTCGTTCTTCTCCCTCCCACGTACCAGACTTCTGTGGATCCAGCTGGTTGTTAGCTAGGAGCACCAGGCCCCAGGCTTCTAAGAGGCTTTCCTTCGTGTCCAGCCCCTGCGTGGCGCCCTGAAGTCGGACCAGCTCCTGTCTGTACTGGGTGGAGGTGCTGTCCAGCCGCAGATTGCTCACGTCCAGCGCTTTGCTCAGGACCTTCAGCCGCGACGCACAGTCGGCAACGGACTCCAGCTGCAGAAGAGGAACCGACAGAGGGAATAACAAATTAGTGATTATTCAATCGATAATTTTGTTTATGAATCCCTGAATTCCCCCAGAATAGGGATGCTGTGGCTGAAGTGATTAAACCCTGTATAGGTTATTTATCAGGGTCCCCCAGGGCTCTATACTAGGTCCGCTAGCATTTCCGTCCTTCAAACTCCAAATCGATTAGCTGAAAATAATTGATTTACAACCCCGGCTATTTTCAGCGAATGTTTGCCCCAAAATAGGAATGCAAGGATTCATGTGGTTAAAACCATAAACCACAAAACAATACAATCATTAGCTAGTTGATGCAATGCCTCCCTACCTTGAATGGCAGCGGTTTCCCCAAAGTCTTCTGGATGCCTTTCAGGGCAGTGGCCACAGACACTGGAGTAGACAGCACCATCTGAATAGCAGCCGACACCGTCTGCAGTTCCTGGTGCCCTCTGGAAAGCCACATTGCAACGTTAATTATCATCATAACTGTCTAAATTCAATTAATAACCGAGTTCCACTGCGCCTCAGCCAACTTGAGGCCGGTCCGTTGCGTCACAGGAGCGGGACACAACAGCAGACGAGAAGGCGACACTGGAGCAGCTCTGACAGTTAAGCCTCTTTATTGACCCGAGGCCGATTCAGAAAATGTCTTCTAAATCCTAACAGTTTTCTGAAAAACGTACAGTATGTTGCTATATCAGTGGTTCTCAAACGTTTTCATGTCAAAAAAATGATATGTATTTGGCCACAGACCTCCATCTCAAACTATTTTGTTCCAGGGACCCCCAGAAGCAAAGATTTGAGTTAAAAATATTCGCTTACACACTAATGGAAATATTATTCTGAAGCCATAAATATGATCAAATATTATCCTTTAAGACAGCCAGGTTAAATGGCTGAAATAATTGGAAACTATCTAGTAATACAGTGGTACTAAAAGTGGAGTCCAGTAACCCTCAGGGCTCCTAAGGGGTTCCAAATGGACCCTTACAGGTCTGTAACTCTGAGAGTGTACAAATGGAACTTACAGGTCCATTTGGTTCCATTTGTACACTCTCAAGGGTTATGGGGGTCCCTTAAATAAAACACTTTGAGAACTACAGCAATAGAAAGCATTAAAAAAGGCTTTTACTCGAAGGTGGCAGCGCCGTCTCCGAGCAGCAGCCCGGCCAGCCTGAGGATGAGGTGTTTCTGAACCCACTGCCAGTGCAGGGACAGGATGGACACGCCCTGGGAGTCAGCTGGCAGAGTGTTGCACACGTCCCAGAACCTGTCCCGCCACTGGAGCAGCTGCAGGATCTGTAAAGACATACGGTATATGCACATATTATACACATGTTTAACCACTAAACCGACAGAACCATTTAAACATGACAACCACAAAAAAATGCTACATTATTTTGAAAATGTCTGATCAACAAGCTAAAAGCTGATCTACAAGATCTGCTGTTTTTGAAACATTTTCAAAATTGTTTACCCGCTTATAATGACATACCGGTACTCAAAATTGGGATGCCAAGGTAAAATTTGTCAAGCCCTATATTCTTCTGTTGTATGACAATTCACAGAAAAAAAAGCCCATATACAAGCACACAATGCACCTACAAAATAAAATAAAAAAAAATGTTTTCTTAAATTTTTTAAATTATTTTCCTTTTTTTTGATTTTTGCCTATAATGACATACCCCAAATCAGGACACCTGGCTGAAAGCGGTTAACCCATTAAGACCTGAGGCCGATTCTACAAATGTTTTCTAAATCCCAACAGTATTCTGAAAAAAAACGTATGTTTTCACAAGTTCAGTGGTGCTCAAACCTTTTCATGTCAAGGACCCCCGAAATGATATGTATTTGGCCGCCGACCCCTATCTCAAAATATTTTGTTCCAGGGACCCCCGAGAAGCAAAGATTCGAGTTAAAAATGTTATATTACAAGATTTGCACACATTTTCAAGATTTCTCAAAAATAGCAGATCTACAAGCTCGTAGCGCGGCACTCGGTGCCACGCTATGATCTTGTCGATCTGCTATTTTTGAATAGCCAAAGTGTAAAATAATGCTTTTTAGCTCAAATCAAAAAGATGCGTTCCAGGTCTTAATGGGCTAATGTAAACTATTACTACGGCTAAATTCTTTAGAATGTTGAAGCAATGAATGTGAAATCAGAATCAGATCCGACCCAATGTGACTTGACGAGGACAGTGGGTTCACCTCAAACATGATGTGGTCTGAGATGTGGGGCAGTCCGGTCTGGATGGCCTGCAGAGTGAAGTTGTCCCACAGGTCAAAGAAGGTTCGCAGATGCATCAGCACCGGGTGAGGCAGGTGGCCGATGTCCATAGTCCCTGTGATGGAAAAACGCAACATGATGCCTTGCCTTATACGAAGACAGAAGACACTGCGCTAGCTTCACTCTCCGGTGGTATTGTCTACGTAGAGCAGTGGTTCACTTCTTTAATTTCAAGGAACCCAGTTCATTTGGGGTTTCTGTGTACTATGTAGCTCTGTGTTGCTTTATCGGTACAGAATAGCACTAATACTACATAATACTGTAAATTTAATTTCCAGTCTAATGCATGGTACTAACCCTGTCATGGTTAGGAACCTCACTTTAAAAGGAGTTTGGATAAACTCAGTCTAGACAGACGTGTTGGCTTCCACAATTTACAAATGCTTCCACCTAATTGTCTGTACTTTTGAAGCTCTGAAAATGATATTGTGAAATATCTTAGAAGATATTTTAAAATACATTTCAGAGAACAAAACTGTGTCATGATTGGTCAAACACTCTTCTGGTCTGGAAAATGACAGCTTCCTGTTCTCAACTTTTACCAGGTGGAATTACAGACCGTCTGTGTCGTATTTGAAGATTGTGGAAGCGATAGGCTGGCTTGAGAGACTAGATAAGTGTTTAGATTAGAAAGATTGCTCAGCCTCATTGCATGCCATTCTAGATGCCTGGGGGGAAAAGCAACATCTAACCCAATTTGACTTGATATGCATGCATGAAACCAGAACACTCTTATTATATATCTATGTGGAGTGTGTGGATGATCCTACCTTTGCTGAAGGCCGTGGCCAGTCTGAGTGCACAGTTTTGTGCTGACAGATTAATAGCACAGGTGCAGATGACTGACCTCTCCTCTCTCTCCATCATCAGAACAATTCTAGAAAACAAATTTCCATATCAAAATCCATACTTTTACCAGGTCTTAACTTATTGACAGCATTTGGTCAGTGATTATAACAGCAGTTAAGCAATAATGCCTGTTAAATAGATTATACTGTAGCACCACCAGCGGAAAATTATTGTTGGCAAAACAATGTATTAATTAAAATCTAGCAAGTCTAAAACTAAAAAAAAAAGTACATTCATGTTTCAGTACATAAAAATAGCTTCCTTTTGACTTTATCAGATGTTTTAAAAAATTCACTGCAATTGGAAATGATTATGAAAAAATATTGTTCCAGATGTTCCAGGACTTTGCAGAACATTTTATTAGGCAACCTGCAACATTTGTCATTCTACAACTACCAATGTTGACTCATTCTAATGCAGCAGTGTAAATCATTTTGGACGGCAAAATGGCTCTACAGATGACTGTAATAAATGAGAAATTGATTGGAGGCCAGCGTACCGGTTGGCGACAGCGTTCAGTTCCTCCGCAAACTCCGTGTACCTCTCCTCGTCCTCAAAGTTACACTTGTTGGCCAGGATGTCCAAATACTGCTTGTTCCAACGCATGTCCACCTGAATCCTGTACTCATCTGACAATGACAAAGATGGTCAAGTTAAACAGACAGCTATTTTGAAATTGTTTTAAAATCATCCTGGGTATGTTTATCCCTTTAAGACCTGGAACGCATCCGTGTCACTTTAGATTTCTTTGGCTATTCAAAAATAGCAGATATACAAGCTCAAGATTTTTCCAAAATGGCAGATCTACAAGCTCATGGCGCGGCACTAGGTGCAGCGCCATGAACTTGTAGATCTGCCATTTTGGAAAAATCTTGAAATATATATATTTTTTTTTTTCCACAAAAACTGTTAAGATTTCGGGTTTTTTTTTAAGAATCGTCATGAGACAACAAGGGAAGGGCAGTTGTCTTACCTGTGCTGTGTGGCTGCAGTATCTCAGTGAGGGACTTGCCCTTTGCGGTGAGCTTGCTACTGAACACAGCCTTCAGAGCTCTGTTTCCAGCCTCCACCTGCACCAGCGCTGGATCTGCAACGTTTAGTGTAAGTCACACATCTTACGGTTTCATATGAATACATGATTTTCTGAAGGAATATCACATAACACATGCTAAACAAAATGATGAATTCACATGGTAAACAAACACGTCAAAAGGCCCTTTTCGACAGCATTAACCTTTCCTGGAAATCAGGAATTTCTACAATCCTAGTTACAACAGTAAATTTAACTCAAATAATAATAATTCAAATAATAAATCGATAAAAAAATCCATAGAATAATTGGCAAGAAAATAACAGTGGTGGAAAAAGTACTCACATTCTTTACTTAAGTACTGTAAAAGTATCAATACTTCAAGTCTGGAATTCTACATTTACTTGAGTTAAAGTACAAAAGTACAGGCATCAAAATGTACTTAAAGTACCAAAAGTAGTCTTTATGCAGAATGTCCCATTTCACAAGTTTTTTTATGTGTAAAATTGATAAAAAATTCTATTGCTATTTTCTAATGGCCTACATTTATATAGGGCTGTTATAATAATCAATAGACAAGTGAACCAACCGGGGGCGTATTTGTAGCTCTTGCCCAGGTGAGAGAGCCAGTTGCTGCGGAGGATCCAGTCCCCGTGGGAGGCTCTCTCAGTGAGCAGGCGCACGGCGGTGGGGATGAGGCGCAGGGCGTCACCGTCCTCCAGGTCCACCACGCCTCCGGAGAACACCAGGCCGTCGTGGACGCTGCTGCTCTGCATCGCCCTCTGCAGGTCGGTCAGGCTGAGCGGACGATTCCTGAGCAAAATGCCATTGGTTAGGCTACTACACAGGAAGATCCTCAGTGTTAATTCATGCATGTGTACACTCTCAGTGATAAAGCTGGAATCCATAAAACAAATGTGTGAATAAAATAATATTTTGACCAATCTGTATGGTAGGTCATTCAGTGCAAAGCCCAGAGTGCCAATGACGCGGAACACATCAAAAGAGTGTTTTCAATGTTAACGCTAGATGGCGCTCTTCGACAACCTATGAGTGATCCTATGACTTCCGGAGAAGAGTAAACCCGGAAATAACATGATCACAACAAACCCAGTGCCGTCCAATGCCGTCCAATTCAGCACGGTGCCGCTCGAGAAAAAAGGACGGTCTGCTTCCAAATTCCGCCGATTTTGGCCGTTTTTTTTTCTCACGCCGTTTGGTGAAGCCCCCAAGGTTGGTGCCCTGTGCTGCGCTGCTTTTATCCGCCAGATTTGGACGTTCACGGCATATTTTGCACCATTACGGTGCGTTCATCATCGGTGACAAGTGCCTCTAACAGCCGCTGCTGGCTGCGTGCAGCAGGCAATGCGAGGCGATGCGAGACACTCACACAATCACGTGCAGCTGGCTGCGTGCGAGGCGATGCGAGACACTGACACAATCACGTGCAGCATGTGTCCTCGTTCTCCAGGCTTTTATTTTTTATTTTTTCTAAAAAATAAAAGCTTGGAAATTCCTGTCCCAGCTGTTGGTACGCAAAAGTGCCTCGCGTCGTCTGATGTGGTGCGCATTATTTATTTTGGGTGCGCATGCGCACCTGCGCACCAGCGCACCAGTTATGTGCACCCCTGGCTATATTCAACAGCCAATAACTAAAGAACGGAGGGTCGCGGTGACACGCTTTTTTTACTTCGATGGAAGCAGAGACACTCCTCCGTCTTTTGCGACACTCTGTGTGTCGATCGTCCTGGAGCGAAATATTCTGTGGCTCTTGAAAGGTTAGCAGAAATGCTCAAAAACGCTGGCACTGGCTGCAGAGCCAATTAATATAATTAAGCGACAGTGGTTGTAGTTGGTCTCCCTTGCTCTTATATTGATACATTTAGATCCTGTGGTCGGATAGGACTAGGACCACTACTGTGTTATTGCACGAAGCACATAACGCAATTTATCCTATGGCCAGATAGGCTTTCTATATTAGCTCAGCCGAACCCAGCATAGGACATGAATGTTATGGATTGCGTCTTTGAACGAAAACAATGGATTTGACTGTATAGGAAGGAAGGAAGGAGGAAAACAAAGTACAGCGTATACATTTTCAACACGTACCTCTTGCCCTGCAGGCTGAGTGTGTTGAGACAGAAGGAGAGGACCTGTCCGTCTCGGAGGACGGAGGAGAAGCAGGAGTCCTCGGTGGAGAGCAGTGCCGAGGGAAAGCCGTCGGGCCACACGCCAGCACACAGCAGCCCACTGCCCCAGTCCTCTGTGTCCAGGATGGCGAGGTGCTGCTCGATCACCTGCTGGGCTTGCTGTGCGGACGGACACACCGTGCAGGGTTTTATTATTATTAGCACTACTCTACCAAGAACCACATTCTGCACAATGCATGTTTTTCATTTGGATTTGGACCGGTTATTGTGTTAACCCATTAAGGCCTGAGGTTACAATTCTACAAAATGTCTTCTAAATCCTAACAGTTTTCTGATAAAAACGTTTGTTACTATATCAGTGGTGCTCCAACTTTTTCATGTCAAGGAAACATTATATGTATTCGGTCGCGGACCCCCATCTCAAAATATGTTGTTCCAGGGACCCCCAGAAGCAAAGATTTGAGTTTTGTTCCCTTTAAAAAATATATATATTCAAAGATTTGCAAAAAAAGAATCACGGTTTTTCAACAATAGCAGATCTACAAGCTCATAGCGCAGCAGTGCTATGAGCTTGTATATCTGCTATTTTTGAATAGCCCAAGTATAAAATAACGGTTAAAGTTTGTATGAGTTAAACATCATTCTTGACTTTAGTTATGCTTGTTCAGTTCAGTAGTATTGTTTGACTGAAGGACTGAGACATTAATTCAAGATGGGCATTAACATTACCATTTGATCTTAGCAGCTTGACCTTAGATTAGCTTATGCAAGAGTACCCAATGAATGCACATAATGTCCACATAACATATCTATTGATAAGGTCATGCTGGTTACCCTTTGACTGGCAGTGGTGCGTTGGCAGAGGGAGTAGGCCTCTCCACAGGCATGCTGCAGGGCACTGGGCAAGTCCACACCTCTCTGGAGCTGGCATGACAGCAGGGCAGCCGCGTGAAGGAGCGATGCCACACATGAGGCAGGGGAGTCTGGAAGAGAGAGGGAGAGGGTTTTTACTTTTAGAGGGAGTCAGGTATGAGAGGGAGGGCTACAGGGCAGTGTTGATTTCGTCGACTAGAACTATGACGAAAAATGTTGGAACTACCCTTTTTCACTGACTAAAACTAAATAAAAACTGAGCTACGACGACTATAGCTAAGACTAAATATAGACAATTTCGTCAACAAATAAAAACTAGACTAAAAATGTAATGAGGGATGAGTGGAGAAGAGATCCAGTAGAACTAAGACAAGTCATTTTATGTTTGGGTGTGCTCGAGTGTTGCGCTTTGAAAATAGCAGATCTACAAGCTCACAACGCATCGCAGTGCAACACGTTGTGAGCTTGTAGATCGGCTATTTTCAGCATGCAATCAAATGTAAAATCACCCATTACGACGCCATCAACGCATTGCCAAAATACTATTTTAGTTGACTAAATCAACTGTAGATTTAGTCGACTATAAACTGATATTTAGTCGACTAAAACTAGACAAAAACTAAAACATTTCAGGTGACTCAAATATTACTAAAACTAAATGGAATTTTATTCAAAAGACTATGACAAAAACTACATAAAAATTTGATGTCAAAATCAACACTAATACAGGGGATGACACTTGTCTTCAAAGTCGAAGTTCAAAATGTTATTGTCCCGAATGGGAGCGATCGAGGCAGGACATAACATAACAAAATAAATAAACAAACGTGCCAGTGCTTACCCCAAATAGCAGCTTTGATGCCTCTATGGATTTCGATGAGTAGGTCGCACACGCAGTCGCCGATCAGCCCGGCGGTGTGGAGCACCGTCTTCAGGTCCAATGTGTCCCAGCACACCCCCTCGTGTTCCCCAGGGATGTAGATCTCCACCCCTCTGTTCCTCATGGCTCTGGAGATCTCTCCGTGAACAGGGTCCATGGTCAGAAACAATCTGCACGATGACAAGTATCACAACCATAAAAGAGCTGTCACAGTCACAGAGTGGAGGGAGAATGCCATTCATAGAGGCTGTTTCTATAGTTCTAGGTCCTGGTTTCAATTACAACATCTAGCTGGTAAAAGTCTCCTTGATGATTTGAACACTTCCATAATACAATCTGTGAGGAAGGATGTCATTAGCGTTTCTTTTTCTAGTCTCGTATGGCCAGACGATCATAGATCTCTGCCTATGGAATACGTCTGATGAAGTCTACTGTAAATTCCATGTAGGGACTAAAAGTAGCAGAAACAATGCAAAGGCTTTCATATTGGACGGTATCAGGATTGGTTTTCAAAGCAGTAGGCATAGGTTTGTTAGATTTTCTCCACTGTGTTAAACCCTATATTTATTTTTTTGATTTCCACTGACATATCAGTACGCGGAGTATTCTATTTCAAACAAACATTTTGTCCCTCACCAGTCACCACTACTGGTAACCATTCTTCGGACATTTCATGTTCATAACAAGTCTATTTCGTGCCCACGAGGCAATCTAGCTGCAATGAGTTTGCTTGCTACCTGAAGTTGGGATGTGGGGTGACTTTGGGCGTGGTTCCGTCAATGACGCCGCGTTCGTTGATGGTCAGCGATCCACCGGGCTCCAGCAGTGCATTTAGGCGATCCAGGACAGAGGGGCTGAACACAAACAAACAAACGTAGTGAGTTCAAAAAACGTAACTTCAAAAGACAAATCTTGAATGGTGGTCCCTGGCACAAAATATTTTCAGATGGGGGTCCGTAGCCACATACATATTAATTTTGAATTTGAAGAATTTTGAGAACCACTGATCTAACCAACCGATGGCATTTCCTCACCTGCAGAAGTTAACGTTGTCCATGAGCAGCCAGTCTCCGGCCTGCAGGGCTTGGACCAGCATGCCGTCCAGCCACTCGAAGCCTCCGTTGGTCCAGCCGTCCTCCAGCTGGGCCAGACGCTCCTTGAGCAGAGTAAAGTCCATCTGCAGCTTGGACATGTCTGAAGAATAGGGATGGGACGATAATCGTTATCGTGATAGAAAACGCTCACAATAATCGTATAGCAGAGATTTTAATTTATTGTGAAATTGTCCTCCATCATACACTGGGATCAGTCTTTTTTTCACTCTCTAAATCTCTTTGCCAAAAATAGCCGATCTACAAGCTCACAACGCATCGCAACGGTCGCAACTCCACGCGTTGTGAGCTTGTAGATTTATTAAATGTTCCACCCCAGACTATGGATGCTGGGGTTCAACTGGTTAACAAAAGTGGCATTTTAAGAGTTTTAAGCATATTTTGATTATCACAATAATATTGTAAATCGCAATTATTTTGGTCACAATAATCGTGACATGAAATGTTCATATCGTCCCTACTGAAGAACAAGAATTAAATGATGTACAGACTTTGAAATATGAGAGTTCGCTTGGGTGTGGATGTGCACGTCTCGGCTTTGTTTTGATCAGAAGCAGAGATAAAACATGTAAATCCCACCGACCGCAACAATGTATGACCAGAGTGGGGATATCAAAAGCAGAGGCATTGATTTTCCCCCCCATCCGCCCAGAAAAGGCAACCCTGCTTTTAGTAGTGGGACGATGTCTCTCAGATCGAACGTGAATGTGACATGGACCGGTAGGTGTACGAGTTGAGTGTCCTCCTCCTCACCTGTGAACACCTTCAGCTTGGTGTTGAGTTTCTGCAGCAGCAGGATGATGACCTCCAGCTTGTTGAGGGCCTCGGAGTTGACCGTGGCGCCCGTCCTCTCCTGCCCCTTCAGCCAGCGGCAGAACAGGCCCCAGGTCTTCAGCAGGAACTCCGTGTCCTGGATGCCGCCGTCCAGCGACATCAGGCCGCGCCGCGTCACCATGGCCACGATGTAGATGACGCTCTCCAGCACCTGCTGCCAGGGTCGCATGATGTCCACCTGGAGAGAATCCAGAAGTCATTATGAACACTGAGGTTTGCAA
Organism: Gymnoscopelus microlampas; assembly: GCF_963454915.1. Lineage (NCBI taxonomy): Eukaryota > Metazoa > Chordata > Actinopteri > Myctophiformes > Myctophidae > Gymnoscopelus > Gymnoscopelus microlampas. Next base: position 36,348,890 of record NC_139953.1, read on the forward strand.
AAATGAGTCCCTGTCTATTGATATTAACTCATTCAGTGCCATTGACGTGTAACACGTCAAAACAGTGTTTTCAGTGTTTATGTTAGATGGTGCTCGTCGCCAACCTATGAGTGATCCTATGACTTCCGGAGAAGATTATACCCGGAAATAACGCGATCACAACAAACCCAGCCTCTTCCGATCTTATGTTGGATGTTGTTGTTTTTTTGTGTTTTTGGCGAGAACAAGCTATATTAAACAGCCAATAACTAAAGAAAGGAGGGTCGCGGTGACACGCTTTTTTCCCCCGGAAGCAGAGACACTCCTCCGTTTTTTGCGACACTCATGTGTCGATCGTCCAGGAGCCAAATATTCTGTGGCTCTTGAAAGTTTAGTAAAAATGCTCAAAAAGACTCAGACTGTTCTGAAAAAATCTTGACAGTAAATGCGTTAACAGACCGGTCCGGACCGTTTTTCATAATCCAAACGAGGAGTGCCAAAAACGGTTATGACCGTTTTTGGAAAAAAAAATATATATCTTTTTTTTCCTTCACAGCACCAGGAGATATAATTTTTCTAAGATTTAGACTCCAATCCACTTCCTGGTTAACTTATGACTTCAAAAGCCTGTATCTCGGCTTTCTTTTTTACTATGTATTTTTGACTATTTTCGACTATTTTCAACTGCCTGCAACTATGGAACGGATTACCTAATGTTTTTTCCCCCGATTGTACGAGACCCCTGTGTGTGTAATGAGGGGATCACCGTGAGGACGGTGATCACTGAAAATATTTTGTGACTACTTGAAAAGGGTTCAAAAATGGTTAAAAATCCAGGCACTAACTGTACCCTGTTTTAAAACCCGCACTCAATGTGTTAACACATCCACTGCCAACGGCTAATCTCAGAACGTCCATCGTAGTGCCAAGCTATTTCTTACCTTTTTTGTTTTTTTGATTCCGTCATAGGCCCCGCTAAATCCGTTAAAAATCCGCGTTCATTTGGTTCGACACAAACACGGGACCCGACGGAACAAAACACTGGAAACCGTGCCGCGATCCGACACTCCGTTTTGGAGAACGAGAGCAAAACGCTACAATGGGGGATGCGGAGAGAAAAATCAACAAGCCGAGATAATGGCGTCCAAAGTTGATCGCTAGACAGGAAGCGGAGGCGGGACAAAAACCGGAAACAGTATTATTTCGTTTCCGGTCCGCCCCCTTCGAAACCGGAAGTGCAAAAAAAATCCGGAATCTGCACCTGCACGATTTAACATGGGAAAACACCCGCCCCGTAGGACTACGGGAACGGCAGTTAACGGTTGGATTTAACGGCCCGTAGGACTACGGGCCTGGCAGTGGATGTGTTAATAATACTTAATTTTTTTTTGACAGTATGTACAATACCTGTTCAAAACCTCCCAGCAGCTCGGTGGTGTCCATGGCACTGTTCATGGCCATGACCCTCAGACGGTGGCCCGTCAACAGAGCCAGAAGCCTGACCAGGCTGGTCTTGCCGCTGGCCGTGGGGCCCACCAGGATGGACATCCAGCCCATCTCCACACACTTCATCAGGGACTCCAGGGGATGGAGGGCCTGGTGCGTGATGGACAGGGGAGGGTCCAGGGCCACGGGGGCGCCGCCGCTGCGTTGGAGGACTGAGAAACCCACCTGCAAGGGGCAAACGAGATTTGCCCCATTTACAACAATATTAATGGCACAGGAAAATCAGTCGTCATAGCAGCACAGCAGAAGGGAAGAAACATCGATACGTGCAACGGTAGAGAACAAGTACAAGGCAGCGGTACTACTAGTGTAGCAGAGTGGGCACAACCTCAGCCTGATGGCCAGAAAGTCTAATATCTCCCCCAAGCTATAAGGGAATTCCCTTTGGCTTGGTGGTTAAGATGTTGATTGGCTTGATTGGCCCGGAGACCCGGGTTCAAATCCCGGGCGTTACAATGGTGCCGTGACCCGGATCGGGTTTCCCCGTGGGAGGAAGTCAAAGGGGGGGCGAGTGTAGCAGAGTGGCTCACAACCTCAGCCTGATATTCTAATATCTCCCCCAAGCTATAAGGAACTCCCTTTGGCTTAGTGGTTAAGATGTTGGCTTTCCCCACGTAATGGCTGAGGGCATACTGTAAATGCCTTCAGTGTAAAGAGGTGTTAAACTGGGATAGTACAGTGAAAACACGTGGCCCTTAGGGAAGTTTGAGGACCGTGACAGACCTGCAGATTGAGGGGCGTGATGTGGAACTGTCTGGAGCCTGTGTAGGGTTCAGAGTCCTCTCCAAAGATCTTCTTGAACACAGACAACACCTGGGAGGGAAAGAGGTTTTTAAACGCAAAGCGACACGTTTTGAGCTTGCAGATCTACTACTTTTGCCATGTTTTAATTTGAATCCTGAAAAGTAAGACCTATCCTTAATAAATCATTGGTTATATTTAATTAACAGGTGACCTAAAACCTCTGCGACATCAATATAATTCAAGAGTTTGTCATAAATCATTGTACCTGAGCTTTGTCCGCCTCCGTCCTCATCCTGTCTGCGTACACCAGGCCCACGTGCTGCCCCGGGTTGAAGAACCCTGGCGATTGGTCGGCCTGCATCAGCTGACACCAGCGGAACATGTCGCGCAGGTTGAACTCCCAGGGACCTCCTCTCTGGCCCCATTTCCTCTCCGTAGACACCTCCTGAATGAGCTGGTGGAGGTAGACGGGAACACAAGAGTTATGCATGAGTTTATGCTTGCCGTATCTTTCAACAAATAATAAGAATACAAGTTGTGAGCTTGTCGAACGGCTATTTTTGTATAAGTCTAAATCAGGCTTTACAGCAGAGCATTGAAAACGTTGTTGAATGGATCGACATTTTTATGCCTCTTACAATATATTTTTGGGGCTTTTTCTGCCTTTATTGATAGGAAAGTAGGCTGACAGGAAATGGGGAGAGATGGGGGGGTGACACGCAGCAAAGGTCTTCTGGTCTCTGGTCTGATCTCTAACCGTACCTTAAAAAAATGGAGGTGGAACGTGTCTGGTCACCGTTTCACTCTCTGCTGCTCTATCTCAGTTGTTTAAAAAGAAAATGTGTTCAAGGCACACCAATGAGCAAGTCTAATCTCAAGGCACGTCTGTATTCATAGCAAAAATACAGGTGTGCCCACGATGTTCACGTTTTATAAGAATAGGGACGCTAGGGACCATGTGGTTTAGAGGAACTACCCTCATTGGAGCTTGTCTTGTGTGCTTCCATTGCACCAGACAGTGCAATCAATGTGACATTGAATTAATGACCTCGCAAAGTAATGTCTTCACAGTCTCTTTATCCAGCTGTGGGGAACATCGGTCACTGCTGGGCATGCCAGTGGGCATTGGCCTTGGTTGGCACCACATGATCAGTCCCCAATTCCACATGTACAGTGTCCCCCCAGCATGGAGACATGCTGTGGCATAATTATGTCAAACCTACCCTGTTGTTGAACTCCACCATTTTGCAGATGATTTTCTTATCGATGTTGGGGAAAATGGAGTCTCCGATGAATTCCATGTCTTTGCTGGTGAGTTGGTCCACATACACCTGGATTTGGATTTCACCAATAGGAAATGAATTGCATTAATGCAAAACAAACACAGAAATAAGGGTGAGAGAGCAAATAAACAGTAAAAAACGACATTTAGTTGAGAAATACATAGAAAGCTACCTAGCTAGACAGAAAGGCCGAATTACAAATACGAAAAGAAATATACAGAAGAACAATGACATACTAGAAGCTGAATGACATACAGCAGGGGTCTTCAACGTTTTCAGGCCAAGGGGACCCCCTAGCTGAGAGACAGATGAAGCAGGGACCCCCCCCTCTATATTGTATAAAATTGTGTCTCAGATTAAACTTTTTTTTTACTTGATCTGCTCTTTTTTCCCTCTACACCTATATACCTCTTTGGCAAAAATAGCCGATCTACAAGCTCACAACGCCTCGCAGCGTGAGGCGTTGTGAGCTTGTAGATCTGCTATTTTCGGCTAATGTTCGCCTCAGAATAGGGATGCTAGGGTTCAAGTGGTTAATGTAAAAAAGAAAATCATGTCACACAAAGATTTGGCGAACGCCCTGTAGTAACTCCGAGGACCCCCTGTTGAAGACCCCTGACATACTGTGTATTTACCTGGGTGAATCTGTTAAGGAAGGATTTAGGGAGTCCCTTGCGCCCGCCTCCCTGTGTGAAGGGGTTCTGGCAGCCAAAGATCTTGGTCTTCTCGTGCTGCACCTGGAAGCTCATGCCCAGCTCTGGAATGTAGATCTCAGCTCGGTGGTCGAAGCAGGCATTCAGGCCCTCCAGCACAGACTGGGAGGCCAGGTTCAACTATAGGTGCCAGGGGAAACAGTTGCTTTGTTATCCTCCTGGACGTCATAATACCTTATTTTCAGTGGCGGAAAGTAACTAAGTACTCAAGTGCTGCACTTCAGAATAATTTTGGGGTACTTTTACTTTACTGGAGTATTTCCAATTTGCAATACTTTTACTACTACTCCACTACATCTCAGAGGCAAATATTGTACTTTTACTCCACTACAATTATTTGAAAACTTTAGTTACTACTTACTTTGTAGATTTTGACTATTATTACGAAACCACTTCAGCCCCATTTAAACTTTGGCAATTTGAAAATAGCCGAAAAAAGCCTGAAAATAGATCGGCTATTTTCAAAGAAATATATACATTTACATTTTATACATTTGAAAACGTGTGAAATGGGACTTTCACTTTTTGTACTTTAAGTACATTTTCATAACAATACTTAAATTCCGGACTTTTACTTGTAACAGGGTATTTCTACATTGCAGTCTTGGTACTTTTACTTAAGTAAAATATTTTTGTACTTTTTCCACCACTGCTTATTCTAAATTATCACTCTTTTTAGGGGGTTCAAGTGCTGCTAATATGAAGAATATGTACATTGCTTATTCATTATAAACCCTCAACTAGGCTAAAGCATATTGTAGACCTCCCGATGTTTTAAGATGTCTTAAGGGATTATAGGAATAAATGGCATATTTGTGTTAAAACCTCATACTGTGTTCCATCAGCTTACCTACTGTTCTTGTAAATTAAAACGCTAAGGGAGGTGGGAACATTGTTCAAATTATTCATCAGACAAGGCCCTGCTTGGATTAAGTAGGGAGGAGGGGGTCCATACCTCATCCAGTACAATCCAGTGGCCAGCCTTCAGTGCGGCCAGCAGAGGGCCGTCACGCCACGCAAACTCTCCTCCCTTTCCTCCCTCCACTGGCAGGTCTGTTCCAAACAGGTCAGTCACATCCTGCCATGGAGACAATGATGTCAGTGGTAGGAGTGTAACAGTTAGAAATAAAAGGATAATTTCATAAAATAATGGATTAATAATCAATCCCTATTTTGGGCATTGATTGAATATTTCATTAGAGAAAAATGCAAAACAGCACGAGAACAGACAAACACTGGGTCTAAAAGGATAACACAAAAAAAGTCCTTGTGGTCTTGTTTCATTGGCGTCCTATGTATTCAATTCATCAACATCAGCATGGCATTATAGAATAGTTAGAATCAAATAGTGAAAATAGCTGATCTACAACACATTGTGATGCGATGCGTAGTGTTCACTATTTTTGCGTGTGTGAGATAAATACAAATGTAGATCAAACTGTTCTGTTCTGATTGCATAAAAAACTAAACCTTTTTCACTCCGATGTTGTGCATAATGGTGGTGTGTTCTTTATGCATAGTGGTGGTGTGTTCGTGTTCTTTATACTATGACAGTTTCCCAAAAATAAGATTTCATAGAAAAAAGGAGGAAAAAAAATCACAATACATCACCTCGGTTACAGTATTGCAACGCAACAAATCATAATTACAGCCCTAAAATTGACAGAAATACTCATATGATGACTCATTACCGTTTGTTCCGAGAGGTTGATTCGGACGAGGTGGTTCCCAGAGGACTTGGCCAAGGCGGCCACCAGGCTGGTCTTGCCCACCCCCGGGGAGCCCTCCAGCAGCACGGGCCTCTGCAGCTTCAGCGCACGGAGCAGCCTTTGGGCGTTCACCGCGGTGGTGCCCGCCGCCATGGCGTAGTCGGACACACGCCGACTGTCACTCACAGGTCCTGGAAATCAGCAATTAAAAAGATTCATTTGAACCGCATGCACAGCGCAATTTTCAGGGTATTTTGGTCTGAGAGCCCGGGAACGCATCTGTGTCATTTTAGATTTTAACTACAGTATAACCACTATTTTGTACTTTGGCTATTCAAAAATCGCAGATATACAAGCTCATAGCGCGGCACCGAGTGCCGCTCTATGAGCTTGTAGATCTGCTATTTTTGAAAAATCTTATATTTCTGCAAATCTTTGAATGTTTATATTTTTAAAGCGAACATTTGTTATTCAAATCTTTGCTTCTGGACGTCCCTGGAACAAATTTTAGAAAATGTCGCTTTAAGAAAATATATATTCAAAGCTTGTAAATCTGCTATTTTTAAATAGTTCTCGGATTGAATGGGTTAAGAGTTCTCAGTCATTTTAGTCACTTATAATCAGGGTCGGATTTGCTGGGGTTTTGTTTTTGGGGGGGGGGGGGTCATGCCTCTGCTTTTGATGACCCCAAAGCATTCATTCATTCATGTATGTTAACCACATTAACCCCTGGCATCCCTATTTTTATGTTCATCTATTTATTATTTTAATTAAAAAGGAGCTAAAATAGCATATCTACAAGCTCACAACGAGTCACATCGTGATGCATTGTGAGCTTGCAGAAGGGCTTAAGTGGTTAAAAAAAATACATATTTCTTTTTGTTCAAACCCTGATAGTATTCAGAAAGGACAATACCAGAATCCAAACCTAAAGCTATGTAGAAGGGGTCAATGCCGAAGAAGTCGTCCCCCCACTGGGGCTCTCTGGGCATGCTGGTGTCATAGACCCTCAGAGCGTCCTTCATGTCCTGGTCCAGTTTGGTCTTCTTGCTGAGCCTCAGTTCCAGGAAATTCAGACAGTCCCTGCGAGCCTGCAGGGCATTGTCTGCACTGGACACCGTAGTCCCTTTAGTAGACACAAAGAGTCACATCACATCATAGTCTATTGCCCCATAACATCATAGCCTATTGTCCACGTATAATATGAATGGAAATGAATGGAAAACACATTCTTCTCTGCTTTCTTGTTTTTTTATGCGTTTTTGGCGAGAACAAGCTATATTCAACAACCAATAACTAAAGAACGGAGGGTCGCAGTGACACGCTTTTTTGAAGCAGAGACACTCCGCCGTCATTTATTCTGTGGCTCTTGAAAGATTAGTAAAAATGCTCAAAAACGCTGGCATTGGCTGCAGACTAGGAGTGTGCCAATATATCGTCACGAAAACGTATAGCGATGACGATATATCGGCACACCCCTAGTCTGCAGTCACTGCCAGCGTTTTTGGGCATTTTTACTAACCTTTCTAACTAACCTTTCAAGGGCCAAAACGATATATATATATGTATCGTTTGGGTGTTTTTGGAAGAAAAAAATATATATATATTTTTTTACTTTTTTTTTGTTGCAATAATAATGCAAAAACATAAGTATTTGTTAGGATTTGCTTCTCCCCCCCCATAAATTTTCATAACCTTTTTTTCACCCCCATATATTTTCATAATAAAAAAGTGCCATATATCGGATCGTATCGATATTGTAAGCCCAATATCGTGTATCGTATCGTGAAATTACTGTATCGGCACACCCCTACTGCAGACTGTTCTGAAAAACTCAGTGAATGAGTTAACACATTTACCTATTCTGGGCACTGGGCTTGTTAAACTTGCACCCCCGCCCCCACCCGAGCCCACTGGCTCACCTGCGCCGATGCCGTCGATGTAGACCAGGCAGGCGGCGTGGATGAAAGCGGTGACCGTGTCCAGCCGGAGGTCCCACTCCGCCTCCTCGTCGTCCTCCATGTTGCCCATGGTCATGAAGCCGTCCTCGTCGCGCTCGCATACCACGTTGAGGAAGTAGACCCAGGACAGGACGTCCCGCACGCTCAGGATGCAGCGCCGGCCAAAGTCCTGCCGCTGCAGCCAGTCGATGAAGTCCAGCATCAGCTCGGCGAGGTCTCCACCTGCAGTGGTGGAAAAAAGTATTCAAATGTTTTACTTGAGTAAAAGTATCAATACTGCAATGTAGAAGTATACCTTTGTACTAAAAGTACAAAGGTATTGGTATAATAATCGTTCATAATCGTTCTCACGTTGACAAAAAATCATGCATTTGTGTTTAAGGAGAACTATGGACCATGGCTACAGTAGAGACACTTCTGGTTTCTGATACAATTTACTGCCATCACTTACCGTCCAGCGACAGGCCCGAGCGGAGGTTGTGCTGGACGATCTGCACCAGGTCACTGCGACTGTTGCTCTGGGGACACCAGATCTCTGTGAAACGGTTCCTCAGCGCAGGGGAGAGCTATCCCGGGAACACACACACACACACACACACACACAATGAACAAGCACCGTGAATATAAGGTCACACACACTGTAACATTTGAGAAAATAGCTGCTCTACAAGCTCATAAACATAACAGATCTGCCATTTTAGCTATTTTTGTGAAGTATTAAATAGGGCTTAAGTTGTTAATCAGATCAATAAAGGTACGGTAGTCAAATATAAAAAAGAATAAATATGATAAATAAATATAAAAAGTGCTTTTCAGTCATTCGATAAATCAAAAAAGTTAACAGTAATAATACTCGCAAAGATAGTTGCAGCCCTAGATCAGAATGGCCCGGGCTGGTTGCAATTCATAAAACTGTGAATTATGAAGACCAATTCGAAAATAAACTTTAAAAGGTCAGCGGAAAACTTTCACTTCTGAAAAACACGAAAGGGGGACATTGTTGTTTACCTCCTTTTTACCAAAGTCTCCGCCAGGATTCATGGTGGCCACGAGGCGAAAGCCGCTCGCCGCAGTGATCAGTTCCACGTCATCGCTGTCACCGCTGCCTTTCTCTGCCAGACAGAGAGACCTCTCTGTCTCCAGAACACTGAGAACACACGCACCACGGTTATAACACTGGTTTTGGTCTGCTGTGTTTGATTTGTGCACTGTTATGTATCCGTTTATATACTGTATGTATGCATGCATTTCTGTAGTGTGTGCGTGTGCGTGTGTGTGTGTGTTGTAAGAATTAGATTTAAGGTCATTACACACCAGAACGATACGAGAATGCATCGCCATTATTTCACATCAAACTTTTATTTCGTGCGCTGCTGTCGCCTCACCCAAAATAGCTTATCTACAGCATGACGCGTTGTGTGAGCTTGTGCCGAATTAAACTAATTCTTTAAGGTTAAATTGTAAAATTGACATTTATAAAATTACCGTCCTAAGATGTCCTCAAAAGTACAGTAATTCAAAGGGTGTGTGTTTAACTTTCACCTACCTGTTTAGCCTCTCCAGCACAGAGTCATCTGCCAGGGATATCTCGTCCATAAGGAAGACCCCTCCCTGCTTCATAGCCAGCACCAGGGGACCATCATGCCACTCAAACAGCCTGCCATCTTCAGCGTCTCTCTGCATCCACACAACACAGGAACGGGCTCAGTTTGCTCACAACATGGCAACCTCGTACTCTACATTCTGTAACACTGGTACTCAATTTCCCACCACAATTCACTAGTTTTCTGCTCTACAGAGAGGAATTGTATTCACAGATACATTATTTGAGTTCACTGGACTAAATAAACTAAACTGGAATGAAAACCCTAATATCGATGCGATGCGAAGAGTGTCGTCTAGCCAACACCAACTCGGGACTCCTGAATCGCTGCCCTCTACACTCTACCCTATCGTCGCGCTGCAGTGTATCTACGTAGGTGGTGCGCTTCTTGCCTTTCCTGGCTTTGCCCTGGGTTGGCTCCCACAGCGCCACTAGTTCCGGGTGCCTGACTAAACTAAACTGGATTTTTAAAAATGTATTTAAAAATAAACCAAACTGTAATGAAAACCCAAATATCATATTCTGGGTACCGCTGAGTGGTGAGCCACTGGTTTCTACTTGGCAGTTCAACGAGACTAAAAGTCACCTACGATGTTTCTATGACATACTGTATGACTCCATATGTAGGCAAGGTTTCAATCCGATCTGACCATCATTGACTTCCATTATAAAATGCAAGTTATATTTAAAATAAAATAAAACATATTAAACATAACTCCTTGGCCTGCTGGCAGCGTGCACAAGACATTTCGAGCCGGTTTACGAGATTAGCCCCGGACAAACTCGCAGAGACAGACAGACTCAGGTCTGTAGATTGCGTCACCTCCTACTGGGCCACGCCGTGAATAGTACAAAACATTTGTGACGTTGGGTACCTGGTTGGTGTGTCTGACAGGACGCAGTCCTCCCAGGAAATCGGACGTCTCCATGTGAAGGTGACAGTTCAGAGAGAAGAACTTCTGTCCGGCCAGGGCAGCAAACAGCTGGCAGATGGTGGTCTTACCACATCTGGGCGAGAGAACGAAGAGAGGCTGAAAACTCGTAATGTCCTTGACATTAAAAAGGTTGAGCATCACTGCCGTAGGACGCTGTTCCTGGATCTTACCCGGTGTCTCCTACGAGCAGGACAGACTCTCCGAAGCGAAGCGCCCGTCCCACCATAACGGCCAGTCTCCTCATGCCGTCGGTCCACACCACGTGACGGAACTCCTCAGGAACGCCAGCGATGCTGTCAATGAATGGACCTGCACACCAGTGTTAATGTTGACAGCATATGTTTAGCTATCTGAAATGTTTTAGTTGACTTCATACCATAAGATTTTAGTCGACTAAATCTACGGTAGTGTTGATTTAGTCGACTAAAATGCATTTTGGCCGGCCGTGATGGCGTCGAAATGCCTGATGTGCCGAAAATAGCAGATCTACAAGGTGTCGCAGCTTGTAAATCGGCTATTTTCGGAGAGTGACACCCGCACACAACCAAGCATGAAATTACTTGTCTTAGTTCTACTGAATCTCTTCTCCACTAGTCTCTCATTCTAGTCTATTTTTTATTTGTTGACAAAATTGTCAGCATATTTAGTTATAGTTTTAGTCACCATAGCTTAGTTGTTATTTTGTTTTTGTTTAGTTTTTGTCAGTGAAAAAAGGCAGTCGACAATTTTTTTTTGTCAACGAAAATAACCCTGCACCACACAGGAAACCACCATCACTCCACCAGCTCAACAACCTGCTTGACCCTTATCTCACCAACTTTTACAATTTAGGCATTTAGCTTTAATTCTTAATCTTTTTTTTTTCCTGAAATTCTTTTCAAAAGATTTTTTTTTTATCTTTTGAAAATGTTTTATTGTCTTTACAAATATAGGAAGCGTGGAAAAACATATTTACTAGTTACCCATGAACATGGTTGCGTGACCGAATAATTAGTCTCCTGACCCATGTTTCATGAGTTGACCTGCTAATGAAGCGTGTAAGCTGAGGTCAGCTGGGTCAGTTTGTGGTCATGAAGTCAAGTGGACACAGCTCTGCATTCTGCTCTGGTCCTTTCTGGTTAGTGGTACAGTTCAACAGTTCGTCAAATGATCAATTTCAATAAAGTCATCGATTTTTTTGACTGAAACGTATTTTTCTTTTTCAAAAACGATATTTTTTTCCATAATCGTTTCCATGTTGAAAGATTTTCACACATTTTCAAATAATAAAAAAAAGCAGAAATAACAGATCTACAAGCTCACAACGTGTCACAATTAAAAATGTATACATGTATAAAAATGAATATGTTAATAATTGTTTTGTATATTCAGTTATTTGCCCCCGTGTATTTTTTTATTACAAAGCCTAAAAGGCTTCTTATGTTCCACTGTCCAATGCCAAACACACAATGAAATCGTTAGTTGCAACTATTTGAGTGTTATCAATCGTCAACTTACATTTGTAATCGTGATAGCTTGGCTTCCCTACCCGCAACATAGGCCAATTGTGTTTGTATATAGACGCTCGACAAAGCCAGATTCATCATGGTGGATTCAAACCCCCAGACTCTGTGGTGGTGGTGGTGGGCACTGGGCAGGTACTTCACCACTGCGCCACCAAAAGCAATCTCTTCAAGATTATTTGATAAATACAAAAAAGTAATGGATAGAATAATGGTCATAGTTGTACTCACTGAACTGGCTGGTAACCTGCGCCTGGGAGAAGAGGTTTTCTGGGGTGACCGTCCTCTTGAAGTGTTTCTCCAGGATGGACTGAATGGTGTTCACCTCCTCTGGTTTCCTCACACGCCCGGCCAGCAGCATGTAGCCTGATGGAAGCAACGCAATTAACAACAACTCTTTTTGTCGCTGTCAGTGGAAACCTTGTATGTCCAAAATTGTGTAGACTTCTTGTAAATTAATGTTTTAACTCTTGAGAGTGTAAAATGAAACCAAAGGGTCCATTTGGTTTCATTTTACACTCTCAAGAGTTAAAGATCTATAAGGGTCCATTTGGTTACCAACTCTCCATCATTTAGCTGGGTACCACCTGGAATCCCTTCAAGGAAGACCGGTGGTCCCCGTACCACTGGTTGAGAACCACTGTACTAGACGATTCCAGAACAAAACAGAAGCACCAACAGGCCTCACCATCGTCAACTAAGTGCTGTAGCCAATCCCGAGAGGAGTCCGTCTGCTCTTCTAGCCTGTAGCGGTCGGCCCAGCGGAACAGATCTCGAAGGGTGATGAAGCCGTGTTTGCCAGCAAACACTGACGATCCCCTGCGTAAGGACTAGAAGAAAGAACAAGTATCACATGGATGGATCTGGATGATGCAATAACTAATCAAAATAGGAGACGACATTAACCATTTATCCTAGCTTCCCTGCTATTTTTGAAAAATCTTGAAAATGTCTTTTAAAAAATGTAGATAATTTGGAAACATTTTACACAAATCTTCTCTTATTGGGGTCCCTGGCACAATGTTTTTCAGATGGGGATCTGCGGCCAGATACATTCGTACCATACAATATCAATTTGAAGACCGGAAAAGAATCTGTGTCATTTTTAGATTTCTACAAGCTCATGGCGCAGCATGAGTGCCGCAAGCTTGTAGATCTGCATTTTTTTGAAAAATCGTGACAATTTGTGCAAATCTTTGAATATATATTCAAACCTTTGTAACTCAAATCTTTGCTTCTGGGGATTCTAAAAATCTTCTAAATTCATTTTTTTTTTATGTTTCTATAATATCAGTGGTTCATCTGACCTTGTCAGAGACATGAAAAAATGTTTTAGAACCACTGCAATAAGCATCCACAGCGGCTCATGGTCTCCAGTCACCCACCTGGAGGTCCAGCATGACCTTGACCAGCTTGGTGCAGTAAGAAGGGGGCAGACTGCATCTCTGGTGCAGGATGGTCTCCAGCTCTGCACTGGGCAGCTCGTCAAAGTGCAGCTCCACAAAGCGATTCCTGAAAGCCCTGGAGAGCACCTGGAACGCGGATGGAAAGACAAGCCCATCAGTTTATAGTGGAGCGAGAAGAGACGGAGAGAACGTGCTCAAGAGACACAGACTCAAGGGTCAATTCATGCTTTGCGTGACCATTGTGTCACTTTCTGCGACTTGCCAACAGCATTGCCAAGAGATTTACAACAAGTGGAGGTAGTGTTTTTTCTTTGACAATTTGTTTGGTCCTTTTTAAAAAATCACTTTTGTGCGATACCGCTAACCTTGATGTATAAGATAATTAATCCTTGTTTATTTCTATTTTTGAGTGGTGCCAACCACTCCTATATCTGACTTTGTCTGTGTGTCCGTCCGTATGTATGTATGTCCAATAAACAAACATTGATGACAACATCAATACGGGGCTCATCAAAGGCACCACTCACTTCACACAGGGTGTGATTTTTTTGGATACTAACACTATAATTGTTTTGTTCTTGGTGTAGTTATTCACCCATCTACAGACTGTAAAGCACCAAACAATGTGGGTAAATAATGTTTTATTTTATGGTCCGATGTAGGTATGTGGAGTCTATATTTGTATCTGTGTCCTTTGTTTTGCAACGTGTCTGAGCTGAGCTGTTTGTTTGTTTTGTTTTGTCATAAAATGCCAAAAATCTATAAAAAATATATTATTATAAAAAATCCCTCCATTTTCAATGCTATACATCGATCAACACCTGTCGTGCAAACCAAAGCATGCATTGTCCTTCAGAGAGAGAGAGAGAGAGAGAAAATAGGCAAAGACAGCAGAGAGCATAAAGAGAGATGGATGAGACAGGGAAGCGTAAAAGAGAATGATGAGGGGATAGGCGTGCCATCGTACAACAACCTCATCTCGTGCCGAGTGACCTCCTCCGTACCTTTCTGCCTCCGTAGAGGCCTGGGGGATTCTGGGTGGCGAACAGCATGAACCGGGGATGAGCCTTGATCACCTCCTGCGTCTCGGCCACAAACAGCTCCCTGTTGTCGTCCAGCAGTCTGTTGAGAGCCTCCAGCACGTCGGTGGGCGCCAGGTTCAACTCGTCCAGGATGATCCAGTAGCCTTTCCTCATGGCATCGATCAATACACCTATAATGGGTGCGGGTGGTGGGGGGGGGGGGGCAGTAGTGTATTAGATCGAGGCATCTCCTAAATATGACTGAGGGTGGCCTTTCGATTCCCGTCATAAGGTCACCGGATCACCTCCCCAGCAAGACACTGAATTCAATACGGGGACGTATCCGTGTCATTTTAGATTTTAGCTATAACCATTATTTCATACTGTGTGCAAATCTTTGAATATATATATTTTTAAAGCGAACATTTGTAACACAAATCTTTGCTTCTGGGGGTCCCTGGAACTATTTTGAGATGAGGGTCGGCGGCCAAATACATTCATACATCATTTTGGGGGTCCTTGACATGAAAAAGTTTGAGCACCACTGATATTGTAGCAAAATACGTTTTTCAGAAACCAGTTAGGATTTAGAAGACATTTTGTAGATGCGTATCCCGGATTTAATGGGTTAACCTTTATCCCAAGCCTATAGGTTGTTATACCTTTCAATCTGGGAAAGCATCTGTGTCATATTAGTTTTTACTATAGATACAGCTACATGAATGTCTTTAAAAAAATAAAAGTATCACTCATACCCTCTTGGAACATCAGCTTGCCCTTGTCGTCTGACGAGTAGCAGCCGATGTACTCCTGGATGTCAGTGTGCTCGTGGTTGTTGATCCTCACACACTGGTTCCCTGTAGCAGAAGCCAGCCACCTGATCAGGCTGGTCTTCCCCACCGACGTCTCTCCCTGCAGAAGCACCGGATGGGACCTGAGAACGCGCAAAAGACCACCAAAGAGGGAGATTTAATGTTCTTGAACCTGTCCATAGAAGGATTAGGATTGGATTAAATATCATGCAACTGTCTATTTTCAGGGTACAAGCATACAGTGGGCTGTTTGTAGGTTATTTTGCAGTTTTTCATTCTGAAAGTAATGAAACATTGCACAATGATCAAACTGTTGATCATCAAATATTTTGCACATATTGTGTGCATATACTCTGTAGCTATACTTGCACACAAATGGCAGAATGGTAACCGTCTATAAATATAACACTAATCAATAATTTAGTAAAAATAGGCATTTTAAAAAGCAGAGGTCATTTGGAAATCAGACGTATGCCCATACTGGACGTGTGCACGTGCGTGCATGTGTAATGAGTGGACAGATGTAAACTTATGAAAGAACAGACAATTATTGAGTCGATTTGGTATGGACCAGTGACCCGTGTAACAAGGGCACTGTCTCCGACATTACCATGACAACCACTGGCGTCTGGCGTGCATAAACCACAAATAATATGATGGCACATGGCGACACTACTCCATTTGCTCAAGTGGCAGAGTGATATATATAAATGAATATAATGTCATTACAAGATTAACACCACAATGTAAATACAAAAAATATTACATTATGTTGACACTCTTGTTTATACGATATTTATTTATGGAGTACACAGCATTACTATTGTGTACGTTCAATCCAAGGTAATACAGTTGAATGCGTATATAAGCCGGACAATGAAACTATTGTTGATGATCGCTCTTTCCCACCAACCAAACACCACAGGCCTTTATCCCCCTCATTAAAATGCAATCCAATAGTCAAATAATTTCCTAATCGAAATTTGGATACGCTCTCCATCAGTAGATACCGAAATAGCTCAGCCAAAATAGCTGTCTAGGCATTTACTGTAGATCTGCCTAGACAGCCATAGATCTATGGGATGGATTTGGGGGAGGTCAGGGTTGGGTCATGCTAAATCTTTCCATACCCGGCAGACACGACTCTGACAAGGTCTCGAAGGTTGAGTTTGACGGCGGGGGTGAGGATGTAGCTGGGGTCCAGCGCTGGCTCCATCTCTCCCTGGGACACCCAGTAGCCCTCCATCTGCACAGAGAGCCGACCCGGGGGGGCTGGGATGGGCTGGGAGGGGGCAAAATGGAAACATTAACCACCTAACATTGCAATAGGGTATCGTATTGTTATAGTAATAGGATGCTGACAAACGTGTAAATACATTCAGCATCTACTGATGGACAAGCAAAGCTATGCAAGGGTCGACCCCAATAACCAAGAGGATAAGGTGCATACCACATGCCCACGAGCCACCAGGTTCAATTCCAGGCTGACTTTTTGCTAAATGACATTTCCCCACTCTCTCTCCACATTTCCTGTCTCTCTCTCCACTGCCACTTTCAATTAAAGGCTTAAAAATGCCCCCCCCAAAAAAACTATTAAAAAAAAAACACACTACTGTAATGTATACTAACGCTTTATCTGAAATGAATCAGCTTTTGAAATTAATTCATAGAGAAAATTCATGAACAAGGTGGCAAAGCCCCCCCCCCCGCCACCCCCCAAATATTGCATAACAAAATGGGCATGCGTTTCTAACGCCTGACGTTATAGACTGGCGTCCATGTTAAGGGGTTCTAGACAATGGGTACAACAGGTATTGCCCCAGTAATAATAATTCCATTATGTGAATCACATCACCATCACGGGACACACCTGTTTGAGACACTTGACGTTTCCTCCCAGGATATGCTGGCTGACCAACTTCTGGACCAGAGGGTGGGAGCTTCTGTCCAGCTGTGTCAGAAAACTCAGACAGAAGCCCTGAAAAAACAAATAAATAATGTTCTTCTCATTAACAGAAAAAGAATAACTGCTAAGAAGATGATGGAGAGTTGCAGGGCTGATATCTCACCTCATAGAGAGAGCGCTGCACGCTGACACAAGGGTTGGCCGCTACATACTTGAGGGCCCTGCAGAGCGTGCGCAGACTGTAGTGTGGTCTGTGGCCCGTACCGTCCACCAGGTGGCTGGTGGCCTCCTTTCGTACCGCCAAGTAAAAACTGCACACAAGGTAGGTGATCATTACAGCACACAATGGAGACAACATGTACTAAACTTAAGGAATTAAAATTATCTAAAAAGATATATAATTGATTTGGTAATGTAAACAGGTAACAAAATCAAAGTGGACATTGAGGTTACTATGGAAGACCAGTTCCACCACTGAATACATTTTAAAATATTTTTTCCCCCTTGCACTTGCAAGGGGTTATAGTGTAACAGAATTCAGAGTTATAAAGCAGAAATTGAAGACTGAGAATTCTAAGACACATAGTTGCAATTGCGAGATTGGTGTGCCCATGGCACCAATGATCTAGTCGAAATCGGGTGGCAGGGTGTCAGCAATTTATTCATACCGTAACATAACTTTGTCGACCTTACCTTATGATTCCATTGATGACACTCCGGTGTGGGTTCAAGCCCTTGAGGTAGTCTGAGACTAGAATGCGCAGGTCACCGTCATTCTCCAGCTCCTCCACGTACAGCTCCGTAAACCTGGGAGGGACACAGGGAGAGCAGGTTCAGACATACTGTACAAGATGGTGGCTCAGCGAGTCCATATGTTTACCACACGTTTACATGCCGAGTCACCATAACAAGTTGACTATATTTATTAACTAATTTTGCTGTAGACCCCCTGGAACCCCACTTTGAGAACCGATGGACTTCGGTTTGAAGGCTTCAGCCTGATGCGAGAACCATTATAAAATTAAAGTCACTCAATATTTCAAAAAACAGAAAGCCAACTGGCAGTGTGCACAATCAAATTGGCCCTTATAGACTATTTTCACCTCTATTTCTTTAAAATATAGAATATATATTCTTTTTACTTCTTCTAGAATTTGCTCAAATGCCCGAAATAGTTCTGCCAGGTTGAAATATAACCATTCAGTGTGTAAGGTTGACACAGTCAGACAGGATTGCCTTGAGACAAACAATCACACCACGCTTTCACCAAATCGGCTTCTCACCTATTCCTGATGCCAGGAGGCAGGTTCCTCTTGCCCACGTCAGTAGCTGGGTTCATGCAGGCGAACAGGCGGAAGTCAGGGTGCCGAACCAGGGGCTCTACATGAGGACAGGTGACAGTTAAGACAAACAGAACATCATGCCAAAGAAACATGCTGTTAACAAACACCACAGAGAAAAATAGCAAAATAACAAATGCTTAGCTTAGCTTAGGATCGGATTTCAGATCGTTGGTATACACATCGACATTAACTGTTCGTCGTCCAGAGTAAAGAAATATACAACCAGGGCTCTCCTTTCGTTTTTTATACCGTGTGAAAAAAACACGGTATACGTGTTTTGCCCTATTTTGGCCTAAAAATCTCATTTTTCAAGCTGAAACCGGAAACCGGAAACGTAAATCGCAGATTTTTCTTCCGGGTGAGGCGGAGGTGAGTGGAAAGCAAAACTGATTTCGGAATGTATAGAAAACAGCGCGATCGTCTATTAAACCATAATTAAACAATAGAACGCAGATCTGCGTTCTGGCCTTTTCTGGCAGCCCACGGTTTTATTTAATAGAACGCAGATCTGCGTCCATGGCAGCCAATGTGATAAGTACAAAATGAGCCATAATCATGGAATAAAGCAAAATAAAACTTGTTCTTAACATTTTTTGTCAGGACAAATTCTGTAGACTAACTAACTACAGAGGGGCAAAAAAGTATTTAGTCAGCCACCATTGTGCAAGTTCTCCCACTTAAAAAGATGAGAGAGGCCTGTAATTTTCATCATAGTTATACATCAACTATGAGATACAAAATTAGGAAAAAAAATCCAGAAAATCACATTGTCTGATTTTTAAAGAATTTATTTGCAAATTATGAGGAAAATAAGTATTTGGTCAATAACAAAAGTTCATCTCAATACTTTGTTATATACCCTTTGTTGGCAATGACAGAGGTCAAATGTTTTCTGTAAGTCTTCACAAGGTTACCACGCACTGTTGCTGGTATGTTGGCCCATTCCTCCACGCAAGATCTCACCCCGTAGGATCAATTTTTTTTTATTTTTTTTTAATAATGGTGAGCAAAAATCCCAGAACCACACGGGGGGACTTAGTGAATGACCTGCAGAGAGCTGGGACCAAAGTAACAAAGGCTACCATCAGTAACACACTACGCCGCCAGGGACTCAAATCCTGTAGTGCCAGACGTGTCCCCTTGCTTAAGCCAGTAGATGTCCAGGCCCGTCTGAGGTTTGCTAGAGAGCATTTGGATGATCCAGAAGAGGATTGGGAGAATGTCATATGGTCAGATGAAACCAAAATAGAACTTTTTGGTAAAAACTCAACTTCTCGTGTTTGGAGGAGAAAGAATGCTGAGTTGCAACCAAAGAACACCATACCTACTATGAAGCATGGGGGTGGAAACATAATGCTTTGGGGCTGTTTTTCTGCAAAGGGACCAGGACGACTGATCCGTGTAAAGGGAATAATGAATGGGGCCATGTATCGTGAGATTTTGAGTGAAAACCTCCTTCCATCAGCAAGGGCATTGAAGATGAAACGTGGCTAGGTCTTTCAGCATGACCATGATCCCAAACACACCGCCCGGGCAACGAAGGAGTGGCTTCGTAAGAAGCATTTCAAGGTCCTGGAGTGGCCTAGCCAGTCTCCAGATCTCAACCCCATAGAAAATCTTTGCAGGGAGTTGAAAGTCTGTGTTGCCCAGCGGCAGCCCCGAAACATCACTGCTCTAGAGGAGATCTGCATGGAGGAATGGGCCAACATACCAGCAACAGTGTGTGGTAACCTTGTGAAGACTTACAGAAAACGTTTGACCTCTGTCATTGCCAACAAAGGGTATATAACAAAATATTGAGATGAACTTTTGTTATTGACCAAATACTTATTTTCCTCATAATTTGCAAATAAATTCTTTAAAAATCAGACAATGTGATTTTCTGGATTTTTTTTCCTAATTTTGTCTCTCATAGTTGATGTATAACTATGATGAAAATTACAGGCCTCTCTCATCTTTTTAAGTGGGAGAACTTGCACAATGGTGGCTGACTAAATACTTTTTTGCCCCACTGTATAAGTAATGCCTACAATTCCAAGTGCTTGTCAGGGTGGGGGTCCCAGTTCAAATATGATTATTTTGTTCGGACGCGAAACCCACAAAATCCATGCATAATGCTTACCGGTATCTCCGCGGTCTAGCAGAACCAGGGAGCCGGTGGTTCCTTCCAGGAGTCCACTGAGACACTCCAGTGTCTCTGCTGCTGCCAGGTTGATCTCATCCAGTAGGATCCACTGACCCTTCTTCACTGCCTGGGCTAGAGTTCCCTGAACACACACACACACACACACAAGACAAAGGATAGAACCATTATGGTCAGAATACGTTAGGGCTACAACTAGAGAGAGAAAAGCTGGGATTTATGTGCACATGAAAGGATGCGACTGAGCAGACATTGTTAGCCATGGTTACCTCCACGAAGGCGAACACCATGGCCGTCTCACAAGCCCTGATCTGCTGCTGGGTCTGGCTCAGTTTCACTGCCAACGCCTCCCACTGCTCTGAGAGCAAGGCAGCTGTGTGCATACGCGCACGCACGCACACACACACACACACACACGTGCGCACGCACACACACACACACACACACACACACACACACACGACAAGGGAAAGAAAGAACATGAAGCATTGCGGAATGATTAGAAATTGGTATCCTCAAAATAAATGTACTCAAATAAATGAAATGTGTTACTGTCCACCACTGGACAATGAAGGAAAAAAAGGTTTTATATATAGTTTTCTCTGCTGGAAGTGGCACGGTTTCTTACCGTTGGATTTGTCCTGCAGCTCCTTGGTGAGGGCAGACTTGCACACGTGATCCATGAGTTTGAGCAGGTCCGTCCAGCGCTTCCCTCGGAAGCAGGTCTGCACGTGACCCAGGAACGTCAGGTTCTGCTTCCTCGAGTACGTCTGGGAGAACAGGTCCTCGAAGGCTTCGCGCAGTGGCAGTAAGATCAGCTTGTGGTCTACCGGTTTGTACCTGCAAGAATATAGTTATAGTTATAGATATCATTATAGTTATAGTGCTCAGCAGACCCAGTCCCCATGATGCGTTCAGTGTGGCTCACCCTCCCAGCAGGTCAGCGGTGTCACTCTGCTGGTTCATGTTGACAACCCGCAGCCGGTGTCCTGGAACGCACAAAGTGGTGGGTGTTAGTCTAGATAAAGTAATTCTCAACACCCTCAATACATATTGTTGCTAACTTTGTGTGTTTTTTCGTAAATGAATGCCCTACAGCGTCACACAAACGCATCAAAAGTAGCAGATCCACAAGCTCGAAACATTTTGAGCTTGTAAATCTGCTACGTTTGCCATTTTTGAATTTGAATCTTGAAAAGTAACAGTTTTGGATATACGTATGAGGTTTCCACCCGACAGAGATGATATGTTGTGTACATTTTGGAAATCGCGTTTAAACAGCTAAATCCACCAACATTTCCCAGTGGAAGTAGTATTATCTTGCTGCTGTTCAACAAATACAGGGACAATTATAGCGTCGATATACAGTACAAAGGCTTCCCGAACATTGCAAATATATCTGGTTTTGAAAGGTAGGCTTTTACAAAGTACTAATATTGTACAGAGTACTGTCAGTACAGTATGTACACACAACTTCCTCTACTCGTGATTCCATTACTGTGATGTCTGTGATGCTACCTGCACAGTCGCCTTTTCAGAACTTGACACATTTTAAGTCATTTCCATATAATTACATGAAAGTAAATAATATTAGTTTTCAGTTCAAGACCAAAAGAGACACAAACTTACAAACATTGCAAATGCATCTCTATACGTTGTGTAGATCTGCAAGCCTTGCTATTTTTCAGAATAAATAAAAAACTCAAAATAATAATTTTCTGGAAAATTATTAAAACGCGAGCAAGACATCCGGTGTAGAAGGAAAAAAGCGCTCCAAGCACACTTGCAAGTCAGGTCAGTTTTACAAAGAACAGAGGTGATTAAAACAAACCTTGTCAATGCAATGTGAACGCGTATGGAGACGTTATTAGGTTACCTGTGATCCCAGCCAGATGCTGCACTGTGGAGGTCTTCCCTGTGCCCGTCTCTCCCACCAGTAGAACAGCCTCTCCCTTGGTCACGCATACCGCCAGCTGCTCCAACAGCACTGCCGACGGACGGGTCGCTGCAAATGTCTGGGTCTCCCTAGTCATAGGAAGGAACAAGCATTCATTCAGTGACAATGGGTGGAGTCGTAGGAACCTTCCCATCTTCATTTCAAGAACCCTGAGTTTGATAAGCATTAGACTAAGGAGGGACCCCCATTTGATACAGTCTTTTTTATCTCCTTGACCCGTAATCTACACTGAGATCTCAGGGTTTATTTAACTCTGAGGGTGTACAAAATGGAATCAAATGGACCCGATTTGTACACTCTCAGAGTGATAGACCCGTTAAGGGTCCATTTGGACCACTGGTGGTCACCGAACCCTATGTTGAGAGCCAATGAACTAGATTAACCACATGAACCATAGCATCCCAATTTCTAAAATGAAACATTTTTACATGAAAGAAAAACATGTTATGGGTTATTCTAAGTTTTGTCATCTCATGACCACACAGTTGCTAATAAATTACATTTCTGAGGATCTGTAGTTTATGACATTTATTGACTGAATGTTTTTTTATCATTTTATTTTTTTAGTCCGATAGTAAATTGTCCAAGTCTATAAACTAAATCCAGCATGCATAAACACAGCAAATCTCTACATGCTCCTAATGACAGGAAGGAAAATAATCAATGTGTATTTTTTGGATCACAGCTAAAAGCTAAGAGCTATAGGACCATCAGTGGGGGTTTGTTTACCATAATGCGATTTCAAATCAATGCCATGTTGATTCAATTCACCAGCAGGGGGTCTATCAGTAGGTCTAATGTGGGCACAGCCTAATAAACAAGAGGTGAAAGGGGGGATGACTGTAGGGAGGGGTCTGCCCCACTTACACAAAGAGCTGGACGGCATCACTCTGCTTCCGCTCCAGAGACGCTCTGCCCACCGAGACCTCCAGCTCAGTCAGAGAGATGCCAGGCTGGTACATCTGGCAGAAGTGCTGGGCCTACAGGCAAACAGACAGTACAGACAGACAGTACGGTAGTCAGAATCATTTTGTATTTAGATGGATTCATCCATCGCATAATCAATGGTGGGGAAATGTGTTCTAGATGGCTTCCCAAACAAGGTAATTAATGCTGTGCAGGAAACACAAGCCTAAAAATCATGTTCACTTTACAGCTTTTACTGACATACTACATGTAAATAGATGTTTAGCTCTAGGTCCAATGGACAAACTGTTCTTTTTCTTAATATTGTTGCTGTTCTTTGATTATTCCTTTCCCCCCCTTGTTATGTTTATTATCCTACTATCCTACTATAATCCTACTATCCTACTATAATTCTAGTAACCTCTGTAGTGGTACGTGAGTGTAGTGGTACGTGAGTGAAGATACCCGGTTCTCCTCACTGGCTGGACCAATTGCTCTGATTTTGCACACAGCCATTGACCATTACAATCTGAACGCAACTGTGAAGCCCGTTTTTCAATTTAATCAAATCCCAGCTTCTTATTAGCGTTTTTGTGTCAAAGAATGTCGTCCCATAGCTGCGGCTGCCCAGCTATGGGACAAACTGCCTCCCGGGTTGCCAGATCATGTGCGCATATCCCCCCACGGATGCGCTGCGCCGACCGGGTATGGTCTAGTAATTATAATAAGTATTATTATTATTAATGCTGCTACAATGTCTGAGGAACCAGAACAAAATAGGTTTACACTTGTTGTAACAATAAAGAAACCTTGAATGTTGTTGCACTTCGGCATCCATTGTTTTAGAATGTGATGGGAATAACATTTGTACATGAGGTACTGGACTGTACATAAATGCAACTTGTTTGTCAGTATCTTGTAGACCTAGGATAGTGATTCTCAAACGTTTTAATTTCAAGGATTTCAGGTTTTACTGCTGTGAAATGGGAATAACTATTCCCATTAAAACGTTTTTTAATTGCATTTGAAGACAGTGTGGTGTGCGGGAGTTTTTTCTTTCAGTGCGTTGGGGCCTCGTCTTCTCTATACGCACCTGTCGCCTTCGTAGGTGTGCAAAAGACTTGCTTTGTATAGTTTTTTTTTTACTGCTGTACTACTGTACCTTCTCTTTGGAGATGTTGAGCTTGCTTCCGATGGCCTCGGCCATTCGAAGGCGGCTTTCTGGACGAGACAACATTGCTGTGAAGCAGTCAAGAGCCTAGCAAAGTAAAATAGTAAAGGTCAGAATGGTTTGTGCATTATTATGATACTAATCTGTCATTGTAGCATGGTGTCTTCAACTAAGGCACTGCTCGGTGTATTGGATAAAATGCAGTTTTGACACAAGAAATTATAAGAAAACAACAAAACACTTAAGAGTAACAGATAAACTGAGGATTGCAGTGACTGCGTACGGGGGTGTAGTACAGGGTTCCCTGAACGTTCCCATGTCAAGCACCCCCAAGTAGCCATAGTCTTTGGCTGCATCCCCGTATTTAAAATAGCAAAAGAAAGTTGATCAAAAGCACTTGTACACAGACTATTTCACTCATTTCGAAAACGTTTGACAATAATGACATGCCCAAAATAATGTACGTTTTGAATTTTCATCTCCTTTCCAATTGGCTTCACTGGTGACCCTGCTGAGGGCCGCCGGCCCCACTTTGAAATGCTGTGGTGTAGCGGATGGGTGACTTACTTCAAGAAAGACATGCTGTGCTGTAGCTGATGCACTGTTGTCAAAGCTGCTGCTCATCCTGTCACACCACTTCAACAGGTCTCTGCACAGTGGGAACAAGTTCAACATTACTATTCAGGGAAATGCATCTGTTCTAGGACATCAAGTAAATAGCATCATCATCATGAAAAAGCATCATGTGCATAGCAGGAGTGTAAGTGATTATTTGGATAAAACTGGGCAATTTTAATAACATATATTTCCATTAAACCGGGAAAGCATCTGCGTCATTTTAGATTTTAAACACTTTAACCATTATTTTATACTTTGGCATTATTTTTTAAAACGTGAACATTTTTGCAAATCTTTGAATATATATTATTTATTTCAAAGCAACTTTTTTTTAACTCAAATATTTGCTTCTGGGAGTCCCTGGAACAAAACATTTTGAGATAAGGGGGTCCGCCGCCAAATACAAATCATTTTGGGGGTCCTTGACATGAAAAGGTTTGAGCACCACTGATATAGCAACATAATTTGTTTTCAGAAAACTGTTAGGATTTAGAAGACATTTGTAGAATCGGCCTTAGGTCTTAATTGGTTAAGCCCTGTTTTATACTTCGTCGTCCAGCGACAATCTTCAAGCTGTGACACGTCGTGCGGTTGTAGAACTGCAATTTTAGATTTATTTTTTTTATGTAAATGTAAAAAAAAAAAACAATGGAACAAAAAATGCCTATAATGTCATGCCCAAAATAGGGACGCCAGGTTGAAAGTGGTCAACTAACAATGTAAAAACTACCCACCAAAATGCATCACTTTTACACAATAACTGAATGTAAAACAATGAGTGAATGCAGAGCTAAATCCCATATACTTCAGCTGGCAAAACGAATCCTAATGACCCACATAAGAACACTGTGGGCCACATTATAACTTCAGCCACAAAGAATCGAGTATGTGAGTTAATTGCATTGATCCATGAATAACATATACAGTAGGCTACGCTGTTGAAGCCAAGAGCATTGGCATGGAAAACTGTCAACACATCGACCCTTCATGAATGCAACCAGTGGTGGAAGAAGGACTCTGATTTTTACACAGTAGAAATACCAGTAGAAATACTAGTAAAAAGGTGCTGTATTCAAAATTGTATTTCATTAAAAGTACACAAGTATTGGCATCAAAATATACCTAAGTACCAAAAATATAAGTACGGTACTTATGCATGGCCTATTTTAATGTAACTTTTTTCTTTTTATCCCTCATAAAATAGGGCTTAATTGTATAATGTACATTTTTTAATAATAATCAATATCTACAAAGTAACCTGTCAAATAATTGTAGTGGAGTAAAAAAGTACAATATTTGGCCCTGAGCTGTAGTGGAGTAAAAGTATTGAAAAATGATTACGGTCAAGTCAAGTAAAAGTAAGAATTGTACTTAAGTACAGTACTTGATATGATATATTATATGCACAAGCTAACATGCTGGGGAGGAAATTCTACTCATATTCAATTAATGTGAAGGTAACCCTGTATACCGCCCCCTTGTGGGTTAAGATCAGGAAGTCAAGCCTGTATAAGCTTCAGGTTGCTTATAATGATTGCATGCGTATACTATTGAGAAAACCAAGGTGGTGCAGTGCAAGCGAGTCGTTCTGTAACGTGGGAGTCGACACTTTTCATGCCCTATTGAGAAACCTGACGTACAAATGTATGTGTCGACTGAATGAGTCTCAGAACTCTATTATTATGCTGCTGTCTAACCCCCAGCCTCAGTGTTACAAGATAGCGGTCTACTTTCTGGAAACACTGGTATGATTGTCTCTTGCTATAGCTGATGTTCTTATGATATAGGGGTGTTTTCGTATAGTGTTTTCCTGTTGTTGTTTTTTTTTACCTAAGACCTGAGGTCGATTCTACAAAATGTCTTCTAAATCCTTTTTTGGAAAAAACGTACGTTACTATGTCAGCGGTTCTCAAACCTTTTCATGTCAAGGACCCTCAAAATGATATGTATTTGGCCGCAGACCCCCCCCCCCCCCATCTCAAAATATTTTGTTCCAGGGACCCCCAGAAGCAAAGATCTGAGTTACAAATGTTCGCTTTTAAAAAAATATATATATATATATTCAAAGATTTGCACACATTTTCTCGATTTTTCAAAAATAGTAGTGCCGCGCTATGAGCTTGTAGATCTGCTATTTTTGAATAGCCAAAGCGTAAAATAATGCTTTTTAGCTAAAATAAAAAAATGACACAGATGCGTTCCAGGTCTTAATGGGTTAAGTGTCACTGAGTACCTAGAAAAGTGCTCTATGTATTATTATTATTATTATTAATAATATGGCTCAAAGGGTGGTTGGTGCACATGTGTAGTGGCATGCGTCCCCCATGTGAGGGGGCTGTTAGTTACCAACTTATCTAATGAGGTTGACTCCCCCAAACCCCCAGCCCCCACCCCCCGTGGTCTGGAGCTACGCGTGTGAGCCCCCCCTCCCCCTGTCCGGAGGACAGTCCAGATCAATGGGGCCATCACACGCAGCGGAGCCCGGGCGGTGGCCAGCTAATTAAAATCCACGAGACTGATTGACTGGCTGGCTGGCTGGCTGGTCTCTCACCAGGGGAGTGATCTGACAGACCTTATTGACCTTAGGGTCAATAAGGTCTGTATTTTTATCCAGTGATTCTCAACCTTTTTGAATTTGAAGGACCCCCAGTTTGATATGCATTAGGCCACGGACCCCCATTTCATACAATATTCGGAAGCCCGATCTACATTGTAAAATGCTCAGGGTCAATTTAATTCTCGTAAAGTGTCCGTTTCATACCGAACTATCGATCATTTAGCTGGGGACCCACCGCAACTCTCTCAAAGACAGACCTCTGGGGGTCCTCAAAGCCCAGGTGTAGATACTGCAAAGCGTCGACACTTACAGAAGGTGTGTAGTTCTGTGTATCTCTATAGATACTATAGCATGACTAGAGGTCTTTTCACACAAGAAGCAACGCCACCCCTGCGCACTCATTTAGATCTGTGGGATAGCACTGCCCTTAACACCGCCAAGAAGTTAGAGGTTTAATTCCAGTGGGGGCTAATGCTAAACATTTATGCACTCGCCCTAGTATTATAAAAAGTATGCGACTACTTGGAAAAGAGCATCTGCCCAGTGGGACCATGCAACTGTATGTTACGAAACGTTTAAGGCCCTGACACACTGCAAATGTCAGATTTGCGCTTTATAAAACGCCCCCTTTTTATTACAATGGATGCACCCTCACTGGAGGCGTCAATTGGACATGTCAAAACCCTGTTTATGCGTCGACACGTGGCACAGACCATCCGAAATGAGCTGAGGCAATGCAAAGGTCACCTCTTTAATTTCATTTTTTGACACACATTTCAGTGACGCTTGCGTCACTGACACTTTCAATGTGTCATCATCCGAAATGAGCTGAGGCAATGCAAAGGTCACCTCTTTAATTTCATTTTTTGACACACATTTCAGTGACGCTTGCGTCACTGACACTTTCAACGTGTCATGCGTGGCCTTTATGAAACGGCAAATCAATCTCCACGTGCACATTTTAGTTCTTAGCCAGCAACATTTTTAAAATGGAAAGCACGGGTTGAAGATGACCTAGCCTGCTGCCAGAGTGACAGAGGGAATTGACAACGGTCAATGTTGACCAGCATTTGGCTGGTGGCGAGGGCTGTTAATGTGCCATTAGCACACTGACACACAACACAGAGACACGTGCAGACACAGTGGATATGTTAAACAGGTCAGTGGGTGCGATGGCACAATGGTGACAATTCCAGGACGAGACACCAATTCATTTATTTGAATCACTTTTAACTACCGTACCTGATTTAGTTGTGAGACATGTCACACGAAAACAGCCGATCTACAAGTTCACAACTTTTGGTCTTTAATTATTCTTTATTTTGTATGCGTTTTGTTGTGATTTGCGATGCTGTATTTTACGTTTGCCTTGTCTTGCCTTTATATTTATTGCTTCTTGATCTTTTTGTTTTGAGATTAAATATTTCATAAGCCCTCCGGGGTTCTTTTCATCTCGCCTGTACAAAGTTGTATTATTGTATTTTAATCACTGTACACTAAGCCTCCGGCTCTATCTGCAGAGCAGAATAAACACAATCGATAGAATATCTTTCACAGAAAGACAATGAACGTGAGCAAGCAAACACGGCAGAACGGAAATCAAAGTCACATTAAATCATCTTGACAAAGGCCACATTAAATCATCTTGACAAAGGCCTCTAATTATCCTGAGATTGAGTAAGAGATCAGCTGAAACCTTAAGAAATACACCCTGGGAAAGAAAGTTATCAGACCAAAATGACCTCAGCTCACAGGCGCGCTTCTTGTTTGAGCTTGAGACTGTTCATCCCTGAAGCGTTTTAAATACCTTTGTGATTTATCAGTACTGAGCATATGACTTTTTTGATATGATCGTTTTGCTGTTGGAAGCCTATTTACTTCAATTCATCCAATATTTTCCTCATTCACTGTATCAAAAACAACAATTATCCATGAAATAATAAGGAGGAAAAGAAATCATTTTGGGGTGAAGTATTCCTTTAACCAATTAAACCCTACACTTGGTAGACCTTTAACGGAGTCCCCCAGGGTTTTATACTTGGCCCCCTCCTGTTTTCACTCTACACTGTCTTACAAAAAAATCAGAACGTGTTACGCTTTGACGTGATGCAAGCTTGTAGATCGGCAATTTTCGCCCAGAATAAGGACGGTGGGGTTCATGTGGTTAATAAATAGTAAGTTAATATTGAACTGTGCATCACCTCAGTGACAGGCCTCGCCCCTCCAGGGACGTGGTCTTGCTGTCCTGTGTGGGCTGCTGGTCTGCCTCAGGGGGCTGGAGGCTGCTGCTGCTGCCCTGCAAGGCAGGCTCCTGCTCAGGGTGTCTGTCCCCCGTCAGCTGGCAGTAGATGTCTAGGAGACGGTCTGACACCACGGCCAAGTTTGGATACCTGCTACACAACACCTACACACACACACACACGTACGTACACAAACACACACACACACACACACACACAGGTCAAACACAGACTCAAGAATGATGCTCTAAACAAGAGGAAATGTGCAGGTTAAATGCGCAGCAACAAGCCATTAAACCACTTAGGCCCTACTTCGTTAATATTGTTATATACGACAAACAGCGAAAATAGCTAGAAGAATCTAGAAGATTTTAGTTTTTAATTACTTTGATATTTTGGGGAAAATTTCTGTAAAATGTTCGCCTGTAATGACATTCCCAATACGGCAGCTAGGTTAATGTGATTAAATACAATGCTAGATGTCCTTCATTCATAAGCTCCATGAAACCCTGCATACAAAACACAAATCATCTGTCCTTTACAAAAGCAACAGATACTGTAAATACAAACTCAAATGCACCATATATAATTTGCCCGAAAAACAAGAGTTTTTCTGGAATTTACATCTGGGCGGGGGGTCCATTCTTTCGAAGATTAGGCTTTTAACTCATTGAGTGCCATTAACGTGTTTCATGTGTTTTAGCGCTATGGTGTTGAGTGCCATTAACGTGTTTCACGTGTTTTTGAAAAAAATAGGAAAAAAAGAAAAGAAAAAAAGAAAACCCAACCCAAGATATCATCATCTGAAGATTTGCAACTCCATCCACTCCTTGTTTAACTTATAACTTAAAAAGGCTGTATCTCGCTTCCTAAGCACTTTTTTTTTACTTTGAAAAAATAAAAAAAATAAAAATTGTAATGGCCAGAAATAGATAATAATAATTTGGGCACTCAATGAGTTAAATGCCATTATGTACTCACAACACTGTGCCTGTTATCAACGAGTGTTCCCTGCCAGACAGGAGTCAGGAAGGGAAGCAGCGCGTGCACAATGGGTGAGATGTCTGACGCAGAATGGATTGAAATACCTGCCGCAAAGTGAATGAAAGGCCTCTGCCAGCACACTTTCAATGGCAGCGTGCCATCCAGTGCTTGCACGGGGGGCCACTCAAACCTACACATATTCAAGGTTGAACGCTCTTGAGGAGCTGGTTCAACGGCAGCACATACGATTCATTTCTTTATAACAGTGGTTCTCAGTCCTTGACATGAAAATGTTTGAGAACCAATGCTTTATAAAAAACGTTCCCCCCCCCCCCCCCCCCCCCCAGAACAGGTCTTATATTCGGGGCTGGTGGGTTACTGTATGTACGTACCTTTTTCAGCTCGTCTCGTGTCATGTTGCCCATTTGGAGCTTGGTCCAGTACTTGTCCAGGAGAGCTGCATGGGTGCTCTGCGGTCTGTACCAACTCCCTCCACTGTAGTACATCCTAGAATACAAACACAGTAGACATTCTCAATAGGCTCAATAGGCAGCAGCCATATTGGACAGAAATTGGGCCCCTTCCTTACTTCCTTCACAGGTGTTACCAATGATACTAATTAAGGCTCTGTTCCATTTAGTGTGGCATAGTGGTTGTCTTATTTTCAAGGACCCCCATAACTCTCAGAGTTACACACCCACCATAAGGGGCCATTTGGGAACCAAAATGGAGTGTTTCTAGTGAGCCAACATGCACGATATCAGCACCCTGACCAGAATGGAACAGAGCCTTCATTAGCATCATTGGTAACACCTGTGAAGGAAGTAAGAAGAGGCCCAATTGCTTCCCAATATAGCTGCTGTGCATATAGCATATTAGGTGTGCAAATGTTAATCGAACAAGTAGATTGAATCGATAATTAAAAAAATATTATCGATTTTAATCAAATAATAGATTTTTTCCCCCTTTAAATACATTTAAAAAATAGCTACAATCCAGAACGAGCGACCCCCCCAGGTGGCGCCATCTTATGAGGTTTTCAGCAATTACTTTCAATGGTGTGAAGTCATGTTCTCTTTCTATATTGCAGCTCTACGAGCTCACAACAGGATGCATTGTAAGGTTGTAGTTCAACATGTGACAAAGTAGGGCTTAAGTGGTGAATCAGACTAATCCATTTCATTGTGAAACCCATATTGCATTTGAGATTGAAGGATAGACACATCCAGGGTAGAAGGTGACATTCGTACCTCCGTGTTGCAAAGAACTGAAATCCAGGAGCAATGTCAATGCAGTCCTCCCGTCCTGGAATCATCAGCTTTTTATTCTCCATCAAAGGCAGCAGCACAGAGATCTGTAGATATGATCATTAAAATTATACGCTGTTCCAATTAACAAGTAATAGTGTAGGATGACTAAGAATACTTCTGCACACTAGATTCTATTTCATTCTAGAAATATATCGTTGCTGTCCGGCAGGAACCAGCTAACTCCATTGTTCTGCTTTTGCATTTTTTCCCATAAATCAGGGCCATTGAACACCCTTTACGTCTGTATGTTGATAAAAAAATATTGAACCAATGAAAAGTATTAAAAAGTGCTTCTGACAAAACCAGCTAAATCCATTGGAACCTCAAACTTTCTGCTAAACCAGCTAAGTTCACCATAGGGGGGTGGAGTTAGCTGGTTTAGCTGACTCCAGGCTCCACCCCCTTTTGACCTCATTGTGAGCTTGGAGGTCCATTCAGCTGTTCTAATCAATGATGAACAAAACCTCCTAAATCCACTTTTTTTTTGTTTTTGTCATTTCCTGTAAAATGAACATTTTGGAGTTAGCTGGTTGCTGCCGGACAGCAGAGATATGCTTATTTAGTTGAGCTGAACAACCCCAAAACATAAAAAGAATTGACTTTGTCAATATAAAAAAACGTTTTTTAACCTAGTTCTCCCACACAAACACAGACACATTTCTACTGGCGATTTAATACGAGTTCCCAAAAGCTCTCACTTGAATATAGCACAAGTGGTACATTTTTGGTTAAAAAAAAACATGTTTTGGGTAAAAAAAAAGCTTTCATCAGCCTTACGCTGATGAAGCCAAAACCTGTCCCATTTGTCATGTTGCCCGTCTTTCTTTAAAATAAGGGCCTGAAGGACAGAACGTGAGTGCTGGCATCATTCTCTTTACATTTTGTACCCTCTGAGAGTTAAATGAGCAGTGAGGATTTCACAGCGTGTAGTAACTGACCACATCCAGTGGTGCATGGTCAATGTCTTCCAGCAGGATCCACTGTCCTTTGGATACAGCTTGTGTCAGGGTCCCCGGCTGCCACACAAACTTCCCTGGTATGTCTGTGCACCGGTACATCCCCAGCAGCATCTGCAACACAACAATACATACACTCAGAGGAGGTGGCTGCCGGTGGAGCTTAGTGGAGCTCAGACTAACTTTGAAGCTGGACGCACGCCCGCACAGCCATTCGCAGTTTTTATAAATCTTAAAGCTCATCAGTGGTGCACCACAAAATAACCATGTTAAGAAATTAGGTGGAAACAAGCCCTGGGTTTTTTGGGTTATCCTTTTAGCATTCTTTTGTATCAATTTGTGCCACCATGCCAAACTGTTAAAACTGTAAGTATTCAATCAGTTCAATCAATCAAAAAAGATTGGGGTCCCTGAGATAAAAAAGTTAAATTAAATAAAATGGGGGACCCGCATTATATCTTTGGCCTCATGGAGTGTTTCTCACCGGGTTGTACAATATAATATATAATATATATAATATATGGAATATAATATAAAGTTCTTATTTGTTTTTTATTTTGTACCCCTTTCTGTCCCCAATTTAGTCGTTATGACGGTGCTCAAATGGAAGAAAATGACCCATAAGGGTCAATTCTGTTCCATTGTACACTGTCAGAGTTACAATGAATTAACACCGAGGATGTTATGGTGTAGTCCAACCTGGATTCAGTGTTCCCCTTACCTTACTGTCGGTTTGATCCCCGAGTTGGACTTTGAGAATTTCTGTAGCTTTCGTACGTCCCGTGACAGCAGCCATGAACTCGACCAGCGCGGTTTTACCGCATCCAATAGGACCCTCGAGGAGAACGGCTTTCTGGGAGGCCACCGCCAGCGCCAGTCTCCTTAGATTGCGGCACGTCGAGTCCACAAGCACCAGATCCCTTGGATTGATCTACGGATGAATGTACAATGTCAATTCAAAAAACACTACTTGATGATGGCATAGTGGTTTTGGTGTTTGTAGATCGGCTATTGTCACGCAACAGTGTCATATGACGAAGCATAAAATAGGGCAGTGGTGTTCTTGAAGGGGTTCCAGGGGGTGCCCAGCAGCATTAGTTAACCCATTAAGAACGGGAACGCATCTGTGTCATTTTAAGATTTCTTTGGCTATTCAAAAAATAGCAAATCTGCAAGCTCATAGCGCTGCACCGAGTGCCGCGCTATGAGCTTGTAGATCTGCTATTTTTGGAAAAATCGTGAAAATGTGTGAACGTCTTTGAATATATTTATTTTAAAGCAAACATTTGTAACTCAAATCTATGCTTCTGGGGGGTCCTTGGTCTGGAATAAAATATTTTCAGATGGGGGTCCGCAGCCAAATACATATCATTTTGGGGGTCCTTGACATGAAAATAAGTGTTTCAGAAAACTGTTAGGATTTAGAAGACATTTGTATAATGGACCTCAGGTCTAATCATATGTTATTCTTTGGTATAACAAGTAATGACAAGCGTTCTATTCAAATTCACATGAAGTGCACAGACCTGCTCTGTTTGTCTAGGTGATATCCTGGGTAGTACCACGCCACACACCGCCACGACATTCTGCGACAGGTCCTCCGACACCACCTGACCTCTGGTGAACTTGTTGGCTTTCTCGTGGCGCCACATCACAGAGCCCTGATTGGCCAACACCAGAGCCTTTTCTACCTCCAACTGCTGGGTTTCTTCCAAAGACCTGAACACAGATGAAAGGCAGTCATGACCACCATAGAAATTAGGGAAACTTTAGGGAAATTACAATCTTTTCAAAAACTTTGAAAAATAGCAGACACTATTTTGGAATAATAACTTATTTTTTATCCGGTAATCATTCACCATCACCCACCATTCAGGATTCAAAAGCCACCATTAAAACTTGTGAACGTACTTTATTTTCATGTGCAGGATCTCGTCGCTCGTCAGCACCTTTTTTAGAAAGATGGTTTTCTGATTATCTGTCATGTGAGAGATGAGGGCTAAACAATGGGCCGTGTACCTGTTGGACACAAAGACAAGACATTATTATTAGTTGATTGCACAAGCAAGACATTAAAGCAATCTACAGCATTACAGTATTTTAAGTAGCAGTGACAGTAATAAAATAGTAATTATATTATCGTTGTGAGATTGAATTAAAAATCATTATGTAATGCAACCAAGCGACACAAATGTGTCTATTTACTAAATGATAACATTTTTGTTTTCTTTGTGTAGCAAAAGGACTTTTTTTTACCAATTTAAAGTAATGGTAAGAAAACAACAACTGTACATATGTGCTGAATCAAAAATGTAAAAACAACTAACACATGCATTATCCACAAAGAAAATAGCCAATCTACAAGCTCCCAACACCTTGCATTCATTGTGAGCTCGTTGATGGGCTCATTGGGGGGTGGTTCCAGGGGGTACCCAGCAAAATGTGTTAATAAACCGTCACAATCATTTTAACCCCTTTATCCATATTTTATACTTTGGCTATTCAAAAATAGCAGATCTATAAGCTCATAGTGCGGCACCGAGTGCCGCACTATGAGCTTATAGATCTGCTATTTTTTTTTAAATCTTGAAAATGTGTGCAAATCTTTAAACTCCTTTTTTAAAAGGCGAACATTTTTAACAAATCTTTGCTTCTGGGGGTCGCTGGCACAACATATTTTCAGGTGTGGGTCCGCGGCCACATACATATCATTTTGGGCACGAAAACGTTTGAGAACCACTGAACTAAAAACAGCCACGCACCCTCGAACCATGACATCGCTGGTGAGTAGCTGGGACACACAGGCGCTCCAGTCCCAGAGCACGCGGAATTTGGCACAGTCGCTCTGGAGGAAACGCAGGGTGGCACCCATCAGGTCACGTAGCTTCATCCTCCTTGGCCCGTACTGGACCGAGGAAGACTCTTCACTGGTGAAGAAGAGTCTCTGGAACACTGGCGGGGCATCGTTGAAGTACCTGGCAGCAAACCTGAAGGCAAGAGAGCTCATTTAATACAGTGGTACTCAAAGTGGGGACCAACTAATCTCGCAAACCGCTTGACCGACCGCGTGACCGATCAAACTTTGCATGCACGTTGCCAGTAGGCTACAGAAGTACATCCACTGATTCACATTTTTCACATGAATTTCATACTTTCATACTGGGTTTGATTCCCGCTGGGGACACTGTGTGCGCTGGGAGCGTGTCTTCTCCTCCGCTTCATCAGCGCTCATACCCTAGGTGGGGTTGGCGAAAGGGCCTACTCTGTGTGGAGTTTGCATGTTCTCCCCGTGTCTCCTAGGGTAGTTAATACCCTCACAAAAACATGTAGTAATCCTGGTCTCTATACCGCCTCCCCCATGACAGCCGGGGCGCCTGATGGAGGGGAAGGGAACTGGTTGGAATAACGTGTTCCTTCCACGCGCTACGTCCTACCGGGGAAACTCCCCCCTGTCAGGTGACAAGAAGGTCAGTTGGCTCTCATGCATTGAAGGAGGCATGAGCTCGACCCTGGGCTCCCTAGGCTGTGGGGGGAGTGTAGCGCCCAGGATCACTTAGAAATGTTACAATGGGGCTGTTATCATGTTGAAACCTTGCACAAATTTGGAGTCGTATATGTCATATACGTCATGGCTATGCTCTGATCTCTCTAGAATGCTCTCAAGAATGTTTTTGAAAACATTTGAAGCGAGAAATAGACGATGCAGAAACCGAAAATGTATTCTATTTGATCAACACTTCCTTGTTTTCCAGTTGGCCACGCAGCACTTACTTATATATACTTTCATTACCTTAAGCAAGGAAATACTTTATTTTGTCGTTACTATTGGGTCAATTTATTAACTTATTTATTAAGTAGCTGTGTAATAAGCTGTGTAATAACCTCGGCTCCGCCTCAGTGTTTAATCATCATCCTGTCGAGGGTTATTTTTGAACAACGACCAGCGCGCTGACAATTATCCCTTAGCATTAGCGTGACTATGCAATAGCACTGCGTACTGTGTAGGGTTGGGATCCAGAACCGGAGGAACCGGATCGAACGTTGAGGAACAGGAATCTGTTCTGGATCCGTTTTATCACATTGTCAGAGCTGGTATGTGGGACTTCACGTCTGCTATACAATTACAATACTGGTGATGCTCAAACGTTATAATATAAAAAAGGACCAACCATAACTCTGAGAGTGTACAAATGGAACCAAATGGACCCGTAAGGGTCCATTTGGTTCCATTTGTACACTCTCTGAGTTACAGGCCTGTAAGGGTCCATTGGAATCGTTAAGGAACCGGGATCGTTAACCCTAGTACTACTGTGAGGGGAACAAATGGTCCAAACTTACGCCTGAGCATCGGGGCTGACACCGAGCAGTTTGCTGAGAGCCACACACAGGCGCTCGTGGAGATCATGGTTGATCCTCCCTCCCGACTTGACCCTGTCCGCGTTCCTCTCCAGAAGGTCCAGGACGAGGGGCCGATGATGCCGGGCGATGAGCAAGGTGTATTCCTTCTCCAGCAGCAACTTGGCCAGACATCCCAGGATGCACTGTCTGTCCTGCTGGCTCCATATCTGTAACACAGATTACAAGTAAACAAAAATTGTCCAGAATGAAACATTGTATTTGCTCACAGCGACAACAAAAACAAAAGCCAGGCACAAATAAACAGCATTTCTTTGACTCATTAAAAAAGGGACAGTTCACCCCAAAAAATACTTTTTTTCTATCGATTAGTCACCCCATGGACACTTGAATTCACGGATATGTTTTTGTTTTTTTGCATTCCTAAGCCAATAATTTGATGACCAGCAGACCGGTAGGAGACACAAAGGAGACTCTTGGTGTCTCCTACCGGAGCCGCTGCCAGTCCACCCGATCTACTATGAATCACCCCATTCAATGGAAAGGAATTGCTCCAAATGTTCCCATTCTATGGGGTGGAATTGTACAATCTCTGCAACCCCGCTCACCCAGGTTACCGAAATTACTCCTAAAACCCCATTTAATGGAAAGTCTTCTCCATTGGCTGTTCTCTCGGACACCCCGCCCACCTCTTTCAGACTCGGGTTACAAAAATTACTGCAGAAGTCCCATTTAATGGTATTGAGAGGTTGCCATGGCAACATGGGCTAATATTGCGGTGGTTTTAAATGTATTTTGATTATATAACATTTATATTGTCACATTTATAATTTATTTTTTATTTTCCCGTCCTTCAGTGAATTTATATGATTTTTTTTTATAATGTATTTATTTATTCATTCTTTAATTTATTTTTTGCTGACCGAAATTGCGTTGCCATTGTGTTTAATTATTAATTATTTAATGATATTGATAATGTAATTTGGGCCATCGTGTTTATTCATTATTAAATGATAAAAATCAGTTTATTTGTTAAGTTTGGTAAGGGAGGGGTGTGGTGGATTGCTCCATTTACAACGCTAACATAAACGATCAAATTTCAAATATGAAGTGCTTAACTAAAGGCCACGGATGTTACAATTGTGTACGTTCCAGCTTGAGTACCCATATCTTCCGTATTGTTCAATAAAAAGCCTTTTAATCCGATCGACGGCCATTTTCTCCGTCTTTTCATCAGCTTTCAACTATGCGATCCTATCGGTTGGGAGGTGTATTGCACATTATAACTCTATGCGAAAATGGCCGACGATCGGATTAAAATGCTTTTTATCCAACAATACGGAAGATATGGGTATTCATGCTGAAACGTCGGCATGTATAACATCCTGGGCATTTAGGTAAGCACTTCATATTTGAAATTTGTACGTTTGTGTAGACGTTACAGTTGTAAATTGAGCAATTCATCACACCAGGTTGAAGAATGTCCATGACCGTCATCTTTCAGGCCTACCGCTGATAACCATTAGCACATTGTCTCAAAGTGGGGTCCGGGGACCCCCAGGGGTACTTGAGGGGGTTCCAGGGGGTCCCCAGCTAAATGATGGACAGGGACCAAATGGACCCTTATGGGTCTGTAACTCTGAGAGTGTACAAATGTAACCAAATGGACCCTAACAGGTCCATTTGGTTCCATTTGTACACTCTCAGAGTTAAATGAACATTGATTTTACAATATGAAAGTGGGTCCCAGAGACCTACATGCCATTAAATGGGGGTCCGTAGCCTAATGCATGTCAAACTGGGGGTCCTTGAAATTAAAATGGTTGAAATCACTGCTAGAGAGCCGTAAAAATCTTCTCTTATGGGGGTCCCTGGCTTATCATTTCAAATGGGGGTCCGCGGTCTAATAAGTGTCTATTTGGGGGTCCTTGGCACGAAAAAGTTTGAGAACCATTGCATTAGCACATGAAGTCAATTCATTGTTTAATTTCAAATACGTTTAATTTCACTTATACCACTTCATTCTGTTGATGTTTCTATTTTACTGCTACAGCAATTCATCACAAGGCTTTTTCTTTACTATTTAGCATAAATATAGTCCTGGTTATTTCTCCCTAACGCCCTAAAAAGTCCAAACGGGACTATGTGGTTTGCGCATGTGCAAAGGAACGTTCAACATGGTGT
The DNA here is from genome assembly GCF_963454915.1 of Gymnoscopelus microlampas. Classification (NCBI taxonomy): domain Eukaryota; kingdom Metazoa; phylum Chordata; class Actinopteri; order Myctophiformes; family Myctophidae; genus Gymnoscopelus; species Gymnoscopelus microlampas. The sequence goes on from NC_139953.1 coordinate 36,388,696, forward strand.
GGTGGGTGTGGTGGGGATTGCTCCATTTACAACGCTAACGTCCAGGTCATAAACGATCAGATTTCAAATATGAAGTGCTTAACTAAAGGCCATGGATGTTAAAATGGTGTACGTTCCAGCTTGAGTACCCATATCTTCAGTATTGTTCAATAAAAAGCCTTTTAATCCGATCGACGGCCATTTTCTCCGTCTTTTCATCAGCTTTCAACTATGCGATCCTATCGGTTGGGAGGTGTATTGCACATTATAACTCTATACGAAAATGGCAGCCAATCGGATTAAAATGCTTTTTATTGAACAACACGGAATATACGGGTATTTTTGAGGGATCGTACATAATTGTAACGTCCGTGGCCATGGGGTAAGCACTTTATAGTTGAAATCTAGACGTTTATGTAGATGTACGGGCCGTAAATGGAAAAAGTGCAAACATCAGGTTGAAGTGTCATGATATGAAACCTATCTATCTATCTATCTACATTGGACTGACACAACGTGAGCTAAGAGACGTGGTTTAAATGCAACATAACACACATCACCACCCAAACAAACCTGGAAATATTCTGTGCATTTTCATATTTTGTTGATCATTTTTCGATAAGTGTTTGTTGAGAACGAGAGATTTGTTTAACTTTTCCAACCCCGTGACGTCACGTCAGATTACTTCCGCATTCCGCGTGTTCGTACTCATGTCTCTGTCAGTGTCAATAAAGATCTGACAAAACAAATGTTTTATGATCTATCTAAACGTTCAAATGTTTTAAAAAGGTGCTGACCCTATGGCCATGGATGTTACAATTATGTGCGGGCCCTTAAAAGTACCCGTGTCTTCCGTATTGTTTAATAAAAAGCATTTTAATCTGATTGGTGGCCATTTTATCAGAGAGTTGTAATGTTGCGTGAGTGCAGTACACCTTTCAACCCATAGGGTCAGGTGAAAACATATGGAGAAAATGGCCAGCAATTGGATTAAAAGGCTTTTTATTGAACATTACAAAAGATAGAGGTACTTTTGAGAACCCATACATGATTTTAACATCTGTGGCCATGAGTTAATAATTTTATATTTAAAGTGTGAAGATTTATGTTGATGTACAGGCTGTAAATGCAGAAGTGCAAACACCAGGTTAAAGTTTCGCCATGACTGCCATAATGTATTATGGTTTCCAAGTGCTATACTGCCACCGGACATAGACATTAAAACATTAAAACAGATCAAATAATTGCTGTTTGTGGTTCTATAGGGCGTTGGTGTAAAGTAACTAAGTACATTTACTCAAGTACTGTACTTAAGTACAATTTTGAGGTATTTTTACTTTACTGGAGTATTTCCCAATTCTCAGTACTTTAAACGAAATGATGCAACGCTGATATCGCTTTTGTAATGCATTTTATAATATTTAAGGCACCCCGTGTGTATTGTATTCCAATAATAATAATAATAATAATAAGGGTAATAATAATCATAATAATAATAATGTAATTATAGAGCAGTAACACACTGAAATAATAAGGGTAATAATAATAATAATAAGGGTAATAATTGAATGTAGAGCAGTAACACACTGGAATAATAATGTAATGTATAGAGCAGTAACACACTGGAATAATAATAATAATAATAATAATAATAATAATAATAAGGGTAATAATAATAATAAGGGTAATAATAACAATAGTTAAGCCGTACACGATAGGGAGTTCCGATAGAAAAATATAAGCCTCGTGTACAATATAGGCTCGAAGTACTTGCGAGCGTTCACGCCCCCATAGTTATAATGGGGCGTGTACGCTTGCATATGGGTGTCGTGTACGGCACCTGTGCTGACTACAATTTCCCAATAGAGGGCAGCAGTGAGCCATTTGTTGAGATCTAATAGGCCCATCCACATGTTTTACAGATCTAATTAGCCCATCTACATGTTTTACAGTTCTAATTGCTCCATCCACATGTTTTACAGATCTAATTGCTCCATCCACATGTTTTACAGATCTAATTGCTCCATCCACATGTTTTACAGATTTAATTGGCCCATCCACATGTTTTACATATCTAATTATCCCATCCACATGTTCTACAGATCTAATAGGCCCATCCACATGTTTTACAGATCTAATTGCTCCATCCACATGTTTTACAGATTTAATTGGCCCATCCACATGTTGTACATGTCTAATTAGCCCATCCACATATTTTACATATCTATTTAGCCCATCCACATGTTCTACAGATCTAATAGGCCCATCCACATGTTTTACATATCTAATTAGCCCATCCACATGTTTTACAGATCTAATTTCTCCATCCACATGTTCTACAGATCTAATTTCTCCATCCACATGTTCTACAGATCTAATAGGCCCATCCGCATGTTTTACAGATCTAATTGCTCCATCTACATGTTTTACAGATTTAATTGGCCCATCCATGTTTTACACATCTAATTAGCCCATCCACATGTTTTACATATCCAACTAGCCCATCCACATGTTTTACAGATCTAATAGGCCTATCCACATGTTTTACAGATCTAATTGCTCCATCCACATGTTTTACAGATCTAATAGGCCCATCCACATGTTTTACAGATCTAATTAGCCCATCCACGTGTTTTACAGATCTAATAGGCCTATCCACATGTTTTACAGATCTAATTGCTCCATCCACATGTTTTACAGATCTAATAGGCCCATCCACATGTTTTACAGATCTAATTAGCCCATCCACGTGTTTTACAGATCTACTGTGATTAGTTCATGTGTACACAGACATCTATAGGTGCGACTGCAGTAAGCCACTTACTGTAGTTAGTTCATGTGTACACAGTGGTTACTCCCTATGGTCTGAGTATCTACAGGGCTGACAAGTAAAGTCTAATAGAGAGTATTAGAGTCTGCTAAAGCCTAGTACACTCTAGTCTAGCCTAGTCCAGCCTGTTCCATGCTAGTATGGCCTATACCACCTTCCCCTAGTCTGTTCTCCCAACAGGCTGGACTATACTAGTTTTGGTGCACTAGGCTGTACTGTACTGTACTGTACTGTACTGTACTGTACTGTACTGTACTAGACTCTACTGGTCTCTAATAGGCTGTTTTAAGCTCTAGTAGGCTTTGCTAGGCTTTGCTGGGCTCTATGAGGCTATAAAAGACAGTACTTTACTGTGGCTCATGCAAAACTATGGCTCGTGAACACAAGCTATGGCCCGTGTACACAGTGGTTACTCCCTATGGTCTGAGTATCTACAGGGCTGATGTAACCCAGGTTTCAAAAGGTTTTCAAAAGGTTTGTGTCACTGCTGTCTGTGTGTCACTGACAGAGTGACACACACAGTCACACACACACTCAGTCTCACTCAATCAATCAGTCACACCAGTGCTTGCAATTGTCAATCATTGCAATCACAGCCACGCCCTAAAGCAGAGACAGTCTGCAATAGCAGAGTGAGGTGCACACCACTCTGAGGCTACTGCAGACTTCCACCCAAACTAATACTCTCTATTATACTTTACTAGTCCCTTGTCAGCCCTGTAGATACTCAGACCATAGGGAGTAACCACTGTGTACACATAGTGGCCAAATTATTCAAGAAGCCCAATAACCCTAATTTTCAGAACCACATGTTTGTGTGTGAGGAAAGTTATATGGACGCGTCCGGGGTGAAGAGCTGATCAATAATACGTTGTCCGATTGTTTCAGCGCCCCCTAGGGGCCGAGATAATAGTGAAAAACTGTTTGAAAGGAGTAAAAACAAAATTGGACACCTGTTTCTGGGTCAGCGCGTCGCCCCGAACGCGCCCATATAACTCTCCTCGCACACGGCCTTACCATACTCCTTAATTGGCTAGGGTCAAATGTCAAGTTATTTCGCGCAATAAAGCGATATATCTCAAAATCGATGCATTTTTAGAATCCACCTTTCGGATATGTTGTACAGCTCGCCAAGGCGCACGCATGGATGTCTTGTTTGTCCCGGTACGACACTCCTAAGTTGACCTCCTACACTTTCAGAAGGCACATAGAGTCTTATATCTTAAGACCATATCAAAGGACAAAGTCAGAAATAGAAGTGTGTCGTAACGGGACAAACAAGACATCCACATGTGCGTCTCAGCCAGCTCTACAACATATCCAAAAAGTGGACCCTAAGTCCTTATCGTATTCGAGATATTGAGCGAGATAGCGAAGCCGTAACCATAGCCAATTAAGGGATAATTAAATCATGATTTGATATTAGGGTTTGATTATTTCAAATTTTAGCATTATTTTACGTGTAGATTTGGAAAAAAAATGTATCGGAGAAATCACAGGCTTGGAACACCCTAAAACCAACCAGGAAGTGGCCTTTTGAGGCACTTCCTGTTGTCCGAGAAAAAAGAAACTTGCATATTTGGAATCAGCGCCATCACATTAGTCTAAAGCCAGAGTCTCGAAGAAAAATACAATTTCTAAAAATGTAACGAGGGTTGACCTTTGCAGTCTTTTCGCTGACCTTTGAGCTTTATCAGTGTCAGAAAAAATCAGGGCCGGTGCCAAAAAATCTGGCTTACTCTCAATATGGATTGAGAGAAGTTTCGGATTTTAAAAAAATATCTGGAGCGATTAGTTACAGATTTTGTGCTCAACAAAATCAGTTTTTTATACAAAAGTCAACGTCCAATCTTTTTGGTGACCGTTTGTATTTCTCAAGGTCCTAGAAAATCGAGACCTATCCCATTCAATTCAGCGTCTTTTTTTGAGTCTGAAAAGGTGTTTTTTAATTTAAAAATAAAATATTTTTTAAAAATGTGAGAAAAGCTAAACTTTGAACTATTTCAAAAATCTATAACTTCTTATTAAACAATTCTAGACTATTGATGTAACCTACCATTCGACTCAATATCATATAAATAAGAGGGTGGAAGGGTCAAAATAAAATAATAATATGTTTGTGAAAAAAGCTTCAAGTTTACTAAACTTTAACGCTTGTTTAAACCACTTTTTAAGGGTCATACAAAATCGAGACCTAGCCCATTCGATTCAGCGTCCTCTTTTGAGTCTGAAAACGTGTTTTTTATTTAAAAAAAATATTTTTGAAAATTGTGAGAAAAGCTTAACTTTTTTTTTTCAAAAATCTATAACTTCTTATTGAAGTTATAGATTTTATGATATTGAGTCGAATGGTAGGTTACATCAATAGTCTAGAATTGTTTAATAAGAAGTTATAGATTTTTGAAATAGTTCAAAGTTTAGCTTTTCTCACATTTAAAAAAAAAAAAATATTTTTAAATTAAAAAACACCTTTTCAGACTAAAAAAAAGACGCTGAATTGAATGGGATAGGTCTCGATTTTCTAGGACCTTGGGAAATACAAACGGTCACCAAAAAGATTGGACGTTGACTTTTGTATAAAAAACTGATTTTGTTGAGCACAAAATCTGTAACTAATCGCTCCAGATATTTTTTTTAAATCCGAAACTTCTCTCAATCCATATTGAGAGTAAGCCAGATTTTTTGGCACTGGCCCTGATTTTTTCTGACACTGATAAAGCTCAAAGGTCAGCGAAAAGACTGCAAAGGTCAACCCTCGTTACATTTTTATAGCCTCATTAAGCTAATCATATGGAGACCCACTGGACATAATTTGGGAATCCCCAGTATGGAAACAACTCTCTCAGGAGAGCAGTGCAAAGACTAGCCATGGTTTGTGTAGAACAAGGTGTCTCTGGGGAGGGGATGGGAGGCTGCCAAGTGGGATGAGACATCTGTGACAAGGCTCAAGCCCCATGCAGGGACTGCTGATGTTCTCTGTAAATCTTTGTGAAATGTGCTGTTTATGGCATTCCAGAGATTTCACCTTATGTGTACCTAATGGCCCAGTAAGAGTATGCAGGGACGAGAGGAAAGTTGGATGGACTGAAATGTCACATCCTGTTCAGCTAATACCTTCATTCACAATTTTGGAGAATAAGTGACTATTTCTTTGGTTTTTTGTTAGATCTTTATTTGCTCAGCATACACCAGGGTTTCCCAAAGTGGGTGCCGTGGCACCCTAGGGTGCCTTGATGCCTGTCCAGGGGTGATGAAGAATAATTTGATAATGTTTGGAATTCACCAACATCACTTCAGTAAGTTTAACCACTTAGATCCACTATATATATCAGCGTTGCATCATTTCGTTTAAAGTACTGAGAATTGGGAAATACTCCAGTAAAGTAAAAATACCTCAAAATTGTACTTAAGTACAGTACTTGAGTAAATGTACTTAGTTACTTTACACCAACGCCCTATAGAACCACAAACAGCAATTATTTGATCTGTTTTAATGTTTTAATGTCTATGTCCGGTGGCAGTATAGCACTTGGAAACCATAATACATTATGGCAGTCATGGCGAAACTTTAACCTGGTGTTTGCACTTCTGCATTTACAGCCTGTACATCAACATAAATCTTCACACTTTAAATATAAAATTATTAACTCATGGCCACAGATGTTAAAATCATGTATGGGTTCTCAAAAGTACCTCTATCTTTTGTAATGTTCAATAAAAAGCCTTTTAATCCAATTGCTGGCCATTTTCTCCATATGTTTTCACCTGACCCTATGGGTTGAAAGGTGTACTGCACTCACGCAACATTACAACTCTCTGATAAAATGGCCACCAATCAGATTAAAATGCTTTTTATTAAACAATACGGAAGACACGGGTACTTTTAAGGGCCCGCACATAATTGTAACATCCGTGGCCATAGGGTCAGCACCTTTTTAAAACATTTGAACGTTTAGATAGATCATAAAACATTTGTTTTGTCAGATCTTTATTGACACTGACAGAGACATGAGTACGAACACGCGGAATGCGGAAGTAATCTGACGTGACGTCACGGGGTTGGAAAAGTTAAACAAATCTCTCGTTCTCAACAAACACTTATCGAAAAATGATCAACAAAATATGAAAATGCACAGAATATTTCCAGGTTTGTTTGGGTGGTGATGTGTGTTATGTTGCATTTAAACCACGTCTCTTAGCTCACGTTGTGTCAGTCCAATGTAGATAGATAGATAGATAGGTTTCATATCATGACACTTCAACCTGATGTTTGCACTTTTTCCATTTACGGCCCGTACATCTACATAAACGTCTAGATTTCAACTATAAAGTGCTTACCCCATGGCCACGGACGTTACAATTATGTACGATCCCTCAAAAATACCCGTATATTCCGTGTTGTTCAATAAAAAGCATTTTAATCCGATTGGCTGCCATTTTCGTATAGAGTTATAATGTGCAATACACCTCCCAACCGATAGGATCGCATAGTTGAAAGCTGATGAAAAGACGGAGAAAATGGCCGTCGATCGGATTAAAAGGCTTTTTATTGAACAATACTGAAGATATGGGTACTCAAGCTGGAACGTACACCATTTTAACATCCATGGCCTTTAGTTAAGCACTTCATATTTGAAATCTGATCGTTTATGACCTGGACGTTAGCGTTGTAAATGGAGCAATCCCCACCACACCCACCACACCATGTTGAACGTTCCTTTGCACATGCGCAAACCACATAGTCCCGTTTGGACTTTTTAGGGCGTTAGGGAGAAATAACCAGGACTATATTTATGCTAAATAGTAAAGAAAAAGCCTTGTGATGAATTGCTGTAGCAGTAAAATAGAAACATCAACAGAATGAAGTGGTATAAGTGAAATTAAACGTATTTGAAATTAAACAATGAATTGACTTCATGTGCTAATGCAATGGTTCTCAAACTTTTTCGTGCCAAGGACCCCCAAATAGACACTTATTAGACCGCGGACCCCCATTTGAAATGATAAGCCAGGGACCCCCATAAGAGAAGATTTTTACGGCTCTCTAGCAGTGATTTCAACCATTTTAATTTCAAGGACCCCCAGTTTGACATGCATTAGGCTACGGACCCCCATTTAATGGCATGTAGGTCTCTGGGACCCACTTTCATATTGTAAAATCAATGTTCATTTAACTCTGAGAGTGTACAAATGGAACCAAATGGACCTGTTAGGGTCCATTTGGTTACATTTGTACACTCTCAGAGTTACAGACCCATAAGGGTCCATTTGGTCCCTATCCATCATTTAGCTGGGGACCCCCTGGAACCCCCTCAAGTACCCCTGGGGGTCCCCGGACCCCACTTTGAGACAATGTGCTAATGGTTATCAGCGGTAGGCCTGAAAGATGACGGTCATGGACATTCTTTAACCTGGTGTGATGAATTGCTCAATTTACAACTGTAACGTCTACACAAACGTACAGATTTCAAATATGAAGTGCTTACCTAAATGCCCAGGATGTTATACATGCCGACGTTTCAGCATGAGTACCCATATCTTCCGTATTGTTGGATAAAAAGCATTTTAATCCGATCGTCGGCCATTTTCGCATAGAGTTATAATGTGCAATACACCTCCCAACCGATAGGATCGCATAGTTGAAAGCTGATGAAAAGACGGAGAAAATGGCCGTCGATCGGATTAAAAGGCTTTTTATTGAACAATACGGAAGATATGGGTACTCAAGCTGGAACGTACACAATTGTAACATCCGTGGCCTTTAGTTAAGCACTTCATATTTGAAATCTGATCGTTTATGTTAGCGTTGTAAATGGAGCAATCCACCACACCCCTCCCTTACCAAACTTAACAAATAAACCGATTTTTATCATTTAATAATGAATAAACACGATGGCCCAAATTACATTATCAATATCATTAAATAATTAATAATTAAACACAATGGCAACGCAATTTCGGTCAGCAAAAAATAAATTAAAGAATGAATAAATAAATACATTATAAAAAAAAAATCATATAAATTCACTGAAGGACGGGAAAATAAAAAATAAATTATAAATGTGACAATATAAATGTTATATAATCAAAATGCATTTAAAACCACCGCAATATTAGCCCATGTTGCCATGGCAACCTCTCAATACCATTAAATGGGACTTCTGCAGTAATTTTTGTAACCCGAGTCTGAAAGAGGTGGGCGGGGTGTCCGAGAGAACAGCCAATGGAGAAGACTTTCCATTAAATGGGGTTTTAGGAGTAATTTCGGTAACCTGGGTGAGCGGGGTTGCAGAGATTGTACAATTCCACCCCATAGAATGGGAACATTTGGAGCAATTCCTTTCCATTGAATGGGGTGATTCATAGTAGATCGGGTGGCCAGTCATCAAATTATTGGCTTAAGAATGCAACAAAAACGGGGGATATTCTTTTTTTTAACCATGATTCTCAAGCATTTTCATGTCTAGGACCCCCAAATGAATATGTATTTGTCTGCAATAAATAAATATCCCTTTAATTTCCACTCACTGTCCAAAAAACACTGCAACATGCACTCAAGTCAAAGACACAACGTGCTACTATTTTTTTTTTAATGAAAATTAACATTATCAATGTATGGAGAGGATGAAATGTGCATACTCCATGGAAGATGTGCTCAGAATCACAGAAACAACTCTAAACCAGGGGTCTTCAAAACAGGGGGTCCGGGACCCCTAGGGGTCCTCAGAGTTACTACAGGGGGGCCACCAAATCTTTGTGCTATAGGAACTTTTTTATTTTATTTACATTAACCACTTGAACCCTAGCGTCCCTATTCTGATGAGAAGTTCAGCCAAATATAGCAGATCTACAAGCTCACAACGCTATTTCCAGCAAAGAGGTTTGTTGTAGAGAGAAAAGGGAGCAGATTAAGTACATAATGAAAGGTCACGTTTATTAAATACTGAGGGGTTTAAGTGGTTAAATGTCTGGAAGAAATACATTAGCATATGAATCCAACACACACTGATGACAAGTGCTGCCTTTCAAACAAGTCTATGAAGCCATCTATGACATCTATTAAAAAAAGTTTCATCTACAACACAATTTTACACAATATGGGGGTCCCTGCTTCATCCCTAGCTCTCTGAGCTAAGGGGGTCCTTGGCCTGAAAAAAACGTTGAAGACCCCCCTGCTCTAAACCAGGGGTTTTCAACCAGCGGTCCTTGAGGGGGTTCCAGGGGGTCCCCAGCCAAATTAATAGTTAGCAACCAAATTGACCCTTATGTGTTTGTAACTCTGAGAGTGTATAAATGGAACCAAATGGACCCATTTGTACACTCTCAGAGTTAAATGAACACTGATGATGGTGATACAGTGTAGATTAGGACCCCCCCAAGAAATCTAAATGGTTGAGTCCCTGGCATATCTTTTCAAATGGGGGTCCCTGTGCTAATATGTGTCAATTTGGGGGGTCCTTGATGTGAAAAAGGTTGAAAACCACTGCTCTAAACAAAACATTGTGATCCTATGAAGCCATCTATGAAATCTATTAAAAAAAGTTTCATCTGGCAACACAATTTTACACAATATGGGGGTCCCTGCTTCATCCCTAGCTCTCTCAGCTAAGGGGGTCCTTGGCCTGAAAAAACGTTGGAGACCCCCCTGCTCTAAACAAAACATTGTGATCCTATAAAAAAAAAACAAGTCTAGTAAAGAGCTCTTATCTTACCTGCTTGGCCAAATACTGGCTCAGGTCGTTGTGACTCTTGTCAACATGTCTGGATATGGTGCCCAGGGATGACAGGCTCAGTTCTAGGTTCTCCATCGTATCATTTGTCGTTTAGTGGAGGAGAAGAGCTAGGAGATCTAGAAGCAACACAACCCAGATAGGAGCAAAATATGTAGATCTATTAATACTGAGGTAAGGCAGAATAAAGAGGGCGCATCACTTGCTTGTTGTCTGGTCACAACACACACTCACACACACATACACACACTAGCACGTTATCCCGTCAGTGTTAGAATCCTGTCCACATGTGAGCAGAGCAGAGGAAGCTCTTCCGGGGCACTCTGGTGGTCCTGTCTGTCGCGCTGCGGTGACGTCATGAACAAGCGACGACAGTTCAGTGTTACAGCCCCAGTGTTGCCATGTCTGGGGGGCTTGTTTCTAAAGTGTAGGTAGTTGGTTAAATGGGCTTGTTTCTAAAGTGTAGTTAGTTGGTTAAATGGGCTTGTTTCTAAAGTGTAGTTAGTTGGTTAAATGGGCTTGTTTCTAAAGTGTAGTTAGTTGGTTATTTGGGCTTGTTTCTAAAGTGTAGTTGTTTATTTGGGCTTGTTTCCTACATGTTGTTTAAACCAGTGGTTCTCAAACATTTCCATGTCTAGGACCCCCAAATTAATATGTATTTGTCTGCAGACCCCTCCATCTAAAATATGTTGTGCTAGACCCCCATACCAGATGTGTTGTTAAAATGTTTCAAAAAGAATATTCAAAATGTGTCCTTTCAAGATTATTTTGAAAATAGCTGAAATAACATTGACAAAATGTGTCATTGTTTATAAAACAGCAGATCTGCTGTTTTCAAAATTCAAATAGCCATGTTGGGCTCGCTTTCATAGACCTGGCTGCTTATTTGTCTCGCAAAATCTGGCAACAGTGTGAACGGCTCTGCTCTGGGCTGGAGGAAGAAGAAGCAACTCAACTGCACACCAAAAAACGCGAAAATACGCCCTTTTTTAGGCTTGAAAACGCCTTTCTCTTCGTCTGTCCCTTTTGCGTGGCGTCCGATAAGGCTCGAGCAGGGTAATTCAGCCGCATTTAGCTGTATTTCGACGTTATAAAGTGCTTGTTTTGGTGGGAATACACATGGAAAACATTCCTCCTCCTCCTCGCTGACAGCAGACAAGACAGACAGACCGCGGGAAATCATGTCGCTACTTCCTGTACAATGAAGAGTTGGCGCGACGCACCGCAGCCCTTTGTAAACAATAATAACAGCAGCCAGGGATCAATAACACCAAACTACAGCCAACTGTAGCAGCAGGCGGGATCGGCATTTGTTATTATGAATGATAGTAAGTAAGCTTCCTGGCTGACATGTTGCAGACATTGTGGTTTGTTTCGTTATAGCCTTGGATCAAGACTAGAGATGTATTTGATCGCGTCTGACTTTTACTTTCTTGGTGATGCTCAAACGTTATAATATAAAAAAAAAGGACCAACCATAACTCTGAGAGTGTACAAATGGAACCAAATGGACCCGTAAGGCTAACGTTTTAATGCATGTGTAAATGTCAGGGTATTGAGCAAAGGTTAACCACTCAGCCATATCATGTTATACTTTCGGAATGTTTAGTGAAAACAGACTATTTACAAGCTTGTAAAGCTGCTAATTGTGTTATTGTTTTAATGTTTTGCTTATTATGTCATGCCCAACATGTAGGGACACCACGCCAGGTTGAAAGTCCACATGTCTTGTGTTCAATGTGTTGTGCTCAGTAACTTTAGCTCCTCAGAGCTTCCATCGTTTAGAATGAAATCGTAGTCTTGGCCAAGACGTCTAGCGTGGCTGTTTCCAAACTAACATGATACATACAATAACAGTTAACACACAACTAAACGGAGGTAGGGAGTGGATGCACTGGACACACGTTTTAGGTGAAAGTTCTCTTGGCACTGTGTGGTTTCGTACTGATCTCTTTGTCTGGTTAGTGGCTAATTATGCTACATTTAATTGAAATGCAAATTTCAACTGCCTTCCAGTGCCTAGCAGTCCTCAGACTAGATTGATTGTTTGAATAATACTATTAGACAGAAATGTAAACAGCAGTCATACATTTGGGGCTACAGGGATAACACAAACAAAGTCTTGGGGACTTGTTTCCATTGTGGTCCAGAGTAGACTGGACAGACTAAAGACTAAAGATCTCCCCCAGGAAAAAAACATGGCTGACAGCTCCATTACTGTAGTCTAAAAACACAAGCTGGGGATAATTCCACCATCTAAACGAAATATCAACAAAATATATACAGCAAAGAACAAAAACATTGAATAACATCAAGAAAAAATGTTCATAGCAACATAAGATACTTATTATAAGGATAATTCCTTTTAACAGGTCGTTCATGAAAGTCCTTGCGGTCTTGTTTCCAATGAGAACCTGTGAGCAATTAGGGGTTAAGAGTCTTGCTCAGGAACAAATTTCATTTCATCGACACATATGCTGACCTGGTCTGGAATCGAACCTGGGGCAACCAGGGCCTCTGGCTCCCTAGGCAGGCTCACTAACCATTCAGCTATGGCCGCCCCAAATAGTATTCCTTTAACGACTTAAGACCTGGAACTGTGTCATTTTTAGATTTGAGCTAAAAAGCATTATTTTACACTTTGGGCTATTCAAAAATAGCAGATATACAAGCTTCTGGGGGGTCCCTGGAACAAAATATTTTGATGGGGGTCCGCGGCCAAATACATATACATTTTGGGGGTCCTTGACATGAAAAAGATTGAGCACCACTGATATAGAAACATATGTTTTTCAGAATACTGTTGGGATTTAGGAGACATGTAGAATCGGCTTCAGGTGTCAATGGGTTAATGTCAGATTCACATATTTCATAACAGTAGACTTCCATTAAGCCGGCACTGCCCAACCCGGTTGGGGGCATGTCTGTCATATGGCTAGATATTTATTATTATTATGAAAAACGTTATAGGCCTTTATAAAAATTGTTGTGTAGCTATTTACAATCTGAAAATATTTGGGTTCTCAGGTGATCTAATAGCTGAAACCTGAGAACAATAGCCACACATTAGCCAATAGAAACTGCAGATGCAAATGTTGGCTTTGACACGGTAATGTGTTTCACTTCAAATTGAACTTTTGACCAAACACCCCCAAGTGAGTTTGACACCCCTGAGGAGATCTTTAAATATTTTCTATTGGATGCAGTGTGGATTTGCTCATGAGACCACTTTTTTTGCTGTTGTGTTTACCAGGTACCTTGTGTGAAGTAAAGTGACCAGAGACAGATTTGAAAGAATGGATGAGATGTACGATGACATGGATGCTGTCCCCAGCCGTAAGAATAATTTACATATAACATTACATTAACAGTGTCTAGTTCAGTTTGTAATGGTCCGCATCCGCAACTCCGCATGAAGCCATTCCAGTTTGTAATATAATAAATGGCTTATTACACTGTTCCATGGTCAAATGCATCTGAACAATTGTTCAGATTCTTGTTCCTTTTTTGTGTGTTATTAACTTTTCTTCTATGCCTTCACACAGTCCTAACCACCATGCACAATGAGGATTCTGTGGATATATATTCTGGGCTGGATAGTCCAAGCGTTGCAGGTAAAAATGACTGGAACCTAATCCGTTTTCTCTATTAGAGCCCAAACCTTTTTCGGTGCGAGAAAAGGAAAAGATTTAAGATTAAGATGCTGTGATGAAGGGCTGAAATGTAGCCATGTTTTTCTTGATTTGTTGAAGACCAATGTGGGAACCCTTTTTTTTTTTGCTGAATGTGTCCTGAGAGATTAGTTGAAGACAAATTACTTGTGAAATTGTGATTCATTATAAAGAATACGTAAATATATATATATACGATTTGTCCGTCTAATCTTGAAGATCATCTAGTATCTCTGGATATTGGCTTGTGACGATTGATTTTCATACATGTTGTACAATACCCTTGGTATATGGATACCCCTCTTGGATCTAGCAAAAATGATTTAACACTTTATTGGCAATTGATTGTCTCGTGGGTTTATTGCTCAGAACCCCTTTACAACAGAGAATCAATCACTGTAATTGATTGTCTGATGTTTTATTGCAGAGAGGCCTTCTCTCCTCTCTCCTCGGCTGCACAAGTCAATGGATTTATATGAAGAAGTGATCACAGAGGAACAGCGGAGCAGAGAATCTTCTCATGACGAGGTTTGTCATTTATTTGTTGTCATAAACCCTCAATAGAAAATTTCACAAACAAGATTGCTCTGGTATATTTCGTTTAAAAAAAGGCAAGACTACATGTATTAGAACTATAGGGTTAATATATGAGCATAAATCATGTTAAATCATAACCGTTTGTTTTTTCTCTCCAGTTGAAGGCGAGATTTCAAGCGGCTCATAACACGATTGAAGAGCTGCGTCAGAGACTAGAGCAGATGGAAACACAGGTTTGATTATTTTGAAAGCTTTTGAAAGAATTCCATCTGAAGTTTGAACAAGTACAGTATGGAACATATAACTGTTCACCCCCGATACATAGGTAGTGATTGTTTTGTTTTGTTTGTAGATCTGTTTCTGGATAGGAATAATGTTCATGGAGAGATATATTGACATGATTTTTCACTTTTCCTGTTGTTCGCTCCTTCTGTAGAATACAGGCTTGAACACTGAAAACAACCGCCTGAAAAAGAACATCTCTGCGCTGTTGAGAACTGCCAGGCAAGAGGTGCTCAGAAAGGATGAGGAAATTAAGAGGTTGAACAAAAGGTACGTTTTGGGAACATGTTGCAGCCCAGTTAACATTGAATTGCCCTTTATAGTATTAACCTAAGGAAATGTATTCAGAGATTGGAATACATTGTAATGTGTAAAATAGAATTTTGAGCTCTATAGGAAACTGTCTGTACAATTTATTGTATATTTACAATACTTTTGTGATTTTATAATCATGATCGAAATGACGTTATTCTCATAATCGTGCAACTTTGTTGCCTGCACTGATTTGTTATCTCTTACTTGACTCCTCAGTTCAGGGAGAGATTATTCTCGTTATCAGCCTCGTATGAATGGAGGGATGGATCCAAGCTCAACCAGAATGACCTCTTCAGCCGGCTCCACCAGCAGGCCTCCTCCACCCCAGCATCCTCTGCCGTCATCAGCTCCTCCATCCCAACCTCGTCCACCCCAGCATCCTCTGCCGTCATCAGCTCCTCCACCCCAACCTCGTCCTCCCCATCATCCTCTGCCGTCATCAGCTCCTCCACCCCAACCTCGTACACCCCAGCATCCTCTGTCGTCATCAGCCCCTCCACCCCCACCTCCTCCGCCTCGTCCACCCCAGCAGCCTCCTCTGCCACCTTCAGATCCTCCACCCCCACCACCTCCACCGCAGCCCGCTCCGCCACCGTCGTCCGCTCCACCCCGACTTCCTCCGCCTCCAGCGACGTCAACCCCCAAGCAAAAACCACGTCAAAGGACTCTGCCTGAGCCTCCCGGTAGAGGAACGGAAGGCTCTACCCGTCAACCTGACCCCTCGTGCATCGACGCAAAACTCTCACGGCCGCACTCCCACACCCGTTCATCAAGGGAGGCTGTGGAAAAAACGGCAGATTCTTCCGTTGGCAAATCCAGATGCGGTTCGTCGTCATCTGCACTCTGCGAGTCAGACAAACCGAAGCAACCTAAGCACAGGGACGATAAATGTAAAGATCGAAGAACATCCGAGTCGACAGATCGGAGACACAAAGACAAGCCGGAGCCCGACAGGGAATGTCACATGCCTGTGAAAACTAGGTCCCATCGAACAGAGAAGGACAACATGGAGCCCGACAGGGAATGTATCATGCCCGAGAAAACCAGGGCTCATCGAACAGAGAAGGACAGCATGGAGCCCGACAGAGAATGTAACATGCCCGAGAAAACCAGGTCTCATCGAGCAGAGAAGGACGCAGGGAAGTATGAGCTCAAGTCCCATAAAAGCAGAAAGCACACAGACGTCGAGCTGCTACACAGATCCGAGAGGCCTAAAAGCTCACTGGCAGATCGCTCACTCGGCAAAGCATGTAACGAGCTCTCTGAAGACACGGTTGCTAGAAGTGAAGAGCGGAGGCACGATGAGGCCAAACTCACACCATCGGTTCCCGAACATAGTGGATCTTCCTCTGCTACTGCCAGGAGTCGAGATCACAGAAGAACTAGACATGCGGATGGACACAGCAGGAGTACTAGTTCAGACTCTAAGGAGCGGAAGCTGTTCAGCTTGAATCAAAACAGTGAGCGGTCCGCCAAGCAGGGGAGCGAGGCCAGTCTTCCCCTGCGGGACCACCAGAGGAAAGAGGAGAGAAGGCGAGGGCAGGGTGACGATGCCAGGCAGGGGGAACACGGGAGCACCTCGTCGGGGAGGAGCAGAGGAAGCGAAAAGAAAAGATCGAAAGAACGCAGCCCGGATAAAATGAAAGTCCACAGGAAGAAGAAAGAGAAAAGGCACAAAAAACATGCAAATCGCCATTCTGATGATCTCAAGGTGGCAGAGAAAAGCTGTGTGGAGGAAAATAGTCCAAACAGGAAATTGTGCTTCATGGAAACACTGAACCTTACCGTTTCACCAATTAAGAAAACATTGCTACCCATAGACAGCAGCCATAAAGACACTGCGCCATCCCTTGAACTGCCACGAGGCGAACCATTAGATGACAGTGACCTGCCCAATATTGAAGACTGTTATGTGTTAGATGAAGCGGAGAGCAGTTGTGTGGAGATGGAGACGAATGTGGAAGGTGACGAACCTCCAAAGGTCTCTGCAGATGTAAACAACCTTAGCCCGGCTACTACTGAAATGGCTGATGGAGCGGAAGGTGTTTCAAAATGTGATGAAAAAGCAGCCACGGAAATGCACAAAGCTCAGACTGAAAGCGATGTGGTCAGGGAGCAACCCGAGGATAGTAATCTTCAAACTACCTCAGTGTCTACTCTTTCGTCCAAAGCTACAAGTGATCAATGTGCTGAGAATTTAACCTCAAATGCTCCAGATAGTCATCGTAGCTCAAAAACCACAATAGAAAATATGGACTTGGCTGCAGACGAGAAATTAGCTGACTCTGGACATCTGGCGGTTCCAGCTCGTCTCACTGGCGAGGGTGGAAGTATTTCAGAAAACAACACTTGCAAATCCACAGAAAGTGCTAAAACCCCACCGCAAATAATTCCCGAAAGTCAAAATGTGGAGGCTATTGGCTTTGCCGAGCCCATTGAGCTCGGTTCAAGCGTAGAGGCCCCTACAACTACAGCTGACAGAACTCCACCTGTGGACACGGCCAGAGAAGTTCCAGTCGACTCATGTTCAATGGAAAATCCAGTTTCTGACGATGCTACTGGAAAGGTCGACCCAGAACCTCGACATGCCTCACCCCGTGTCCTGCCCGATGTCTGCCAACAACCCCCACCTCCATCCGCTTCATCAAATTCAAACCACGGGAAAGACGCACGCATGGAAGATGGTTCCAAAGATGTGGACGCTGTGTCCAGTTCAGTAAGCCCAGAAGAGCTCCCTAAAGCAGCCAGGGTGAGTCTAGATGAGGCCATTTATGTCTTCACAAAGATGGAGAAAGGTGTCGATACTATTGCAAGTGAGCCCAGTTCATCCACAGGCTGCATTGGTGTGTCCAAAGTAAGCAGCACGACAGAGGAGATGGCACCTCAAAAGGTGCAAAAAGCTCTCAAAAACACTCTCGCTGCGACACCGAAAAAGGACTGCAGTTTTAGCAAAGGTCATCTAGAGAAGGAGAAGAATGTCATGGAGCCTTCCAGTTACAAGCCAGTGCTCCACGATGAAGACTCGATGATGCGCATGCTGACCAGTCTGAAGAGCATCCCTGACGCCATAAGCCCGCTTCGGAGCCCAATTCAGCTAGTCAGGAGAAGTCAGCTGCGTTGTCTTGGCAAGCCACCTCATGTAAAAAGTCTTAACAAAGGTAACAAAATATAAAAAATGCTTTTGACATGGTTAAAATATGCTTAATACTAAAGGGGTACTTCACTTTAAAACACTTCTCTTCTCAGTTCATTGTCAAGTCCTCTCAGACTATTGCATGTACCCCGGACAGTTTTCAAGTTGCTTGATTCAATATTTTTATATTCATTTGCTAAGCCATGCCACCCTCCTATATAAGCCCAATCAACATCAAACTCCACATTAACCATGTTAGACTCATTGAAAACACATTTCCCTGGTTCTGGTCTCTGATGTTTTAGTTCTAATTCATGAGAGGACAGTAATTGTTGTAGTACTTATTTCATTTTTTTCATTTTCTAATTTTAGAAAAGAAAATGAAAACAGTAATCAAACATGTCCCCTCATGCATTTAAAGGACAGTATCAGTCACCAGAACCAGGGACATGTGTTTTCAATGAGTCTCACCTTGGTTAACATGGAGCTGAATTTGAATGTTAATACAGTATACAGGAGGTGGCTGGTCAAATGAATATCAAATATCTAAATATTGAATCAAACAACTTTGAGAAATACCCCTTTCAGAGAAATTATCTGTCTTTTTTGGTGTAAATGGAACGGTGTAAAGGAAAATCTGATTCAGTTCAATGAGCTTGAATGCAAATTCTTTAAGCAATCTGGCAATTTGAATTTGAGATGTCTTGTGTGCAAGTGGAAATGTTGGCCCAATAGCGACCAGAATCAGTAGGCGTCATCATCCATTGGCTATATATATATATATATATATATATATATATATAATATTATTATAATAGGACAAAACATTCAACACGGAGATACTATATTGTTGAATTATTTAACTGAGTTTAGAAAAAATATGTCTATTGATATCAAATATTGATGTTTGGTCACCAAAATACAGACATTCTCATTAGTACTATTACATAATTTGATGGCAACGTAAAATAATGGCTTTGTCTCCCCTTTACAGAATTCTCCAGCACAGCTGATGATGTCAATTCCAGGAAGTTGGGCGTAAACAAAGAGAACAAGCATCCGAGTTCTCTTGAACACGAATCGCACAACAAAGCCGACAATATCTCCGATGTTCCTTCCAGTGTCTCTGACACGGAATTGGAGGAAGGAGAGATCATCAGTGAAAGTGAGGAAGGAGCTACTACACCTTCTCCACCTCCCTCTCCCAAGAGGCCTGAAGCAGCGAGGCCCACCACGGACGAGGAGAGTCCCCAGTCGGCCTCTAGGTCTTCCAAAAAGATATCCAGCAAACGGGTTGTTTCAAAAGAAATGCGTGACACTGTGGCCGCCGTGACGGAAAGCCCCACGAGGTTGCATTGGCGCTACAAAACCGTTTGTCCAACAGCTTCCCCTACCCCTTTCTCCAGCATGGAAGAAGTAATGGCAACTTTCGAGAATGTGCGTGCTCAGATGAGAACAAAGTACATGAAGCAACACAAAATGTTCCCACAGAAAAACTTCTTTGGAAGAATGGAGAATTACCACACATCTTTTCTACAGTTTGTGGAGGGCGCCCAACTTGACAAAATATGCAGTCAAGTGGTAGAGCTGAAATCCAAGCTCCGGAAGATGATCACCGCTGTCTTTATGAAATTGTCAAATAACGGTATTGTCAACCGCATCTTTGATCAACAGGCCACTGATCTGAAGCAGAAATTGTGGGAGTTTGTCAATGTTCAACTCGAGTACCTTTTCCAGGAAATTCGTGAAACACTGACCTGCTATTGTAAGCCAACGGAGGGAAACTATACAGCAAAAGTAGGGAACCACCCAGCAAAAGTAACCACTAAGGACAAGGAGCCTAGCATAAAGAAGAAAACACCCAAACGTTCTCCTCCACGTGTGCTTCCAAATTTTCGAAGTCCACAAAAGGATAAGCGACCTGTTCAAACCGCCATGAGGAGAATCAAGCCTAATTTCGTTGCCCCTTGCAAGACGGGCCTCGGAAGTAGAGGTAAAGATATTAGAATGACCCAGGTGGGAAAAGACAGTAATCCTGAGGCTCAGCCTATTACACAATCTGTGGTGACATTAAAAAGTATTCCTTCAACTCCAGAGAAAAGTAACAGGGTATCTCTGATTCGCTCTCAAAATAGCTCTTTTCAGGGAGACAGGGGAGATTTTGAAATACTCACGGAACAGCAAGCGTCCAGCCTAACATTCAACTTAGCCAGGGACTCACAAATGGGGGAAATATTTAAGTGTCTGTTACAAGGATCCGACCTGCTAGAGGGACAGTCTGCCGGGGACAGTCACAGCACTGCCTGGACCTTCGGTACCCCAAGGAAAGAAGGCGACAGTCTCATCAGCATCACCACCCCAATTAAATTCACGTCTCCATCCAAATTCACCACTCCCACCAAATTCATCGCCAGATGGCCGAGCATTTCGCCCCGCAGCAGGATGCTCTCCCCGCAGTCGAAGCTCCAGCGCCCGTTAAATCCGGCTCTGTTCGACGACAACTGTTTATTAGAGGTGCCCTCGGTCAGCACGGCAATGCCACAGTCCAGCATGGCGCAACAACGGAGGACCTTTTCCATTCTAGCCGAAGATCTGGCCCTCTCTCTCACTATTCCGTCGCCTCTCAAGTCCGACAGCCACCTCAGCTTCCTGCAGGATTACCCGATGACCATGGAGCTGATCTCCACCCCGGAGAGCGTCATCAGCGCTCACCTGAGCGAGGACGCCATGCAGGACTGCGACGACGCCTCGGAGCAGGACATTCACCTCGCGCTCGACTCGGACAACTCCAGCTGCGCGTCCAGCAGCAGCGTGACCATGGAGTCGCTGGCCACGCCCTTGTTCCAGTTCAAGCCTCATTTGCAGATGCAGGCGGTGGTGATGGAGAACTCCAACGATCACTTCATCCTGAAGATCCGCCAGGCAGCCGCCGACGCTGACGTCACCCTCACCGCCGACGACAGCTTGAGTCGAACGTTAACGGAAGAGGAAGCCAAACCTAGAGAGACGCCTCTGTCGTCAGATGAGCCGGCTCATAAAATGACAAATTCCTCAACAAGTGTTTTGTCAGACGATTCCTCAGGGAAAACGAAGAGCCCCTCAAAAACTCTCCCACCTCCAGTTAACGGCTTGAACATCCTCACAGAAAGCTCTGAGTCGAAGCGAAGCAGCAAAGTCCCGCCATCACATCAGTCGGATTCATCAAGCGACGAAATGGAGAGTTCAACGCTTTCCGAAAGAACCCTGTGCATCGTAGAGGACGTAAGCAGCACGCCGGAGAGTAGTGACAGGAAGGCTTGTGAGAGTGGCAAAAAACGGAAGAAGAAGCACCAGGAAAAATCTAAATCAAAGCGATTCAAGGTCTCGGATGATTCCACAAGGAAAACGAAAAGCCACTCAAAAACTCCTCCGCGTTCAGTTCATGGCCTGAACGACCTCACAGAAAGCTCACAGTCAAAGCGAAGCAACAAAGTCATCACGCCATCACGTCTGTCAGACTCGTCAAGCAACGAAATGCCGCGTTCAACGATGGCTGAAACGACCCCAAGCATCTCAAAGGAAGTAAGCAGCGTGCCAGAGAGGGACGAGAGGGATTGTGAGATTGTCAAAAAACGGAAGAAGCACCAGGAAAAATCTAAATCAAAGCGAGCCAAAAAGGAGGAGAACAACAAGAAAGAGAAGGTCTCCAAAAGCCCAAAGCACAAAGGGAAGAAAAGCTCAAAGGCAGAGAAGAATGAGGACAAATCCCCATCTCCATCATCATTATCCCCCAACACCCTGTCAGCCAAGAATGTCATCAGGAAAAAGGGAGAAGTAGTGATGGCATGGACCAGGTTAGTGAGCAGCTGGTTATGCATATTTAAATAATGTTTTCTGAGGCTTAACCCATTAAGACCTGGAACTGTGTCATTTTTAGATTTGAGCTAAAAAGCATTATTTTACACTTTGGGCTATTCAAAAATCGTGAAAATGTGTGCAAATCTTTGAATATATATATTTTTAAAGCGAACATTTTTAACTCAAATCGTTGCTTCTGGGGGTCACTGGAACAAAATATTTTGATGGGGTCCGCGGCCAAATACATATCATTTTGGGGTCTTTGACATGAAAAAGATTGAGCACCACTGATATAGAAACATACGTTTTTCAGAAAACTGTTGAGATTTAGGAGACATGTAGAATCGGCTTCAGGTCTCAATGGGTTAAAAGAATCAAGTAAAGTAGTATATAAAGTAATATATCCATATACGTCTATGTTCCATTTTCACCTACTTTGCAAATGGGTGAAAAAGACAGCCGAGTATCTTATGAAAAGTCCTAACTGTCTGTCTGGCTGTTTTTTTGTTTTTAGAGATGAAGATCGAGCCATTCTGCTTGACCTCAAACTGAAAGGTGCCTCACGAGAAACATTCTCTGAATTGGCCGAAAAGCTCAACAAGCCAGCGAGTCAGGTATGTCTATGACACAGAGAGTATTCTCGTAAATTTCATGGCATGATAACACTGGAGTTTGTAGTCCCTGATGAGAGCTAGCCTAACGGTTTTCTTTTTCTCTTCAGATTGCTGAGAGGTTTACTCAACTCATGAAGCTTTTTAAGAAGCGAGGGACGATGGAGAGCTGATTCCTATGAGAATGAATGGAACGTGTGAAAAAGTGTTTTAAATTATAAAATGTCGTCAGTGTATTGGGCCATTCACACACTGGAATGTTTTGCCTTTTTTAACATCTCTATACATGGGTCCTCACTAATGCTCAATATGGTATAGTGCAATATCTGTCCACACGCTCTGTGTCTAAGGTGGACGATGTTTGCCTTCTTATGATCTGTGGTCATTTTAAACAATAGGCAGGTTTCTGAACTGTCCACAGCCCCCCCCTACACAGAGTGAGTATAGACAGAAATGGTGCCATCTTATAAAGAGCACAAATGATATGAAGTTATGGTTGAAGTGTTCCCTTAAGTCTTATTGAGGGAATGGAAGCTTATCTAAATGCATGGTGGCCTAGTTAAGATGGCTTGTGTTAAATCACATGTGAGCATCGCCATTCATAATGTCCTGTCAAGTGTTCTTTTGCAAGACAACCCCTATTTGACTTTCAAGAAAGACAAGTGTCTGGCCAAGATAATTGCTGATGGGTAAACATTTTTTTATCTGTCCTAGAGATAAGACTTGTGCTTCTTTGCAAAGGCAGTCACCTAATGCATATTGTTTTCCTACTCACTGGTGAATTGTGATGGTCTACATGTGTGAATTGAATAATCACACACTTCTGTCTTTTGGATGTCTTTTTACATGTTAGGCGTGTGTCCAGTCACAAACAAAACGAGTGTTTTAATCACCTGCAGAAACACCAGTTACTCAAACGTTGGTGCACAGCACACCATGGAAAGTTTTAAGTTTGAAATATTTCCACACAAAAGAAACCAGGTTGAACTTTGTCAAGTCAGCACAAAGGGCTATTTGACTTGCATAATTGCAGTCAACGTGTTTTAATTGCATGCTTCATTAACCTGAAAAAAAACCTTTTAACACATATCACTATTGCAGTGTTTGTTTTTTCTTTCTTTTTTTCAGTTTCCTTTTAATTTCTACCATTTTTGTGGAAACTTTTGCAAGATTGTACAATAATCATAAAGTCATTTCTGTTGACTTGTTGACGGTGTCTTAATCTATTGTCCTCATTTGAAGAATAGAAACGTGTTCTACTTGATTTTCTTTTCTTGTTTTTTCCCGAATACATGCTATACGCTGTGAGTCCAAGCAGAGGCAGTCTGGACCATTTGACAAAGAGGACTATTTTATAAGCAATCTGTAATATAAGTGTGTGTTGTGTGGTGTTGCTGAAGGTTGATAAGATTTTCATATATAATTATTCATGTCTATATGTTAATAGAAATGAATGTGTTGCCTCTTAATTATCCCTTCTGTTGTGAACAAAGTTGAATCAACATTGTGAATATTGTACATATTTCTTCACTGAAAATAAACATTTATTTATTTATCCTTGTGAGTGCTCACTATAGTTGATTATTTAACTAGGTTTAATACATTACTTTAACTTGTGAACTGATCGATCACTGTACAGAAAATAAATCAAACTATACTTCAGTGATTGAATAAAGCATACATGGGCAACTGGCGGCCCCCACCTTCACTTAATGCGTCCCGCAGGTTAATATCGGAATACTGATATATTATTGATTTCAGCTGTTAAAATTCCAAACATGCAAACATGACCCGCTTTAATTACTTCAGTCTATATTAGTAGCTTAATGACTAGTATTAAAGGGTTAGGGTTGGGGTTCTTGTCTTTTTATTATGTCCAATGTATTTGTATTTAATTTCATAAAGTTAAAGGTAGGGTAAGTGATTTGCTTTGGTTAAAATAAGTGTTAAATAGCTCTATATTGTGATAGTACTCATTGCTATAGAGTGTTTGTTCAGTATTAGGAGTGTCCTTGTCTCTCCAGCTCTTTATAAAACAGAAAATGCATTTTCGTTTCAATTTCAGTTTCATTTCCAATTTTATCCAACCAGGACAGAGAACTCAATCAGGATACAGATTAAACAAGTGAAATTGGAAGTGATGACACTAAGAAATGAGCAGGCAAAATTGGAACTGCAACACTATACAAATTAAGCTTAAAAATGGGTACTTTCTCCTGATTGGCTGAGATTTTGACACCTACCAAAAATGTATTTTCTATTTATTAAAGAGCTGGAGAGACAGGGAGACTCCTGTTACTGAACAAACACTCTATAGCAATGATTACTATCAGAATATAGTGCTTTAACCTTTTAACAAAATACTTTTTGTTTTAACCAAAAAATATCACTTACCCTACCTTTAACATAAGTATAACTAAATGCATTTGAAATTAAATAAAACATTTAAAAATAAAATAATACAAAGATCTACAAGCTCAAGACCCATCTAACTGCGACGTGTTTTGAGCTTGTAGATTGGCAATTTTCTTTTTTCTAAGTAGGGCATTAATTACGAAAAAAAAGGTTTCTGCCCGACAGTATATGCAATGTGGCCCTCTGGAGTGAGTGTGGAAATATAGTGGCCCTCTCCATCATCAAAGTTGCCCACCCCTGGTTTAGTTAATGCAGCATGTCACATTGCCTATGTGTGCCATTTAGCCCACAACTTAGCCAATATGTGAGGGATTTTGATATAAAATGAAGCCATGTTTTTGACTGCTATGTAAATGTTAAGCAATTTGGCAGTGTGGGTTCAGATAATAAGATGAGCATTTACCATTTTTTGTACTTTATTACAATGTTTTACCATCATTTCATGGTTAAAGTAATGGCATATATTAACCATATAAACCCTTGCCCCTATTCTGGGCATGTCATAATAGCCCGAACATTCACTGAATATACCCGATCTAGCTCACAACATGTCGTGACGAGAGGCATTATGAGCTTTTCTCTGAAAGGAGATTAAGTGTAGCAAGAAAAAAGGACGGCACCAAGTATAGACCTCTGGGTGACCCCGGTCATTTTCAAGGATTTAAGTGGTTTAACTGAATAAAAGTAAATATAACCAGAGATTAATAATGGAAATAACTGTTAGTTGCAGCCATAAACAGAATTTAATTTCATTCAATAAAAAAAAACAGAAGAAGCTGTGGTTGTCAACAACAGGGGTCTTTACCAGGGGTTTTCAACGTTTTTCAGCCCAAGGACCCCCTAGCAAAGAGAGAGATGAAGCAGGGACCCCCTCTATATTGTATAAAATTGTGTTGCAGATTAAACTTCTTTTTTTTTTACTTGGTCTGCTCTTTTTCCCCTCTACACCTACACCTCTTTGCCAAAAAATAGCAGATCTACATGCTCACACTGTCCTTGAGAGATTAGGCCAGTAGTAACTCTGAGGACCCCCTAGGGGTCCCGGACCCCCTGTTGAAGACCTCTGATCTACACAACAACATTCTGACGTGCCACACTGGTAGGCAGTGCAATAGGTTGCACAGTATTGTCATGACACAAATATTCCCAAAGTGGGCCACCAAGCATGGAAATTGAGGCCAGCGCCTGCGGGCGCCATGAAACTCACTAGTGGACCTGCTGGATTCAACCACTAGCCTACTACTGTAGAAGTCAAGACAACCAAACTTGAGTTCAGTGCGTGGCTGATTTGGGTTTGATGCCAGGTATTTCAACGTATTAAAAATAATAATTAAATAAATAAAATTAAAAAATTAAAACAAAACAGGCCATTAGACAACAAAATCAAATGTAGACTTAGGCCACTGTGGATAATTGATGAAAGTGTCAGCCACTGACATTGCATTAAAATAGTCATAGCACTTTAAACACTCAAGCACTATTTTATACTTTAAAACATATTCAGAAATAGCCGTAGATCAGCTATCGTTCCAATTTTTGTTTTCAAATATTTGAAGAGTTTTGCCTAAAATGACATGGTTAAGTTGGTTAAAGACTCAAGTTTGTAAGGTTACTATAGGTAATGATAATAAACAATAATGATATGTTTTAAAGCAAAAGATATTGCACATGACCGTGTATTGACTTGATATCCTGCTGTTAACAGTGGCGGGGTGGGGGCAGTTAACCTTGGGCCATTATCACGTGGCCAATCAATGACTGCATTCTATAGCCCTAGTTTGCATTTAGGACAGTGCTGAATATTCTTCTGCAATGAGTGAAGCTCATGAGATGGCCTCCATGGACGAAAGAGAAACCCTAATGTAGGCTTACCGAAGGTGAACGAGGTTGAGTGAAGTGGAGCAAAGGACCTCGAAATACTGTAAGTATTTGATATCATTGAAGAAGAAAAAAATCATCTTTGTTTGGTATTACTGATTAAGCTGAGCAACATCCCAGTGAAACTCTTTTAAAATGACTTCTCATGCTTTCTCCTCGGGGCACTTTACAGCGAAATAGTTATGTGACACAACAAGATGGGGGACTGGAATCTTTTGGGCGGCATCTTAGAAGAGGTCCACATACATTCCACCATCGTGGGGAAGATCTGGCTCACCATCCTCTTCATCTTCCGGATGCTCGTCCTCGGCGTGGCCGCTGAGGACGTGTGGGACGACGAGCAGAGCGAGTTCGTCTGCAACACGGAGCAGCCCGGGTGCAAGAACGTCTGCTACGACCAGGCTTTCCCCATATCCCTCATCCGCTACTGGGTTCTACAGATCATATTTGTGTCCTCGCCGTCGCTGGTGTACATGGGCCACGCGCTGTACCGACTGAGGGCCCTGGACAAGGAGAGACACAGGAAGAAAGTGGTTTTAAAGGCCCAGCCGGAGGGGACGGACCCTGTCCAGGACGCGAACAAGAGGATCGAGCTCAAGAGGCTGGACGAGCAGAAGAAACTGAGGAAAGCTCCGCTCAGGGGCTCCCTGCTGCGCACGTACATATTCCATATCTTGACCCGGTCCGTGGTGGAGGTGGGCTTCATCATTGGCCAGTGTGCGATTTATGGCATCGGCCTCAGCCCTCTGTACAAGTGCGAGAGGCTCCCTTGTCCCAACAGCGTGGACTGTTTTGTGTCGAGGCCGACGGAGAAGAACATTTTCATGATCTTCATGCTCGTCATTGCCGGGGTGTCTTTGTTCCTGAATCTCCTGGAGATATTCCACCTCGGGGTGACCAAAATGAAGCGGAGCCTGTACGGATACCAATACAGAGACGACGAAAGCCTATCTAGGTCAAAGGAAACTTCGCTGGTGCAGCAGGTCTGCATGCTCGGCAAATCGTCGCCTCAGGGGATGATGCAGGTCTCGCACGCCGCTCCCTGCTCGACCCTCTCCAACCCCCTCTCCTTGGCACCGGGCCCTCAGCATCAGGGGAGGCCGAGCATCAACAACAACACGTCCTACAAAGCCGAGCAGCTGTCGAGGCAATCACGGCTGCAAAGCCATGCTGATATTCAGGGTCTGCAGCTGGGGGCCCCGGGGCGGCGGTTCACCTTGGAGAAGAACAGGAACAACTCGTGCAGCAGCGACGAGTCCAACGTTCACCCGAGGTGCAGCGCGGCACAGCCGCGACCTTCCCTGGCGGCCGGTCACATGGAGATGCCACACGGAGACGTCCTGCGGAACCTCCAGCGCAAATATAGCAAGGTCAAGGCCTGCAAGGACTTAAGTGACTTGAGCGACTCTGCCGACAGTGTCCCCTTCGGGCCCTTCCCCACCGCCAGGAAAGCCAGTTTCATGTCACGGGGAATGTCTGAACCCAATGTCACGAGTTCATCTATGAGTGGAGATACTCAGAGTGGGAAAGACATTGAGGCCCAACGCCTGTCGCAAGGGGAGAGCCCGCCCATGAGCCCCCCTCCACCGACCAGAAGGATGGTAAGCACTTCTATTATCACCTTGTAGATAGTTGTGTTGATTTTGACAGCAAATCTTTATTCAGTTTTAGTTATAGTCTTTTGAATCAAATTCCATTTAGTCTGTCATATATCAGTCTCTGAAATGTTTTACTGTTAGTCTAGTTTTAGTCGACTAAATATCATAAGATTATAGTCGACTAAATATACGGTTGATTTAGTCGACTAAAATGTATTTTGGCATGTAAAAAAAAATCCAGAAGCTCACAACACGTCGCAGTGCGACACGTTGTGAGCTTGTAGATCTGCTATTTTCAGAGCGCAACACCTGAGAGCAGCCAAGCATAAAACGACTTGTCTTTTAGTTCTACTGGACCTCTTCTCCACTAGTCCTTTCTCTAACATTTTAGTCTACTTTTTATTTGTTGATGAAATTGTCAATACATTTAGTTTTTAGTTTAAGTCATCATAGCTTAGTTTTTATTTTGTTTTCGTCAGTGAAAAAAGGCAGTCGACGAACATTTTTCGTCGCAGTTTTGGCGACTACATCAACACTGGTTGATAGGCCACTGTGCACAGAGTAACAGGAGCACTATCATTCAACAACAAGGATATTTTTTTAAATGTTTGCAAAGAGTTTTGCAAAATATGGGGTTTTGCTAAATGAGGGCGTGACCAGGGTTGCATTGGTCATGGGACGGCCTAACAACCTTTTTGAACAGGAGCACGCACAGGCATATATTTAAAACAACTTTAAATTCACACCTCAACAAAGTTAACAAAGGCTGCCGACCGCCGGTTGTCACACCAGCATGAATTCACATAGGATTAACATAAGAATGAGCCTAGATATCAATATCAATTGTCCATTGTGTGACCTGTAGTGGAGGTGTTAAGCGACGTGCGTGTGACGTCATTGAAATAGAGTGCAACCACTTTCCAATTCACCAATGCAACACTGGGTGTGACACAGTGTCTCCGAGGTTAGCACTGTAGCCCCGCAGTGAGAAGGTCCCGAGTTCAAATCCGGTTCAAATGGGTTTCCGCAACCAAAAGAGGTGAATGCAGGGACATACTCCTGCCAGTGCACTGACACTGACCCTATAGCCAGTGGATGCCCACTGCTCCTAATAGTTAGATGGGTCAACAGCCATGGAGATCAATAAAGTACAACTCACGTTCCTCCCCGGTATCGGAGAGGAACGTGAGAGTGAATCCACGTGATCAGTCTGGCCAATGCCAGGCTACAAAAGCCCTGCTTGCGCCTAATAGGCCAGTTAGTGCCAATTCTGGATCTAATATATCTTTCATAGTGAATATACAATATTTACTTTATGAATATTGTATGTTCTCTGAATTAGTAGCAGATATTTTAAACAACAGCAAAAGCTATAAAGTGAAGTTAAATTAAGTATCATAATTTAAAACAGAAAATAAGTGTATAATGTGGTCACAGGGTCATTAAAATCAGCTGGGTTCATCCTCTGGCGTGCATGAATTCATTATAGATTTAGATATACAGTATCTTGTGTGTAAATGGAAATTGTGGCCTAAGAGTGGCGCTAGAAGAAAGGCCATGTGGGTCTGGGGATCTAAGGTTTTTTCTATGTTTGGTTCAAATTGAACATACAAATCCCCAGACCCATGTGATCACCAAAATCAGTAGGGTTCATCTTACAGGGAGAATGAAGGTGCACACTGCACAGTAGTTTTTACAATAACTTATTTGGGACTAAATTACTGGATGGACCGGCCAGCAAACCGACAGCCATCCCTTTCACTAGCGGAGCTAAATACAAATACATTGGAAGGTTAGACAAAAGCCATCCCCCATCCTTTTAGGAAGACCAGGGAGCCAAATAAATTTTGTCCAGAGCTGATTTGAATGTTGCAAAATATGCCCCTCCGGTGCGGTCTCAGGCATATGAAATGAAACAAAATAATCCTATTTCTTTGCGTGTGGTCATTGGTCAATAACTTTTATGCTGTGTGCGCTTGTCTCTTTCAGAGCATGATTCTGGAGCTGTCATCCATCATGCATAAGTAAACAAAAATATGTCAGAACCCAACTAGAAGACTATGGGAATCGCAAAGGGACCAAGGGACCCTGAACCTTTGCAAAGCGAAAACTATCCTGTTTATAGGTTTGATGATGACATATTACGGTATGCACTGCGCATTGGTGAGGAAAGCTTCACTTCAATTATGGTACGTTGAACTAATGTACCTGGATGGATTCAAGCCTGTGATACCATCATTCACCCAAAGGGGAATCCCCACGACCAAGGAGACATTCAACTTCTGCTCCTCGGGCAGGGCGACTATGCTACACTTAATGTTTATGTAACACAAAAGAAATATCTGCAGTTTGAAGTATGTTTTACATGACTGGTATTGTATTATAGGTCCAAACAAAGAGGTGCAAGTCATTTATTACCTTTACTGGTGCTCTCTGGGAGGGGATCAGAGGGTTCCAATAGAAAAATTAGTGTAAAAAGTATTGTTTTTATGTGTGTAATGTGTGTCCAAAATAGGGATGACAGGGTTGACCAAGTACTGTACATGAACCCTAGTGTCCCTGTTCATATGTCATATGTCATAATAGGTGAATTTACAGCAAAGAGATGTGGTGTATACATTTAGGGTGACAAAGGAGGGGACTGAGTACAGGACCCTGGGGTACCAGGTCAACAAAGTATATAGAGTTTAAGTGGTTAATGTGGTTAAATAAGGCTAATACGTAACATGTTCACGGCTGCATTGCACTGTCACTCCCAAAAAACAAACCTGTACAAGTACTTGCCTAATTACATGATGGATAACTGTCTGTCTGAATTGATACGCTTGTCCAATAGCCACCAGTCAGCACTTGTTGGCTTTAATCACTATGAAGGCACAATCTGTGATCCAAACATAAGGTATAGAGCCCCCACCACCAAAAAAAAGAAATGGCAATTTAGTAATCAGTAAATACATTTTCAGGGCAAGATACCGATGTTATACAATGAGGCTAAAGAACTCATACAGGATACAGGATAAAAAATAAAATAAACATTTTCTTTCTTTCTTTTTTCTCCAAAAAGTCACTTACACTGCCTTTAAATAAGCATTATTATTTCATTTGCTGTGTTTTATGGCTATGCAAGTTATGGAGACAACAGATGTATGTTGTGGTGGGTGCAGTGGGGCATATTTACCAATTACCAATTATCAATAATGTGAGCTTATATCCCACATTATGGCAAAAAAACAAACAAACAAAAAACATATTGAAACACATTTGGCCAAATAAGTAAATATATAGTCTATTGTACAAAAAGACACTTCAGATAGCTAACATGCCATACCTAAAAAACAAATAAAGAAATCAGGAAACAAACATTTACTGTAGGTGACTTTTTTAATGAATTAGGCCTAATTTATTGAAATGCTATTACAGCCTATAACCCACCTGAATGTCTTGGATTTGATACATTTTCTATTAATATGTTTTATATTAATGCACTGACACAAACCAAACTTGCAGGTTCGCAGAACGAATCTGATAAAGTATGTGCGAGTCACATAGTTTGCTTTCTTGTTTTTAACTTAATCTGTTAATATATAAATAATAATATATAAATATCCTAGTATCCTGGTGTGTGCTAGAATCAGAGTTGGATTTTCTGGGGGGGGGGGGACGCATTGCTCTGTGTTTGATATCCCCCTTTGGTCATTCTTTTTAAGGCCATTGGGGATTACGCTAGTTTTATTCCTGTTTCCATGTTTTCACTTTTGGGAAATGTACTGATATGTTTGATAATATCACAATTTAACATTTCTTTTATTAAAAAGCTATGTTAACCACATCACCCATGGCTTGCCTATTTTGGGTAAAGTTTTCTAAATATTAAAAAATGATCCTATATTTTTCTAACACGGCTATTTTCACTATTTGTTGTGCAAAGATGTATATAGGTCTACGTGGTTAAGGCCTCAATATTTTTTATATATCTTTTTTTTTTTTTTACAAATCGAACCCTGGCTGGAATATTGATTTGTTTACTGTGGTTTACCAGCAGGCACCACCCAGGAGAGAAGCGCTGCTCTCAATGGGGTATCTTCTTTTTTTAAATACAAATCAGACATTACATTTGACTTAAAGCACATAGCAGTGCTCATTAAATGAGACATGACCTGTTCGAAAATACATTTTACAAAAGATTCCAGTGATTCAAAATGTGGGCAGAGGAACCACAAAAAAAGATTTCTTTAAACCAACATTGAGGATTTATTGCACAGAATGAGCAGAATTAAGACGGGCTCTTAAAATTGTTTTCTTTGTGATAGCACTTATGAATATCTTTAAAAGTTCAGAATTTGTTGTGAATGTTGGTGTTTGTATTGTTTTATTTGTATTGATTTTTCTCAATTAAAATACTCTAACAGTATTGGTGTATGTATAATTAATATCATTCATCTGTTTTAAGTGGATCTGATATGGAACAACCACAAGCCACCTTTGACACTGGGAGGTTAAATATATTTTTAACATGAAGGTTGATACTTGATGAAGTTCGCCTGCAATCATAGTTAACCCTTTAAAGGTCACACCAAGAAAAAAAGCAGTGGAAAATGTATTTCTTTGCATTTATTATTTATTTGGGGCAATAGTAACAATCAATTATAAATATATTTTTTAACAGACCCAACAGTTTTTCTATGAAAAAATATAGTATTTATGACAATGTTTATTAAGGTAAGAAAATCAAGTCTAAAGTTTGTCAAAAACCCACCCACTTGTATTGAGAAAAAAAAATCTGATACCAGCAAGGGGTAAAACAGTGAAACTACAGGCCATTCATATGAACCTTCACTTCTTATATAGACTCAATTTCAAAGGCCAATGCTGGGCCCTTGGTCCAAACTAATAGGCTGTGACTCCCATCCGACACATGTAAGACTCAGGGTTCCTGTTACTGGTGTTTATTCTTTGAAAACGTAGAACTGACAATACAAACAGAAAAGACAAAAAACGAAACATCAACTTGGGCATTCTGACATTCACAATAATATACATGACTTTCACATTAAACAATTACTGGCCACTTTGCCTGCTTGCACACGAATGGGGGTGGGGTTCGACTTGGATAATTCAGTCTTTCTGCAAAACCTTTACTTTTCTCTTCTTTACATTCTTTTATTTCACTTCACTTTCTTCTATTTTACTTTAATGTCTTTCTTTCTGTTAAACTCCTTCTCTCCTCCTGCTCTCCCACAGTGGAATGAGAATGCTGCTCTCTTCTCCAGCACAACAGGTGTCACAAACATACTTGATTACAAAAACACAGATGTGACAAATAACCTAATTGGAAACTTACAACACAGAACACACTTAGAGCGCCCCCAAGAGACATGTCACTAGAAGGACAAATACACAAAATAAAACAATGACCTGAATGCCAGCAGTAACATAGGCTCTATGCACAGCAGCCATATTGGAAAGAAATTGGGCCACTTCCTTACTTCCTTCAGTTCACAGGCATTACCAATGATGCTAATGAAGGCTCTGCTCCATTTAGTGTAGCACATTGGTTCTCAAACTTTTTTAATTTCAAGGACCCCCAAAACTCAGAGAGTACAGATGGAACCAAATGTACCCTTATTCATACACTCTCAGAGTTACACACCTGTAAAGGGCCATTTGGAACCCTCTCAAGAAACCATGAGGGTCCCAGGACAGGCCCCACACTCTGAGACCCACTGGTGTAACAGAGTGTTTCCAGTGAACCAACATGCACAATATCAGCACCCTGACTCTGTTTGACCAGAATGGAACAGAGCCTTCGTTAGTATCATTGGAAGGGGCCCAACGTACTCACACACACTGTAAAGGCTGATCGAACCAAGACAGAGGCAGAGGGTTTTGAGTGCACAAAATAATAGATTTATTGGGAGGATTCCTTACAACAGCGGGGTGAGGGGGGTTAATCAAACAATTCCAACAAAACTTCTTCCCGGATCGGGGTATCGTTCCAATTAGGTATGAGCGTCCTATGTTGCCTACAAACAAATAGAAACATCAAATTAGTTTCATGTCTTAACTACATAACTAATATTGAGGAAGTGTAGTGTGTCGCTTACCGCCCGAGTCCTTCCACCAAGGAGAGCCAGCCAGAATTGAGGGAGTGTGAGCACCTTTATAGCTAGAGCTTGATCAGACCCAACTCAGTGCAGCTGTCTCCAGCCTGTTAGTTGGAGGGCAGGTGTCATCACATCAAACAGATTAAGAACAGACCTAGGTACATATCTCCCCTCAATGGGCTGGCCCAGGGGCCGGACATGGCCTTGCTGCTGAAGTCCTCCCTCAGCCCTCAGAGCTCTGGCTAACCTGGCGTGCACACACGCACGCACGCACGCACGCACACACACACACACACACACACACCCCACCATACTTGCTGGGTGCCTGATTTGAGTGTGGTGCAACACCACGAATGTTTTGGGGTATTAGATCCACTGTCTTATGGTGGTACGCTATGAAGCATTTCCATTTTGGATTCAAACACAGGAAATTCCATGCATTTCTGGCACCTTCATCTGGACACCTTTAGGATAGAGTATGCGTTGTCCTAGCCCTGAAACATGACTGTCATGCCATGACAAGCGTCATGTGAACCATGGCAAGCGTTGTCCCTGCTTGTCACAGCGAAGTGGCCAATGTCCACAGTTGTCATAGTGCACATCTGGTTGTGATTGTGATGGTCTTGTGTAGCGTTTCTTCTGAAAAGGCACCTGTGGTGGAGAGGAAGATGATGACTAACCAACTATGAATGCTGGCTTGTTGACTTGCTTCAAACTGTGGACAATTGCCAGCCAGAACCTTTTGAGAGATGGTTTCCCGTTCAGTAGAACACAATTCCACTTGTAGACCAGCCAGGAATTTGAGATGCACAGGTCAAGGATGTATCCAGACAGCGGAAAGTACGATCGCCTCGACTTGGCTGGGACTGGGGTCTTGTACCAGAATGTCAGAAAGATAAGTGTCTCCCATGTTCCCCAGTCTCTTCTGCTTGTGAGAGTTGATCAGCATCATCTGTTTGGACTGAAAAATATCTTCAACCAAAAAGAGTCCACCTTTCAGCAGTGACTTAATTGATTTTCACTTCCTAAAAGGTGGCGACCTGAGAATCCATGTGACTAGGAAACAGTGACATCTAGTGGACCTTTTCTTTGCCATAACACAACACTCAACCAAATGGTACACATGACATGTTTTGTTTTAATAGTATTTTGTCTAATTTTGGTTTATTTTATGTTAGTGTTCTTTTTAATGTGCTTAATTTTAAATGTGTAATTTGTTATACTGTCTTAATGTAATGTTTTTGTTTTTCTTATGGTTATGTTGGTATGGCTTTTTGGAAATGAGAGTAATTGTTAAGAGGATGTGGGAGGGGAGTGGATATGTGTGTATGTATGTATGAGAGTGTTTTGAGGTTGTCATTGTAAGTGAAAAATGTATCAATAAACACATGATAAAAAAAAGAAAGGGCTCAATCCTATCTAACAATTTGTTGACCAGACTGTTCAAGGGTTATCATTCATTCATCATTCATTCTCTCTCTCTCTCTCTCTCTATCTCTCTCTCTCTCTCTCTCTCCCTCCCTCTCTCCCTCTCTCCCTCTCTCTCTCTCTCTGTTTGAACTGACATGTTTCTTGACATGTTCAAAAGGCCTTTCAATAATTCTTAAGGATGTTATCTCTCAAAGGATGCATGCTGAGATGAGATTTGAATTTGAATATCTTTAAGCATGAACCTTAACCACATTCTTCCAACACATGCAGCCCTTTCCCCTCAATGTTAATTTTCAAAATATTTATAGTAGAGATAGAACCTACTGTATGACCTTGATCCTATTACTACTACTACTACTACTACTACTTTGTAAAACTTGTTTTCTCATAATCTATGTACTCCAGACTACAAGCGCTTCAATTATTATTTATTTGGATGTTAGCTAAGAGTAGATACAAGAATTTGATCTGACATCTATGCTATCAAACATGTACTTTAACCATCAGGTCACAGTCTTTGCTCTAGAGGAGACTCACAGCAGCTTTCTAATCTTTTATAACATTATAACATTATAACTCATAACTCTTGGATGTTTTTGCATGATGTCTATCAAACTTCATGCAGCAAAAAAGTGGAACTTGAACACATTTAGTTTAGATAGGGGCCTGTATTAGTGGTTAAATGATAAGAACTGACCCTGTGTCTGTATTTTGTTATGGTTATAGAGTTATGGGCCAGTATTAGGGTACAGATAGTTTGGGTCTGTAGCTTGGCTAGTTTATGCTGTTGGCCTTTAAAACATCCTTTGGAGTGAAGATAGGAAATTGGACCTCAAGACTCTAGTATCTATTGAAGGCCTCGGAATCCAACCAGGACCCGCACTGCACTCTCAAAAACAAAGGACCAGACCACTGCACCACAGAACTTTCACAAACATTGCATGTGTCTAAGAATGTTAGTTTTCAAAACATGCTGCTATGTTAGGCATGGAAATCAAACACAGAACCTCTGCATTCAGAAATGGAGGGCTACACCACCACAGCAATATTGTTAAGGGTGCGTTGTATTATTTTGGACCCAAAAGCAGAACTAAAACCAGATAGAATATTCTATCAGTCTTTAATTCAACCCAAATCCCAAAACTGAAGCAAGGCAGGCAGGGATTGTCTCCGGGTGTAATCTGAGGCACAGGGAGACGAAGGAGAGTTAGTAAAAAAAATGCTTGAAACGAACTAAACTGAAGAGCCGAGGCGGTGTCAAAATGCCAATGTCAACTCACCAGGTATTTTTTCTGCTGGGCTTGATGAGTAGATGAACCCCAGGTGTGCAGGCTGCTCCACCTCATGAGGGAATTGAAACGCCATGTCCAGGCACGTGGCAGGCAGCAGTGGGTGGTGTAAAGTAAGTACATTTACTCAAGTACTGTACGTAAGTACAGTTTTGAGGTATTTTTACTTCACTTGAGTATGTCCAATTTTCAGTACTTTTACTTCTACTCCACTACATCTCAGAGGCAATATTGTACCTTTACTCGACCACAATTATTTAGTTACTTTGTAGATTTTGATGATTTTTAGAAAACATACATTTACCACTCCAGCCATATATATATATATATAG
The DNA here is from genome assembly GCF_963454915.1 of Gymnoscopelus microlampas. Classification (NCBI taxonomy): domain Eukaryota; kingdom Metazoa; phylum Chordata; class Actinopteri; order Myctophiformes; family Myctophidae; genus Gymnoscopelus; species Gymnoscopelus microlampas. The sequence goes on from NC_139953.1 coordinate 36,426,668, forward strand.
AAGCTCACAATGTGTCGCGATGCGACGTATTGTGAGCTTGTAGATCTGCTATTGTTTTAGGAGTTGAGGCATTCAACTTTGTTTTGACATTAAAATGTATAATTATTATTTGACAATTTGGCCAATGTTTGACCAGTTTTTATATTATAGTTTGTTGATTACTTTTGATGCAGTAATGGTAAGTCACTTATTTGTTTTAATAGGGATTAAATTGTCACTTCATTGTTATCTGGGGACCTTTTTTGTGCCTTTTTTGGGCTAGTGCCCGGCCTCTTATCCAATATCCATTCCAGGTCCCTCACCACCCCCACACCCAATTACAATGCAAGCTTTATTTTTTATTGTTAATAGCAGACACAGAGAGACAGAGGGACAGTTTGAAGATCCAGCATCATTGTAACTATCATTTGTGTGTGCCTCCTGGCGGAGATCTGCGCTCCGCTGTGCGCACCTTTCTTGCTCGTCTTGTTTTAATGAATTTGCTTGCTTATAACTCACAGCATGACAACGTGATTATGCATGATATGTTTCTTTATTTCATAAACAGAAATGGTGTCTAGACAAAAATGTCATTTATATAACACTAGCAATTGAAATGAATGAAAATGGGGTTTGCACAATACCATATTTACAATGGTTATTAAGTCATTTGTAATCCATTAGGGTCATGTAGCATTTTAAAAATTATAAAGGTAAGAACTCTTAGTAGAGAATAAGCAAATAACAGCTATTTCAAAAATTGACAATATTAACACAAAACAGTCATCTAGAAAAATGAGAGAAAAAAACAACTTTTGACTACAAGCTTTTAAGAGCTATTACATTAAAATTGATGCACCAAAAATGTACTAATACAATAATCCATAGAATCTGTGTAAAAAGCATGTAGAAAAAACACCTGATGCAGTTTGCTGATACAGTCATTGACCAGTTATGAGAGGTATGAAGGAATTCACAGGTAGATAAGTGTGAGACAGTCCGCACTGGTGACTCAGGGATGGGGGGTCCGGGACCCCTGCATACACTCACTTCACTTGAATGTGATCTATGGCCTCTGCAAGTTCTAAGGCAAATATCGGAGGTGCACTTGTATCCATGAAAAGCCTGATTTATGCTCTGACGCACGACCGTGTCGTGTGTCAAAAATAGCAGACCTACAAGCCCACGACGTGTTGCGGGTGCAAAGCGCTGTGGGCTTGTAGGTCGGCTATTTTCGACGCTCAACGCCGCTGTGTGACGAAGTATGAATCGGGCTTAATGCTGAGACATCCCAAACATTAGGATGAAAAGACAAAGTTGAGGAAACTCATCTGTTTGTCTCCTTACAAAAAAACTAAACAAAACCCAAACAGCAATATTCAGTCCAATTGAACCTAAGCGATTTTACATGGCAAAACTGATCAAACATGACATGACACCTTTTTGTAAACATATTCCATATATCTTTTCTTTTTTCCGTTCTTTTTTCTTTTTCTTTTTAACGCAATGATCTCAGCCTGTGTGTTCAACCAGTATCATTATAAAGTAGAGCAATATGTGAGAAAGGCAAGTTATGTTCACGTTCGTTTTTGAAGAACAACCTTTGGAGTTGAAGAACCAGTGTCTGTTTCAGAGAAGCAGCAACAAAAACAAAACGAGAACAGTCAAACTAAACAGGACAAATAACACAGCAAAAGAAAAGATAAGAGCATTCAATTTCACATAGTCAGAAAAAAGTAATTCACTCAAACCACTCTGTTGTGAGGGCCATAGCTAGAGATCCAAAGCATGTCCTATGTACGTTTGGCTTGTAACCTGGGAATTCTTCATTGACAATACCATTGTCAATGAAAATAATCAAATTTTAAAGGACTTTTCTAGGTATTTTGAAATGCTTTGAATTGTCTCGTTACTGCTATATTAGCTTAATAATTCCATCAAATCATCATCTGTATGACCTTTTTTCAGACTCTCAAACAAAGCAAGTACATACAAAAATGTTATCTAGAGATCAAATGAACTAGCAACGAACCATAGAAACGTCTTGCTTTGAGTGAATGATGCAAAGAATTACTGTCAAAACACTTGGCAAACCTGAGACGTTATACAAGTGCAGAGGTGATAGTCATATTATGGTGTAAACCAGACCTTTTGAGGCGCAATAGAGGTGATAACACACAAACTCATCTGTCCACCAATGCTCATGATGATGACTTTTCACTTTCATGGACTGGTGGCCTGTCACAGAAGATGTGGAGGGTGGTTAGCAGTGGCGCTATGATAAACAGGCCACCACATCAAACGAGTGACGACAAAAGAAAACAAATGGTACTGCCATCTCTTTTTCCTGCCCGGAAGAGGGGGAAAAAATGTCAATGTTCCATTTTATTGTCACTCCTCCAACATGGTGGCGTGTCCCTTGTATAACCACGGATAACTACTCTCCAAACACTGTATTCACTATACAGGTTTTCAATACAACCAACTAATACACCAGGCCGAGTCCATTAGTTAGCACTCCTTCACCCAAAGAGAGGAAGTAATTAGTACAGTCAGCTGGGGTGTAGGTTTAAAACCTTTAAATGTAAAACATTTAAAACAAAATGATCTATAATGGAGGATATTATGATTATTACGTTTCCCTGACTATTATGCATATTCAATGAACTAGACCTCGGTCTGTGCTTTTCCAATAGAACATACAGGCTTTTCCAACTTATGTTCCTGATAATTGGTTCTCAAAGTGGGGCCCTCCAGGGACCCTCAGGGTTCTTTGAGGGGGTCCCAAATAGACCCTTAGAGGTCTGTAACTCTGAGAGCGTTCCATCTGTACGCTCTCAGAGTTATGGGGGTCCTCGATTCAAAAAGAACTTTGAAAAACAACGCCATAAACAAGAAAGAAAACGTTTTTCACTAGACTATGAATTGCATACTGTTTGCAGGAAAACAACTCTGTAACATAGATCGTTTCTCTTCAGCTTACTGGTTTGAACCTGATAGTATTTTAGAATGTTGAATACTGTTCCGTTTCAGTAATAACGCACACAAGAAAGAACAGCATAAAAGTAGATAAAGGGCCTCACTCAGGCTGAATTTATACTTTGTTGACCGACAATTCTATCTATAGGCAATTCTATCTATAGAATTGTATGACAAAAAAAAACAGGTTCTTTCTGCTGAAAATATGGCTGAAAGTTTGTCATACTATCGGGCAATGAAGTATAAATAAGCCTTTACACAAGAAATTACACCAGTTAAACAAGGATCACACAACTGCTCTGTACTCAGACCATGTCTTGATAAAAATGCCAAAGAAAAAAAGTATACAATGTGTATGTTTTTCTGTTTTATACGAGTATTTGTGCGTGCGAGTGTCTTATGTGTTTGTGTGTGTGCGTGGTTGAGACCAGCTGAGATTCTAGTCTAGAGAACAGGGTCATCAAATACACTTTAAGTACACGTGAGATCATAGTTTGGGCTAGGTATAGAAATGTACAACTATGGGAATAGGGGGGGAGAAAATTGGTTTTCTGTCATTTCACGATTAGAGAATTTGTTCCAAACCTAAACCTAAAGGTTCAGTTGGTCAAGTTTATGCATATTCACAAAGATTTTGAGTAGTAAGTAACAGGTTGCCATACCATAGCTTTTGGAAACATAAACCAATATTAACAAACCTTTTACAGCTATGACATACACGTAAAACGGATGTTACGTTGCCATATACTGCACTGTCATCCTTCTATCTATAGCTTAGTTACACCATTTTAAAGTGAAGGGGAAAGTGAATTATATCCAATGCATTCGGGCAGTGTTCCTACAGGGGGGCGCCATACGCCCATCAAGGATTGGGGTCATATAAAGAGCTATTAGATAAAGCTTTTCCTTCCAATTTCATTATACATTATGGCTCTCTTTCATATATGCTGTACTTTGAAGCACATCTTTGTTGAGGGCAAGATAAAGATAATTTGATTGATTTGCTTTCCACATATCTTTTTTAAATGGTAGACAGTTCCAGAGATAACTTGCAAGAACTTGCGAGGCAAACATAAGCTAGATAAACTAACTAGGCTTAGAGCTATTAGGCAGCATGCATGCACATCACAAAATAAGATGTCTCAACAAATGTACAATTAGGGCAAAAAACGCATTACTATCTTATGATTATTACCCAATCATCTTGACAACACATACATTGCTTGCACGTCAACTGAATTCTGAATTAGCTTATTTGAATCCTAAAAAATATGAATATAAGTTGTGAACACTCTCATACAAAAACAGTAGCTTCTTTTCTTCTGGGGGCGGCGGGGGTTAAAAGACTTGTTTTATGCTTTTGGAAATCTTGTTTCTTAAAGAAACTTTCTTCACAGAGACATTACATTTTATAGCTTTATAATAATCATATTGATGTTTCAAATGCTTCCTTTTTTTTCAAGTGCCAATTTAAGTGCTCCGGTCTCAGACTTTTTAAGGGATCTGAAACGTCAAATGACCCTCTATGAAGTGCTATCTGGTTCTGGGTGCCTGGGGCAGGGGACAAAAGTGCCTGAACTGGGGGCTCAAATCGTATTCTGGGCTCAATGATATATATCATATATATATATATTTTCTTCCCTCAGTCTTTCCTGATGAAACATCTAAAGACATTGAACAGTAACACTGGAGAAATTTCCATGAGAGTGTACACATAATAATAGCATCTTTTAAAATACTGATAAGAAATAAGATTTTCTTCTAACAAAACACAAGGCGGAACTCTTTTTCACATTTAAAGAGGAGTCGGGGAGGATTTCAGAGGACATGGCCCATGCCACATTTTGAAACACCCCACGTCCCTCGCTATGAATGTCAACGTTCTTTTTCTTTCTTTTTATACATGCAAGGGGCTCTGAAATCATTATATCTTTACGTTGAAGTAGGCTATGTGTTATATGTATGTGTGCATGCGTGTGTGTGTGTGTGTGTGTGTGTGTGTGTGTGTGTGTGAGTGTGTGTGCGCACGTATGTGTGAGCTGGTTTCCTGAGTAGAAGAACACCCACCATTATGGCAAATATTCCGTATAGGCAGGACAGGAAACAGCAAAGTAAATAATGTTTTTTTCTTTTCTTTTTCTTTCTTTCCCTTAGCAAAAAGGTGCTTTTGATAGAACCCCGGGTGAAAAAAGAAAAATACGTCTAAAAGCTTCTACCTGTACAACATTACTTTTACAGTCATCATGCTCCATACTATATATACATTACACGTTCTGCCATGTAAGCACTTCAAAGTCACCTTCACAACATCCAAAATACAACGGTATTGCTGATGATGCGTGGGAACGTTTCAAACTGACATTTTTTACCACTTGAACCCTACCCCCACTAGCGCCCTATATTCTGGGGGTGAAATAGACCAGTGGTTCTCAACCTGTGGGTCGGGACTCCCAGGGGGGTCCCCACATGATTTTGGGGGTGTCCCCAGATGACAGTGAAGTGACAATTTAAGGACTTTTAAGACCTTTTCAATACTTAAAAAACAAAGAAAAAGACCATTACTGCATCAAAGGAAATCAACAAACTATACTAAGAAAGAGGCCAAAATTTTGTTGCGAGGCGTTGTGCGCTTGTAGATCGGCTCATTTCAAAATTTCTTTGGAACGGAGTCAAACTAAATGGGGGGGGGGTCCCCAGTTCAAATAGGATTATTTTGGGGGGTCACGGCTGAAAAGGTTGAGAACCTCTGAAATAGACGATCTACAATTGAGCTTGTAGATCGGCTATTTTCCGGCAAAGAGATTTGGTCTAGACGAGGAAAAAAAAAAAGTAGCAGACCTACCAAAGAGCCCTGGGGGGACAACTTAGTTGACATAGGGTTTAAGTGGTTAAAAAAGAAGGAGGGGGGGGGGGAAATAGAAAGCATTCTTTTTCTTTCCCCTTTTCGATTCAGTGCTGAGAGCAAGGCCAAGAGGAGGAATGTTTCGGGAAACCGCCCTGTACAAAACGTCTGCTGTACACAAATACAAATGTGAGACGCTGAAAGAAAGACATTTTTCTTCTCTTATTTTTTTTTTTTGTTTTTTTTTTTGCATATGAACATTTTACAGTCGGACTGCATCGTAAAAATTTCTCATGTACAGAAGAAGCTGTGTTCTCACGGTTCTTCCATGAATTGAACATTCAGAAGATTTTTTTTTTGTTTGTTTGTTTGTGTGTTTTTCTTTTCCTGAGTTTGAATTGCGGTGACGAGTGGCCACTGAGAGATAATAAGATAACCAGAGAGAGAGAGAGAGAGGAAAGAGTGGAAAGGACTCGCTGTGTTCAGAATGGCAGCCCAAATCACAATTTTGTGCCTATCCAGATTGGAATCAATTTGGTCATTATCAAGTCTTAACAGCAAAAATCATTTAATTCCTCTGTGAAGAGGGATTCAAATCTGATTCTAAAGATGCGTCCGGACGCTTGGACACTGAAGCCTGATTTATACTTTGTCGTCTGACGGTGTCATTCACTTGTACATCGCCTATTTTCGGCGAGTGACATAATCGTATAAGTCAGGGTTCCCCAATAGGCGGCCCGCGGGCCATTTGCGGCCCGCGAGAGGCAACTGTCCGGCCCGCGACGACTGCTGTCATAAAAACAATAATATGATATTTATTTATTTTTTGAAAAAAAAAGAAAAAATCTGTATTATTGTTCAAGCAGACTGTAACAAACACATCTGTAAGTAAATTGTTGATTCTGGATTTTGTTTTGATTTTCAGTATGTACAACTGGCTGCTGTTAATCTGTATTACTTTTCAAGCAGACTGTAACAACCAAATATTTTAAGTACATTTTTGGTTCTCGACTTATTTTGTTTCCAGAGTGGATCTTTTCCTTGTGTGACCCTCAACACAGGATTTAAGAATCCCAGGCCTAAACATTTTTGGCCTGGGATTCTTAAATGCAGGGTTATTTAATAACACAGTGTCAAATTAGCTAGATTAGAGAAAAAAAAAAACGATTAGAGAAAAAAAACGGGGGAAAAAACAGAACATTGCGCGATTTGGGCACGCGCACGAAGGGTACCCTGGCCCTCGGCTTGGTACCCTAGACATAATTTGGCCCTTGGGGAAAACTAATTGGGGAACCCTGGTATAAGTTAAGCATCACTCATGCCTATGTTGGTAGGTCCTTACCACAGCAACCAGTTCAGAAGATCAATGATGTCTGAATACACTAATCCGATCAGATCACTTGCAAAGTGTGGATGGTCATTTGATAAAGAAATCGGATTTGCGTGCAGTCTGAACAAAGCCAGAGAGAGAGAGAGAGAGAGAGAGAGAGAGAGAGAGAGAGAGAGAGAGAGCGAGAGCGTGAGAGAGAGATAGAAATAAGATTGAGACAGAGTGGGAGAGAGAGAGAAAACAAGAGGCGGTAAAAGAGAAAAAGGCAGAGAATCTTACACCACAGGTAGACGGAGAGAGGGAGAGAGAGAGAGAGAGAGAGAGAGAGAGAGAGAGAGAGAGAGAGAGAGAGACTAGACAAAGTGAGCTGCTGTCTGTTAGGTCCGTTGAGGTGCGACTTGGAGATGCAAGCCGTGTTCCATCCCTGTGTCACTGAGAGACGACTGTTTAAGTCCAATTCGTGCTCCGCGGCACGTCGGCCTCACGCCTCGCGGGAAATATTTCCCGGGTGCGCGATGCCGCCGTGCCAGCGGAGCATAAATCAGGCTTTTTATACACATGAGGAGCGGTGAGACCACCGCGGAGGTTTTGCTGCCGAGGGCGAGGAGAAGAATACATAGCACCATTGTAAGGGTTTGGTGAGGAGAAGATCCCACTCTGTCGATGAAGACGACGAGGAGAATATACCCGGAGAGAACAGTATTGCTGCTGTTAAGACAACTTTAGTGTCGACCTTTTAAAAAAAAATGTTTTAAAAAAATAATAAAAACAGCACAAAAAGACATAAATACAAAACAAAGCTTTTTTTTCTGTTTTCTTTTTTTGTTTTCTCAATGAACACTGGCGGAGGATGACCGTCTCGACAACGACCCCCCCCCCCCTCCACCGCCGAGAACACGGGGGGTTTTGTCAGAAGAGTAAAAACACAAATTAAATAATAATTAAAAAAAATGACATAGAAAAACAAAACAAAAAAAATGTCAACAACAACAATGACAACAACAACAACCAACAACAACAACAACAACAACAACCAACAACAACACCACCAACAACACAGAGAAAAAAACACCGTTACTTCACGCAGTCCTTCCTCGGCTGCTCGTCGGTCGTGCACTTGTCAGTCATTTCCTGGCAAAAATCCACCGTCACCGTCGGTGACAGGCCGGCCGGCGACTCCCGCCCGTCCGTCATTTCCTTGCCCCCTCCGCCCCCTCCCCCTCCGCCGGCGCCGTCCGCCGCCCCGTTCCTCACCCCCGCCGCCGAGTCGAGCTCGCCTTCTTCCGAGGGGCCGGGCGACCTGAGGAATCCGGGCTCCGGCGTGGCGGAGCCCGAGCGCTCGGCGGCGGTGAGGTCGATGCTGGTGGCTAGGGCCGTCGGGTCGAGGTTGTTGTTGCTGCCGGCGGTGGAGGAGGAGTTGTTGGCGGTGGAGGGCCGCAGCACGGGGCAGTAGTGGTGCAGGGACTGGACCTGCTCGGGGCTGAGCTGCACGTCGCGGCACACCTCCTGGGACAGGCAGGAGAAGTTCTCCCACAGCTCGCCCATGCACGCCTTCAGCTGGTTCCTCTCCGTCAGCAGCTTCTCCTTCTCGTTGACCTGTTGTGTGTGTGGAGAGCGGAGCACATGGAGGCGGTGGGGTAAAGTGACTGAGTACATTTACTCAGTTACTACAATGCTACAGTTACAAAAAGTACACTTTTGAGGATTTTTTTTTGTATTTCTCATTTTCAATACTTTTACTTCTACTCCACTACATCTCAGAGGCAAATATTACACTTTTACTCCACTACAATTATTTGAAAACTTTAGTTACTAGTTACTTTGCAGATATACGCATAGGCGGATTTTATGGGGGGGCAGGGGGGGCATTGCCCCCCCTGGCGGCCGGGGGTGTTTTTTTTTTCAATATTCTTTTTTTTTTTTTTTTTTATTCTTATTTTTTTATATAAAAAAATAATAATTGTGAGACATAAATCTGAATTCTATAATGTTTTGTTTTGTAATAAATACAAAAGAATTAAATAACCCTAACAACCCTAAGAACCCTAACCCTAAAACCGCAATAAAGTAACAAAAAAAGTAACTTTATCCACGGTAAACCCGAAAAAAATTGCGCGTGCGGGAGGGACCCATGCACGCGCGCGGACTAATGTGAAACTCTGCCTATGGCATAGGCGGATTTTATGGGGGGGCAGGGGGGGCATTGCCCCCCCTGGCGGCCGGGGGTGTTTTTTTTTTTTTTTTTTTCAATATTCTTTTTTTTATTTTTTATTATTCTTTTTTTTTTATATAAAAAAATAATAATTGTGAGACATAAATCTGAATTCTATAATGTTTTGTTTTGTAATAAATACAAAATAATTAAATAACCCTAACAACCCTAAGAACCCTAACCCTAAAACCGCAATAAAGTAACAAAAAAAGTAACTTTATCCACGGTAAACCCGAAAAAAATCGCGCGCGCGGGAGGGACCCACATGTGCCCCCCCCAGGACTAATGTGAAACTCCGCCTATGGATATACGTTATTACATTATAAAACACACATTAACCACTTTAGCCCTATTTTATACGTAGGCTGTTTGAAAATAGCAGATGTACAAGCTCACAACGCGTCGCATCGTGACGCACTGTGAGCTTGTAGATCTGCTATTTTCAAACATTTCAGTACTTTTACTTTTGTTACCTTAAGTTTATTTTGATGCCAATTCGTTTGTACTTTTACTCAAGTAACATTTAAGCGGTAAGATGCTAATGTATCCGATAGGAGACACAAAGGAGTCTCTTTGAGTCTCCTACCGGAAATACACCCGGTCATCAAATTATTGGCTCAGGAATGCGAAAGAAAAGAAGAAAAAAAAAAAACATGAATTCAAGGCTTTATGGGGAATAAGTCATTTTTTGGGTGAGCTATTCCTTTAAATTGATTATTTTGTATCATCTATTCAAACTGATAGTTGGAGTAACTGCTGCACCCGTAAGACAGATGCTAGTAGTCAGTAATTTCTACAGGATGTTATGACCTAATGTTTGGCTACACTAGACAATCTACGGAGACAGATGTGTTGGCTGGCTCCCAGCCTTCCCACCAGTTTCAAATGACAGGTTGTACATCGCAAAGGTCCAAAAAGGAATATAAATCCACTGGAAACACACTTCTTTTTTTTCCATTTCCTGGAAAGTAACGGTTTTGAACATATGGTTTCCACGTGACAGCAACGATATACAATGTATAGTATTAGTAAACATCTTGCAGCTCATCTTGCAGCTCAACGCCAGCGGTGGAAAAAGTTATCAAATGTTTTACTTAAGTAAAAGTATCAATACTGCAAAGTAGAAGTACTCTGTTACAAGTAAAAGTCCGGAATTCAAAATTGACTTGAGTAAAAGTACAAAAGTATTGGTATCATTGGTATCACTTTCAGTAAAGGTACTTAAAGTACCAAAAGTAAAAGTACTAAAATGTTTGAAAATAGCAGATCGGCTATTTTCAAATAGCCTAGGTATAAAATGGGGCTGAAGTTGTTAATGTATGTTTTATAATGTAATCATTTAGCGCTATGAGCTTGTATATCTGCTATTTTTGAATAGCCAAAGTATAAAATAATGGTTAAAGCGGTTACACAGATGCGTTCCCGTTTTAATGGGATATTTTAAATGTTGTGTAAAGGTTGTTACACACCGGGGCGATTTTTTCGTGCGAATAATGCGTTTTTTTTTAAAACCTTATAAAGTCAATGGCTCCGTACATGGAGCGAAAAAGCGAAAAAGCGAAGCGAAATAGCGTCTTTTAATTATTCGGAACGAGTCGGAATTTTGCGTATATTCGCTATATTCGCCGTGTCGCCCCGGTGTGTAACAACCTTTAGTCTTCCATAGACAGGTGGTCCTCTCTCTTACCAGTTTCCGTATCTCGACCTCCAGGTTCATGATGCAGTCGAGCTTCCTCTTGCGGCAGCGCTGCGCTGCGATGCGGTTCTTACTCCGCCGCCTCACGTCGTGGATGAACTCCAGCTGCTCTGAGGTCAGTTTGTGCATTTTTACCATCATTTGGAAGTCGTTCCGTGGAAGATTCGTGATTTGATCTACGGGGAAAGGGAGCTTCACCTAAAGAAAGGGAGAGAGAGAGGAAGATTGCGGGTCAATGGCAGGTGCAAGGCAGTTGACAGGAGAGAATCTTTTTTCATTTTTATTTCATTGAGGGTCGTCGGTCAACAGCACAACTTTATTTATTACTAGGGCTGGATGATATGGACAAAATCGAACATCACAAAACCTTTTTTACTAAATACTTAATTATCAATATTGTGATGATAATACCTTATTGTAATGATAATATCAATTTATTTAACATTTTTGTAAAGTGTGAAAATAGCCTATCTACAAGCTTGCAGATAGGCTATTTTTGCAATAAAAAAAAAATCTCTCTTGAACATTTTGGAACATTTTAAAATATACAGTAGGGTTTATGCATTTAAAACCAGGAACACTTATGCCATATCACAATGTTATTATATCCAAATCCCAGCTGATCTCGTCTCATATGACAATATTGATTATCGATATATATTGCCCAGCCCTATTTACTACCATATAGTATTGACTTAGATTTGTAAGACACTTCCTACATTTCACCACAAGATGGCAGAACAACACCACCAGAGAGAAAGAAGGGCACTTGTCTTCTCAATTCATGTGAGTCACACACACACAGCAGAACTGGTGAGCTGTCAGCTTTCGTCTCAACCTCATATTTAACATTTGGCCCATTCTCAAGCAAGGAGGGGGTGGTGGGGTGGGGGGTAGAAAAAGGTGATCGGATAAAAGAGACCTCCTCCCTCTCCATCTGTCCCCTCCAGTCTGGCGAGGTGCCAATATGACAGATTTCTTTTGAAAGGGGGGGTGGGTGTGGGTGACTTCTCCGCCTCATCCAAACCCATGATGTCAGGTGATCTCTAAATGCATGACTATCTCCAATGGCAACTACAGTACCGGCAGTGTTGCTTTGGGGAGGGCTGCAGAAGAACAAAAGACTTGTGGCTGGAAAAAAATGCAACGCAACAATGACTTTGGCTCTGGGAATACCGGCAATACAGAAAAAAGGGGGGAGAAAAAAAGGAAGACAAAAAGATGTGAAGAAACAAAAAGAAAAAAAGAGATGTGATTTCCCCTAGATATAAAAACATCTAGAGTGTTTGTTTATTATTCTGCAGGTTTCTCTTTTCTTTTTTCTCCAGCCCATTTCAGAGGCAACAACAATAGCATGGTCTCTTTTTCTTTTCTGCAGCCTCAGGTGATGGCAACCCTCCTCATAAGCACATCACAGGCAGATCCACCCATAGCAGTATATCTACTGTGCACCAGGGAGCTGTCGACTGGCTTTAGGCGGGCTATAGTAGAGACAGAGAAACAGGATAGTAGCAAAGAAGCGGAGGCTTTAACAAAGAGTCAGAGGAGAAAGAGAGAGAGAGAGCGCGAGAGAGAGAGAGAGAGACATACCAACTATATATTTCAATTAACAATAATTAGCAGATGCTCTTCATCGAACAGTGTCTCCCAAGGGTTCTGCACTTAATTGGCCCGGACAAATGTATGTCCGCCTACTAAGACATGGCCGAAATTGGGATGCTAAAATGTTTAAGTGGTTAAAGGTGGCTCAATGAACCATCAACAACAAAAAAAAGATTTCTCTAAGAACCATATGAGGAACCAAAGGTTCTTTAGTAGGTGATGGTTCTTCGTGGAACCATATAGCCCAGTGGTTTTCAACCAGTGGTCCGGGGACCACCAGTGGTCCTTGGAGGGGTACCAGGGGGTCCCCAGCTAATTTAGTTAACATAGCCTCACAATCATTTTAACCACCTAGCTTTGGCTATTCAAAAATAGCAGATCTACAAGCTCATAGCGCGGCACCGAGTGCCGCGCTACGAGCTTGTAGATCTGCTATTTTTGAAAAATCCTGGAAAATGTGTGCATATCTTTGAATATATATTTTTAAAGCGAACATTTTTAACTCAAATCTTTACGTCTGGGGGGTCCCTGGCACAAAACATTTTCAGATGGGGGTCCGCGGCCAAATGTATAGCAATTTAGGGGTCCTTGACATGAAAAAGGTTGAAAACCTGATATAGCCTTTTAAATTTAAGCATTTAAGAACCACTATTCTCTCTCTCTCTCTCTCTCTATCTCTATCTCTATCTCTCTCTCTCTCTCTCTCTCTCTCTCTCTCTCTCTCTCTCTCTCTCTCTCTCTCTCTCTCTCTCATTGCTTCCCCTTGGCTGCTGCTGGCTGCCTCCGTCTCTCTGGAGCTCTCGGGGAAGAACAAAGTCAAACGAAGGAGGAAGAGGGGGGTGGGGGGGTGTGTGGGGGGTGGAGGGGGGACCCGGCGTGTACCTGGCTGCTAAAGCAGGGGCCAGGTGGTCCCTGGGGAGACTTCCCAGCATCCTCTGCTGAATGCCTGCAGGGCTGATGAGGCCCCCGTTAAAAAAAAAAGAAAAAAAAAGAAACACCTGCAGTAGAGGACAATCGCGCACCGGAGCCGTCGTCCTCTCTCTCTCTCTCTCTCTCTCTCTCTCTCTCTCTCTCTCTCTCTCTCTCTCTCTCTCTCTCTCTCTCTCTCTCTCTCTCTCTCTCTCTCTCTCTCTCTCTCTCTCTCTCTCTCTCTCTCTCTCTCTCTCTCTCTCTCTCTCTCCCCTCCCTCCCTCCCTCCCTCCCTCCCTCTGGAAAGCCAGACGGCGCGCACACACACACACACACACACACACACACACACACACACACACACACACACACACACACACACACACACACACACACACACACACACACACACACACACACACACACACACACACACACACACACACACAGTGGGGCGGCGGCGGTGACTGGAGGCGTCACCCCCGGTGCAAGCGCCGCACTCCAGGGAGATAAACCGAGGTGTGCCTACTCATGACAGCGCCGAAAGAGAGAGAGAGAAAGCAAATCTAGATGTCAATCTATCCCAGGGAGAGAGAGAGAGAGAGAGAGAGAGAGAGAGAGAGAGAGAGACAACAGCTTGGGTTTCCTCATTAGAAGCTCTGTGCCTCTCTCTCTGTCTATCTCTCTCTCTCTCACTCCTCTCTCTCTCTCTCTCTCCCTTTCTCTCTATCTATCTCGGCCCAGGAGCCCTATTTCTCATCTCGACTTGACATCTGCATGCAGACACATGAATAAATAATGGACGGAGCTTTCAAGGCCACGAGCGGGCTCTCTCTTTCTCTCTCTTCCTCTCTCTCTCTCTCTCTCTCTCTCTCTCTCTCTCTGTCTAGCTGTACCACAATCACCATCATATAACTACTCCGGCATCAAAGGAAGCCACGCGCGGGCGCGCGGGGGGAGGGAGGGAGGGAGGGAGGGAGGGAGGGAGGGGGGAGCCATAAAACACTATCACACTAAAGCTGCCAGCTCCGTCTCGAGCGGAGGAGAAGATGACTCTGTTGGCGATTAAATCACGGGAGCCTGAGGGCTGGTGTAAACGGGCGGGCGATGGGAGGAAAGAGTGCCGGGCACTGAGGGGGCAGGTGTGCGGGCAAAGGTGTGTGTGTGTGTGTGTGTGTGTGTGTGTGTGTGTGTGTGTGTGTGTGTGTGTGTGTGTGTGTGTGTGTGTGTGTGTGTGTCAGTGGTGTAAAGTAACTAAGTACATTTACTCAAGTGCTGTACTTAAGTACAATTTTGAGGTACTTTTACTTTACTGGAGTATTTCCAGTTTTCAGTACTTTTACTTCTACTCCACTACATCTCAGAGTCAAATATTGTGCTTATACTCCACTACAATTATTTGAAGACTTTAGTTACTGGTTACTTAGCAGATATAAATTATTACATTATAAAACATTACATTAACCACTTTAGCCCTATTTGAAAATAGCCAAGCTCACAACACGTCGCATCGCGACGTGTTGTGGGCTTGTAGATCTGCTATTTTCAAACATTTTAGTACTTTTACTTTTGGTACTTTAAGTACATTTTGATACCAATACTTTTGTACTTTTACTCAAATACATTTTGAATTCCGTCTATGTGTGTGTTGACACCGAAAATAATGTACAGTGGCTATTTCCGGCTTTAGAATTATAGGGTTAATAATGGCCAAACAAAAAGTTTAAAGTGGCATTCAGAAAATTGACGTCCTAAAATGTCAATGTCCTCGCAAGTACAGTAATACAAACGTATGTGTGTGTGTGTGTGTGTGTGTGGTTCATTTTCTTTTCTCTCCCCCTCATTCAGCAGTCAGTCGTATGCGGGGGGGACGGGGGGGGGGGGGGGGGGCGGCGGGGGGACGTGGGGGGGATGGTGAGTCTATATTTAGTCACTCCACCAGGAGAACCAGTTTGGCATCAAGGGCTGAGATGACAGAGTACGCTTCACCACTGGTCATAAATTCACTCCCAACTGTTCCGGATTTATGCCGCTGCCCTTTTTTTCCCCCAGCCATTCTCTTCATTCCTCGATCCCTCTTCCTTCCTCCCCTCTCTCCCTCCCTCCCTCCCTCCCTCCCTCACTCTCCCTTTCACTGGGTCATTATGCTACAAATGGGGTCCGGAGTAAAAAAAAAAAGAAGTAAGAAAATAGGGCTTGTCTGTTACCAGGGAGCTCTTCCTAATTTTCTCTGGGATTTGTTTTGAGAGCTTGCAGATCTGAAATTTTCTGAAATTTTGTTTTGTTAGATATATATATATATTTTAAATCTTTTTAAATAATAATAATACAAATGTTAAAAGACAATTGTCAACTCGCACTGGCAAATACAATGTTCATCTTTTTGTACCAGCTAGATCTCTCCATGACTGACCTGCACCTCTTCCTGTGCGTGTGCATTTCATCACAAGTCACAGGACAAACAGGGGCAGAACAGGGAAGAACCGGGAAATGTTAAGGAGTGACTAGTGGAGATCCAGTAGAACTAAAAGACAAGTCATTTTATGTTTGGTTGCGCTCGGTTGTTGCGCTCTGAAAATAGCAGATCTACAAGCTATCACAACGCGTCGCAATGCGACGCCTTGTGTGCTCGTAGATCTGCTATTTTCAAATAGCCTATGGAATATAATAGGGCTGAAGTGGTTAATGTATGTTTATAATGTAATAATCTATCTGCAAAGTAACTAGTAACTTAAGTTTTCAAATAATTGTAGTGGCGGAAAAGTACAATATTTGCCTCTGAGGTGTAGCGGAGTAAAAGTAAAAGTATAGACAATTGGAAATACTCCAGTAAAGTAAAAGTACCTCAAAATTGTACTTAAGTACAGTACTTGAGTAAATGTACTTAGTTACTTTACACCACTTCTGTGCTGTCTCATTTGCAGATGCTAACATGCAGCCTAGCTGACCTGCTCTGACCTGCATTCCCCTTACACTTGCATTTCCTGCACACAGGCCAGTCCACACAGGGCCCAGGGCTAAACACACTCTGTCTTATCTGCAGCTATAAAACAATGCCTCACCCTGCATTCACCTGGGAGAGGGGGAGATAACGTTAAGAAGGAGCTCATTAGTATTAAGAGTAATTTCTTTTAGGAAATAATCATTAACCAAGGCTTCTACTGTACATTCACCATGTATATAACATATAGCTTGTCAATCAGGAGCTTGCGAGACAGTCTCGGATGGCCACTGTATTTTTCCAAAAGGTCGATTTTGAGACCAAGTTCTAAGAAATGTATAGTGGTGGGTTGGCGACTCAAACTCATGCGGCCTTAAAACGCCACAACCTAGATCAGGGGTCTTCAATGTTTTCAGCCCAAGGACCCCCTAGTTGAGAGAGAGAGATGAAGCAGGGACGCCCTTCTATATTGTATAAAATTTAGTTTCAGATTAAACTTTTTTCGTTTACTTGGTCTGCTCTTTTTCCCCTCTACACCTCTTTGCCAAAAATAGCAGATCTACAAGCTCACAACGCCTCGCAGCGCGAGGCGATCCAAATTTTGGAGAGTCCTGGCACCGATTACTGGTGTTTTGACCGATATTTGGTCAAAAATTTGCTAAATTAATTCTAATCAATATGATAAACCTAGATTTGATTAAAGATCGACTATTTTAGAAAACCCACAATGACATATGCCCAAAATGCCAGGTTGAAAAAGCCCCATGGAGGGAGATGGCTGTTTCTGTGTGAGTTCCACAATATCGTCGCATTATTTTGTATTTTCTAGCCTTTTTTTTGTATCTACACTGTCGGGAGTAAGAGGAGTTATGCTCACGCACCTTTATGTCTTACCTCAGGCACACTGCATAGATACACGGTATGGTATGTGTAAATACGTATGATGATTTCTTTTTTTTTCATTGATCTCTCTAACTCTCTTCCCCTTGTCCCATTCTTCTTCTTCCCTTTCACTTATGAAAATAACAAAAACGATGGAGCTTGCACAAAAACTAAATTCACCCACTGTTTTACACCTGTAAAACCTGTGACAATAAAGTTGATTCTGAAACTGGTAAAAAAAACAAAAACAATCTTCTGCATACTTGCCAATACTGATATCATCACAAAAGTCAAACAATGGCCGATAAGTCGTCCAAACCGATACATCGGTCTGGTTCTGTTAGTGAATGGAAAATATCTACTGCTCATCGAGGGACCCTGTTGGAAATATTTGGAAATTTCTCTAATTTGTTTACACAAATATTCTCTTCTGGGGGTCCCTGGCACAAAATGTTTTCAGAAGGGGGTCCACGGCCAATATCAAACATCAATTTGGGGGGGTCCTTGACATGAAAAGGTTATTGATATAGACCACAAGACAAGACATCATATAGAGCAAAGGATCTTGTTGTGCTGCACGGCGGTATTATAGCGGAACTGATTTGGCCTTGTGAGAGCTTCCTGTCACACCATTGGCTCTGTTTCATGTTGTTTGGCCTGATAAAGAACATTGTGCTGATTTCTCAGGACTTGCTTCCTCATTCCTCCTCCCACTCTGCCCTCAGCAGCGATCAATATTTGCAACCGCCAGACCCTACGCTTTGGAAACGGGCTTAACGCCCCCACACTGCACTGGGAAGCGAGAGTGAAAGAGAGAGAGAGAGAGACCGAGAGACAGAGATAAGAGGAGGGGGGGTGGGGGGGGGGGGGGGGGGGGGGTAGAAGAGAAATACGAGAAGAAACACAGGAGAGAGAGAGAGCATTGCAGAAAGGCAACAAAAAAACAGAGAAGCAGAAGGAATCAAAGGAAGAGATACGGAGAAAGTAACCGAGAAAGAGGAGAAGGAGGGAAATGCAGAACGGTGGGGAGAAAGGGAGGGAGGGAGGGAGGGAGGGAGGGAGGGAGAGAGAGAGGGAGGGAGGGAGGGAGGGAGGGAGAGAGAGAGAGAGAAAAGAGAACACAAATGCGTTCTTCTGAATAGACTCACTTAAGAGATGCTCAATCGACATGACTGCACAGTATAAAATCCTGAGTGTTAGTCGGGGACTCTGAAAATGGACCCTTAACGGACCCCGGTTAACCAAATGAACCACAGTGTACCATAGTGTCCCTATTCTGGGAGCGAACATTTGGTAAAAAATAACACATCGTGAGCTAGATCACTAGAGATTTGGCGTGTAATGGGAAAAAAAGGAGAGTGCCTGGTATAGACCCCTGGGGGGACTCCAGTCAACTAAGTATCAGAATCAGAATCAACTTCACATCACATGTTTACAGGTGTAAAACAGTGGGTGAACTTTGTTTTTGTGCAAGCTCCCATCGTTGTGGTTATTTCCATGAAAAAGAAAGGGAAGAAGAAGAAGAGGGGGGGGCAAGGGGTTAGAGAGTTAAAAAAAAAAGAGGAAAATATCTACATATTTACACATCCATAATAATAAATGTTTCCCTTAAAAAACCTGTGCTATCCACACATTTCACACAGATTTAATTTCTTAAATTCTTCTCTTAAAGACGCACTGAAGTGACATTTTCGGTCATTTTATTTTGAAGGTTCAGCCCGAAACGTCGGCTCAACGACTCTAAACCAATCAGAAGGTCCCATCCCTTCAGGCTATGGGACGTTGGATCTCAATCACTTCAGCCGTGCTGGCACACGGCTAGTGTTTGTTTACAAGTGAGAGAGAGACGGCCAGTGAAGCACGTTTGCTACTACCTGGCTTATTTCTAACCTATAATGTTTTCAGATACATATTTTAGTGTGCAGATGAAGTTTAAAATGAGTAATACACTCATCTTCAATGAGATTCAAAACGGAGTATCTCTGTAATTAAAATCAGCTGTGTTTGAAGAACGTGCAGCTATGGGAATCAAACAGGTGCATGTAATCAAGATTCATTTATATTCGTGAAGGCTGTATTATGTCATCACGCAGCACGTTTTCGTTTACAGGAAGTAATTAAGATTGGCTTTTTAGGGACTTTAGATGTAAAAATTCACAAAAATGTTTTTTTTTCATTTTTTTTGGCATCTATTGTTAGGTATGCCCATATGATGACCACGGATATGCTCTAAAAGTGTGAAAAACATATTTTTCATTTCACTACACCTTTAAATAGTTTCTGTATCAATTTTAAATCATTGAATCGTATCGTATCGCCATGAATTAACCAATACCGTCCATGTATCGTATGATCGTCAACCACGTATCGTGATGCGTATCATATCGCGGTTGTATTGTTACACCCCTAGTACCTACTGTATATAAGGGTTTAATATGTTCTCCTCGTCACTGTGAGGTTCATTTTGTTGCGGTATTCAAAGCACTGTGTGTGTGTGTGTGGGTGGTTTGAAAGAGTCACACACTGACTGACCTCTCAGCCAGTCAATGTCTCTGATCTCTTGACCTCATTGAGGGAGAGACCTAACGTTGGGTACAGCTCAGAGGCCGTTCAAACACGGCTGTAAAGCCATTACAGTTTTTTTTACAGTGGCAGTCATGGTGGAGGAGGTCCCTCTTCACACACGTAGAATGCTGCCTGAACACAACAGAAATGTCGCTGCTGACGGATAGAAACCTTGTATGTCCCAAAATGTTACTTTTCCAGAAATGGAGGAAAAAAAAGTAGCAAAAATAGCAGATCTACAAGCTCACAACGTGTCGCAATGCGACACGTTGTGAGCTTGTAACGTTGTGACGTTGTTGATGCAGCATACGTGCAGCATAAGTAGACTTATAGTTTACTGTGCTGACGTTCACCAATAGATTTACCTTTTTAAGTTTGCTTTGATTTGATTAAATTGGCGCTATTGGATTTATTTTATTTTATCGAACTTTACTTTACTGTTTTATTTCCTTCTGCTATCTTGTCGTATTTTATTGTGTTTTTGTAAAGCGCTTTATAAATACAGTTATTATTACTGTTATGATAATAATAATTAATTATTATTATAATCATAATTATTACTATCAAAAAGACGTCGAACATGTGTAGAACAGCAACCCTTATATCAAGCTTACTATCCCCCTAGGCCAGGGGGGGGGGGGGGGGGGTAGCTGTTTGGTTTCCCACGAGGGAGACTCGGGTTTGAATCCAGGTGGTGACACTGGGGGCTCCTCCAGGATCAAGTTGCTCCATGGAGGACCCATGGAGGTGGCAGGCCAAAGGGGGGGTGAATGCAAAGCCCAGAGAAGCTTTATGTTTCCCTCTGCCAATTGGGGGGGGGGGGGGATTCCCCTTTGGCTGATGTTTGGTTTCCCAGCAGGCGTTCGTTACAACACCTGAGCGGTGGGAGCTCTCTGTGAACGTGTTGTGCGCGTGTGTGTAAAGGGCTAATTCAGACATTACAGAGATGGCGGTGTCGTGCGCTGAAACTAGCTCACAGTGAGCTTGTAGATCGGCTATTTTACTTCTAGTCTCAGAGCACCGGACTTGAGTTACAGCTGTACTTTTATCCTGTCTACACTAAATCTACAAGCTCGCAACTGCGACGCATTGTGAACTTGTAGATCAGCAATTTTTTGGCGAATTTCCCCCCCCCCCCCCTCAGAATAGTCATGCTGGGGTTCAAGTGGTTAAGCACACAACATATGAACCGGCCTTAAAAAGAGTTCGCGAATTCTTCGGTCTGAACCATGCAGGCTTAACACATAATTATGTGGCTCGTGCAAAAGGCACATAACAACAAGCACACACCACCCCATATAGACGGAAGCGGGCTCCCCCCCCCCAACAGACCACCACGTGACTCGGGCCACCTTCGAGCGACTGCGCCGCTTTGGGTCAAAGCAGGCTCCGGTTTAACAACTTCCTTCCTGGTCCAGGGGGATTCATTGTGTCCAGTGAGTTCAGTCAGTGAACTCACTGGACAGTGGACACACAATGCTATTTTTATCAGCGCCTGCCCTGCACGGCTCTCCCTTATTTCCAGTGAAGGGGGGGGGGGGGAGCATAGCATAGAAAAAGCATAGCTTTCTTTATTTCACACTATAGTGGAAGCTGTTGAACTACAGTACAGCAGAGCAACGCTTGGGAGAGAAGCTAGTTCGGTTACCTAAAGCTACTTGGAAAAAGGAGTTCAAATGACTTTGTAAAGAAAAAGATCAAATTGACAATGTACATGTGATACGGAATTAAAAAAGGGACATGCTGGCCGAAAATACCACTCAATTTGGTTTATTGGCAAAAGTGCCCACTTGTTCACAGCTCATAAATAAACTAAAATAATAATGTTAGTGCAAGGAATGTCAGCTTAGGTTTTGTATAAGAGACATGGGGTTTACTCAGCCAGGTAAAATAGCATTCAACATCTACACTTGTTAATACATTTGTTAATAAATAAATGACAATAATCAACACTTACTGTATGACTAAAATTCAAGTTGATTTGACAAATTATGATTCAAAACATTCTAAAACTATAGCCTGTCAGATTCAAAACATTCTAAACTATATAGGCAAATATCTGACAAACAAAATAGCTGGCAATCCAGCTTCCTGCAATACCCTTGAGACCTCCAGCAAACCTGTCCTAAACAAAACAGTCCCATCTGTCTGTTCACACGGACAAAAATAGCAAGTGACGTTATATTGCATTGTAATCTCTCAAGAACAGATTCTGCTCTGCGTTTGAATCTGTCGGGGGGGTTTGTCATATCGCGTACGCACTGGCCAACAAGTGGGCGTGCCTTTGTAGTTAACTGCACAAACATGGCAAAAAAGAAAGTAATTTAACTTCTTGAATCACTGTGCAAATATGAATGTGTAGTATTGTCAACATTTCACGCACTACATTGCAACGTGTTGTTTGAGCGTGTAGATCTATTTCCGCCGTGCGATACCATCGTACGGCAAAGTCTAAAATAGGGCTTCACCACCTAAACCCTAGCATCTGTATTGTGGGGAAAACTTAAGCAGAAAATAGCCAATCTACAAGCTTGTAGATCGTCTATTTTCAGCGAAGACATCAGAAAAGTCACTAGCATAGAGCCCTGAGGGATTCCGATCGACCAAGTTTAGGGTTTAAGTGGTTAATTACATGTGGTTCACTACTCCCCGATAGCGCCTGTATCTGCCGCCCTGCTGCCATTTACTCTGCAAACATCACCCAGAGAGCAGCTCTCTCTCCCTGGGCGCTGAGCTTGTTTGTACAGCCCCTACAGTCAGGTTCAGAGGGGTGACTGGGGAAAAAAAGAGAAAAGAGAGAGAGACCCAGGAAGCATGAGGCGGCATTTATTTCACCAGACCAGCAGTTCACCAAACGTTTCAGCTCCAGACCCAAAAGAGAAATTTGGTGTCTTCCCGGGTCCCAAACTTACAAAAATTAAAAATTGAATAATATATTTTTTTTTTATTATTGACCACTTAAGCCCTATTTAATAGTGAAAATAGCCTAAACGTGCACAAAGTGTCACATAGCGATGCAATGATAGCTTGTCTTTTTTTCTCCTTTTTTGGAGGGAATTCTTTTTCAATAATAATCCTTGTTGTTTTGTACAAAGCGTTAAAAAGGGACCCAAAATGGAGTCCCGATCCACTGTTTGGGAACCACCACAACAGATAAAGGCTAAAAGGGGAGCAGATGGAGGATCGGGTAACCTGACACTGAGCTTCATTTCACATTCAGTTTAATTGTCACTGTGTGCATAGATGCACCGGTCAAGTACATACAGTACATGTGAAAATCTTAAGATGGGAAGTTCCACTACCATAAAAAAAAACATGAACAGGTTAAAACAAGATTCATAAGAGAAGACACAACCTAAAATCACTCAATAAAAAAAACCCCATTAAAAACAGGACAGAAATATCACCAAACAAAGTTTGAACTTGCATATTGCACCGTCACTCTTTCCTTTTAATCACTTCTGTGAGCACCTTGCCTTGACCTCCGCTATAAGGCCACGGAAAAAAACAAAAAACAAAACACAAACAAGCGCCGGGCGGCGGCAAGGAGACCTGGGAAACATTCATTCATAATAAATCTTATCAGTGAGCCCAGTGATAGCACACAGTGGAAAGCTGGCAGATAACCCTAGCATGCGAGTCAATACCGATTGGACAGCAGGATATTGTGCGTGGTAATGGAGTGCCAAACGCGGCAGTGTGCCCTGTGACGCACGCCATGCGCACGCACGTGCACACGCACGTGGTGTACACAACGGTTCGTCGAATTTGTCGATTTAATTGACACTGTTGCAGGACAAGGTATAAAATAGGGCTTAAGTGGTTAATCGGATATAAAAATCAATTCATGTTTTCTTCATGTTGATTTGTTCATATGAAAAAAAAGGGCTTCTCGATTATCTGATTAATCTAGAAAGTAATCGATAGAATAATCTAAAATACTCTGTAGGTGCAGCCCTGTACACACACGCACGCACGCACGCACGCACGCACGCACGCACGCACGCCCACACACACACGCACACACACACACACACACACACACACACACACACACACACACACACACACACACACACAAAGGGATGACAAAGGGAAGTGAAATGTCTCTGAGTCATTTTTTGGGTGGTTGGTGGGGGCAGGTCTCCATGGGTTTGGTGACAGCTCAGTTCTGTGTAAATCAATCCGGTTGGTGATTCACACACACACACACACACACACACACACACACACACACACACACACACACACACACACACACACACACACACACACACACACACACACACACACACACACACACACACACACACACACACACACACACACACACACACACACACACGGCGGCAGCATTCAGCAGGCAGGCAGGCAGGGGGCCCCCCCCTCCTTTTCCAAAAAAGGTCTATAAATCTAAAACGCATGCCTGGGAGCGTGGCTATGAAGGTAATAATTACATATCAACAGCGGGTCTCTCTCTCTCTCTCTCTTTTATATGTGGCTGTGCTGTGTGTGTGTGTGTGTGTGTGTGTGTGTTAGCGTTTGTGCAATTCTCCCCGCGGTCAGAGGCAACGAACCTGTCATCTCTCTCCAGCCCTTTTAGCCTGGGATCTCATAGAATTCACACTCCGTCACTCCGACGGTGCCGCGCGCGCCGAAAATAGCCGACCTACAAGCTCGCGACGCGTCTCGTTCCGAGACGCGTCGCGAGCTTGTGGGTCGGCTATTTTTCGCCGCGTGCGCGCGGCACCGCTGTGCGACGGAGCATAAATCAGGCTCCTTCGTGAAGTGCATGGGGGGACTTGCTCTATGGATCTGATCACCATGGCAACGCACCAGTTTCTCTCTCTCTTCCTCATCCACCCCCCCCCTCTCTCTCTTTCTCTCTCTCTCTTTCTTCTCTGAACGCCCTGTGCACTTAGGCCAGGAAAAGCAGAGCACCTTCGCCTCTCTCTCTCCTCCATGCAGCACAGGCCGTGGTGGAAAGTAACTAAGTACATTTACTTAAGTACTGTACTTAAGTACGATTTTGAGGTGTTTGTACTTGAGTATTTCCAATTTCCAATACTTTTACTTCTACTCCACTACATCTCAGAGGCAAATATTGTACTTTTACTCCACTACAATTATTTGAAAACTTTAGCTACTAGTTACCTTTCAAATATAAATTATGATATTATGAAACACACATTAACCACTTTGGCCCTATTTTATACATAGGCTATTTGAAAATAGCCGATCTACAAGCTCACAACGCGTCGCATCGCGGCGCGTTGTGAGCTTGTAGATCTGCTATTTTCAAACATTTTGTACTTTTACTCAACTAAGTCTTTAATTCCGGACTTTTACTTGTAACAGAGTACTTCTACATTGCAGTATTGGTACTTCTACTTAGTAAGTAAAACATTTGAGTACTTTTTCCATCACTGAGAACAGGCACATCAAAAATAATTCTGTGCTCTGCACCTCAAACACGGGCTCAGTCGGTGTAATTATGGGATGGAAAGGACAGACTAGCAGTTAAGAGGTCGGAACCACGCGGAAACCCAAAACGGTTCCAGCATGTATGTCTCTGTGTGTCCTTGAGCTTGAATTCCTTGAACAAGGAATCTCTACTTTGCTTGCTCGTCATGGTAAGTCGTTCTGGAAGACATCGGGGCAAACTTTTTTCATGTCAAGGACCCCCAAAATTATATGCGCGGCACTCTGTGCCGTGCTATGAGCTTGTATATCTGCTATTTTTGAATAGCCAAAGAAATCTTAAAATGACTAATTTAAATGAACACTCTCTGTGTACCTGCTTTCTCGTTTTGCGAGTTAAACATCTACAGTTTTCATTTACGTTTCACACTGTGAAATTGAGCTCTTAATTATCAGGGATATACACCCCCCCACCCCCCCCACAAGTTATTTATTTGGTGGAGAGAGAGAGAGAGACGGGAACTGTGGAGAGAGACAGTATAGGGGGAAAGACAATTCAGCCAATGGTCCCTGGCCAGCCGGGAATCAAACCGGGGACTCTCTGATCAGGGGCAAATTGCGCCCATGTGGTGGTATGCACCCTAATGCCTTATCATCAGTATCAGGGCTCTTCTAATGAGCAAATTTAATTTCCATTAATTTCCCCTCAGTAAATGCAATGTCATTTTTAACCTGTCAACACTTGACCATTTTTTGGGTCTCTCTCATTTTCCCTTGGCAAAGGGAAAGGCGTTATAAACTGTTACACGAGTGGACTGTCACTGCCTGTTTAGTCTGTCCCGTGCACTGATCTTTCCCCAAGTAAACAACAACAGTCGTCTGGCTGAGCGGGCAGCCCTGAGCACCACGTCTGTCTGGCCAGCACAGGATTAGTGGGATGATGATTAGAGGATTGGCCCGTCCATCTATCCTTGTCAGCACAGCAGTGTGTGTGTGTGTGTGTGTGTGTGTGTGTGTGTGTGTGTGTGTGTGTGTGTGTGTGTGTCTGTGCCTGTGCTACACAGCGCTGTTAGTCTGCTAACCAGAACGTCCACACCTCTCTGCCCACTCACCAGTCGGGGTGGAAGAATTTACTGTCTTCACCCATTAAATCGGGGAACGCATCTCTGTCATTTTAAGATTTCTTTGGCTATGCAAAAATAGAAGATCTACAAGCTCATAGCGCGGCACCGAGTGCCGCGCTACGAGCTTGTAGATCTGCAATTTTTTGAAAAATCTTGAAAATGTGTGCAAATCTTTACAAATGTCTTCTAAATCCTATTTTTTTTTTTTTTTTTTTAAGTATGTTGTTATATCAGTGGTTCTCAAAAAGCCCGGAATGCATCTACAGATGTCTTCTAAATCCTAACAGTTTTCTGAAACACCTACTGTATGTTGTTATAATATCAGTGGTGCTCAAACTTTTTCATGTCAAGGACCCCCCAAAATGATATGTTTTTGGCCACCGACCCCATCAAAATATGTTGTTCCAGGGACCCCTCAGAAGCAAAGATTTGAGTTAAAAATGTTGTTTCAAAAAATATATTATATTCAAAGATTTGCACAAATGTTCAAGATTTTTCAAAAATAACAGATCTACAAGCGAGATTTTGATCCCCTCACAAAAAAAAATATGGATAAACATACACGTTCATTTCATCCAAACGTTTTTTTATATACAGATGAATGGAAACAATTCTAACGAACATGCAAAAATATGCACGATTATGTAATAATTGTGACAGGCGCTGTACTGTACTGTACGTATCACTGGCAATAACTCAAAGGCTGCACGCTCTTTGTGACACGCGATACACCTTCGCAAAGCGACAGCAAGCGACGCACTGCAGCTAATTGGTGATCAACCACAAATGTCAGCGTGCCCGATGCCATGGCCTGTGCTATAGCAAAACCATGAGCGTATTTATGATGAGAGGCGGATTATAGATGTCAGGGGTTTGTGTGGCGGGGGCTGACATGAGCTAGTTAAAGGGTTGGCTGGCACTGACGTGGGGGTGGGGGGGGGTGGAGAGAGCGCTGCGCTGCGGGGCAATAACATCAGAGAGGGCCAGTCTGTCCCTTAGCCCATTCGGTCCGGGAAAACGCATCTGTGTCATTTTAAGATTTTTAAGCTATAACCGTGACTTTATACTTTGGGCTATTCAAAAATAGCAGATCTACAAGCTCATAGCTCATGAGCTTGCAGATCTGCTATTTTTGGAAAAATCGTGAAAATGTGTGCAAATCTTTGAATGTATATATATTTTTAAAGCGAACATTTGTAACTCAAATCTTTGCTTCTGGGGGAGTCCCTGGAACAACATATTTTGATATGGGGGTCCGCGGCCAAATACATATAATTTTGGGCGTCCTTTTGAGCACCACTGATATTATAGCAACATAAGTGTTTCAGGAAACTGTTAGGATTTAGAAGACATTTTGTAGATGCATTCCCGGCTTGAATGGGTTAGAGAATCCTGACCCTTCTGGCTCAGAAACACACACACACACACACACACACACAAACACACACACACACAAACACACGTGCGCACACACACACACACACACGCACATGTGCGCACGCACAAACACCTCTCCACCAATCACGTCCCTGGAAAAAACCAAGCCTCCTTTCGCGGCGAGCGTGCGTGGAGCTCTCTCTCTCAGAGAATCCTCTGGCTACGTTTGGATCTCTCTCACATTCAGACTCATTACACCAGATATCCAGCAGTGCATAAAGCAGATTAATAATATCAAAGCACATCTGTGCCCTTTGGTGGTGCTGTAAATCTCATACCTAACAGGCCCGCGTCTGTTACACGATGATTTAATGACTGCTAATGCAGACCCGGAGAGCAGAGGGGTCCGCCGCGGTTCTAATTAGCCGGGGTGGGACAGAGTGCCACGGCTACATTATATATTAACATGGTATAGGACAGTGGTTCTCAACCCTTTTTTCCCCCTTGGAGCTCTCCCCTTCTTACGTCGGACAAAAGCGGGGACCCTCCACCCGTGCACGCACGTGCGCACAGTCGCACACACACATCTGTTTTTCAGACATGTTAACCCTTCATGCTATATATTTTTGGTAAGATTCTTTTGTGCGAAAATGCTTTGAATGATTTTTTTGTGCCGACCTACAAGCTCTGCTCAGAACGTATTGTGTAATGTGACGCGTTGTGAGCTTGTAGGTCGACTATTTTCGCTATTTGCTTTTTGAATGCTATACTTACAAGTTGGACTGCTATCACATCGAGAACATACAGGTCCTGTCAAGTGTGCACTTTTGAAAGCATTCTGCACTCCTGCATGTATACAGCTTTCTTGTGGTGCACATACAAGAAAGGTAGCACGCGGAGGCTTAAAGTGGCCTATACAATGATGCCCTGAGGATACTACTTAAGGTCCCTAGATGGCATAGTGCCAGTCACTTGTTTGTAACATGTGGAATCCACATATGAGGCTCTCTTAACCCATTAAGACCTGGAACTGTGTCATTTTTAGATTTGAGCTAAAAAGCATTATTTTACACTTTGGGCTATTCAAAAATAGCAGATATACAAGCTCATAGCGCGGCACCGAGTGCCGCGCTATGAGCTTGTATATCTGCTATTTTTTAAAATTCGTGAAAATATGTGCAAATCTTTGAATATATATATCTTTAAAGCGAACATTTTAACTCAAATCTTTGCTTCTGGGGGGTCCCTGGAACAACATATTTTGATGGAGGTCCGCGGCCAAATACATATCATTTCGGGGGTCCTTGACATGAAAAAGATTGAGCACCACTGATATAGAAACATACGTTTTTCAGAAAACTGTTGAGATTTAGGAGACATGTAGAATCGGCTTCAGGTCTCAATGGGTTAAGGTCCCTAGATGGCATAGTGCCAGTCACTTGTTTGTAACATGTGGAATCCACATGTGAGGCTCTCTTTAGACACTCTATGTATGGATTCATGTCTCGCCTGGATGAGTCCCGGAACAGTATTATTGAGGATATAGTCAATCCTGGGAAGAGCTGTCTCCGGTACTCGTCCAGGCTGCGTAAACACTGGAGAGTCAGCCTCTATGTATGATTTTATGTTTTTTTAAAATGTTTTGTTATTTATTTGTTGTGTGATATTTGTATGTACACTATGGACCCCCTGTGTCTCTGGAATAAAGTTTGAAATTGAAAATTGAAATACAGGCAGACAGTGGATGAAAGTAAGTAATGATTTTGTGACACTTTAAAAAATAATGTTGGACTACCTCCAAACAGACAAGGCCCATCTTTGGCGCCCACCAAAGGGGGACCTGGACCCCAGGTTGGGAACCACCAGTGGTGGAAAGTAACTAAGAATATTTACTTAAGTAAAATGTTGAGGTATTTGTACTTTACTTTACAATTTGCAATACTTTTACTTCTACTCCACTACATCTCAGAGGCAAATGTTGTACTTTTACTCCACTACAATTAATTGAAAACTTTAGTTACTAGTTACTTTGCAGATATAAATTATTACATTATAAAACATACATTGACCACTGTAGCCCTATTTTATACCTAGGCTATTTGAAAATAGCAGATCTACAAGCTCACAACGCGTCGCGAGGCGACGCGTTGTGAGCTTGTAGATCTGCTATTTTCAAATATGTTAGTACTTGTACTTTTGGTACTTTAAGTACATTTCGATGCCAATACTTTCGTACTTTTACTCAAGTACATTTTGAATTCTGGACTTTCACTTGTAACAGAGTATTTCTATATTGCAGTATTGGTACTCTTACTTAAGTAAAGAATTTGAGTACTTTTTCCACCACTGGGAACCACTAGATTGTAAGAGAGCAGTTTACTTGACAACACTCACCTCTGGCCCGCGCTCCTGCATGCTGTCCCCCTCGGAGAAGGAGCCCGACTCGTCGCTGGAGTTGGTGACGTACGACTGCTCGCACTTGATCTTCGTGGGACGCACCTGGCCGAAGAGCGCGTCCACCCCCCCCATCCCGCCGCCGCCCGGCTCGGCGCCGGGGTCGGCGTTGTTGAGGCAGCGCGCCACGCCGGAGCACGGCGAGGAGGAGAACTCGAACTGGGGCAGGCTGCACGGCGAGCCCCCGCTGCCGTCCTCGGCGTAGGAGTACGAGGAGCAGGAGCTGGAGGTGCGCGTGCGCGTCTCGCAGGGCGGCGAGCGCGGGCACACCTTGATTGGCACTGGGCAGCTGGTGTTGGGCCGCGGGCGGCACAGGAGAGGGGGGGGGTCCGCGGAGGAGGGCGTGGTGACGCAGGCGGCGCCGCCGCCACCGCCGCCGCCGCCGCCGCCGCCCGGGGAGTACGTCTGGGTGCTGGGGAGGGACTGGCTGGCGCCGGCCCACAGGCCCTTGATGGGCGCGTGCTCGGAGAGATCCATCTCCAGCGAGATGTTCCCGCCGGGGTAGGAGTGCGCCGGCGTCCCCAGGCGGTCGCCGCCGCCGCACGCCCCCCCCGAGGAGAAGATGACGCTGCTGCGGCGGTCCAGCAGCTCTCCCGCCTCCTGCTTGCACACGCCGTCGCAGGAGGCGGACTTGAGCGACAGGCCGGCGGGGAAGCAGCCGTCCAAGCCGTCCTGCGGGGAAGGAGGGACAGACGGGCCCAGCTCCCCGGCGAAGGGCCCGAAGTCTTTTTTGTTGTGGTGATCTCCCTGAGAGGTTCCCTTGTCCTGCTGGGGGGCACAGACGAGTCTGTTGGCGAATAGCTGCTGCGGGGCGCCGGGCAGGCCGGGCAGGAGGTGGTCCGGCCCTTTCTTGAAGAAGGCTCGGAGGCAGGAGGGAGACTTGGTTCTCTTGGTTCT
Organism: Gymnoscopelus microlampas; assembly: GCF_963454915.1. Lineage (NCBI taxonomy): Eukaryota > Metazoa > Chordata > Actinopteri > Myctophiformes > Myctophidae > Gymnoscopelus > Gymnoscopelus microlampas. The sequence continues at coordinate 36,457,878 of NC_139953.1, forward strand.
CTCCGCGGTGGCGGATGCGGACGACGCGGGGCAGTCCATCTCCATGGCCGTCACGTCGTCCTTGTCCCTGCTGTTGGCCTCCTCCTGCTCGTCCCCGGACAGGCATAGCGAGATGGCCACCTCCTCCGCCCGCGGCTCCACCTTGATTTGGGTCGTCGCCAGCGGGAGCAGCCGGCCCGGGCCCTGCGGCGGCGGCGAGGAGTCGCCCACCACGCCGCCGCTCTCCTTTAATAATAATGTGCTTGGAAAACCTGAGGTACTGGTGTGTGACGAGGTGTCGTTATTGTGCTTGTTGCAGGCCCACTGGTACTTCCTGTATTTGGGGCAGCGGGGCAGGTCCGACGACCTGTCCTCGTGCCGGTCGTAGCCGTCCAGCCGGTCGTCCGGGGACCCGCCGAAGAAGCCCCCCCCCGGCGCGGACGCCGCTAGCCGCGACTCGTCGTTGTTGTGGTCGGGCCGACGCAAGGACCCGAGGCCGTCCGCTCGACTCCGCCGCGACTTCGGCGAGCAGGAGGAGGAGGAGGTGATGGGAGGCCTGACCGCCTCCGGCTGCATCATGTCCTCGTCCTCCGAGTTGTTGGTGGTCTCGCCGCCGCCGCCGCCGGCGGCTACCTTGCGGCAGAGCGGGAGGCCGTCCTCTTCTTTGCGCAGCTGGGCCTCCAGGAAGCGAAAGCACGAGTCCTCCAGGTTGTGCATGCGCAGGAATTCGGCACAGCGGATGACCTCCTGGATGTTGTCTCTGCTGAGTAACAGCTTAGCGGTGTAGGCAAACTGCAACAATGGGGCGAATCCCCTGGCAGTGACCTGCGAAAAAACAGGGAAATTGCCAGCATTACGATCAGCGCAGCCTTTGTTCGCGGCCCTCGGAGTGTGCTGAGACAACCCGACAGCTCTAATGACCATAAACAAACACTGTAAAGTACCGTTTAATCTTTCATCGGGTCAGCAGCGAACATTCTTTACAGTGGTAAATAAAAACTGGTGCTTGTGGAGTTACTGGCAGGTTTGTGTATTGCACCGCAGCCTCACGTTCATCACAATAACCCTTTCATTCAAGCACACACACACACACACACACACACACACACACACACACACACACACACACACACACACATGACACACCCCTGTCTGTCCTGTAGACAGTGGTCTAAAGCAGTGGTTTTCAACCTTTTTTGCGTCAAGGACCCCCAAATTGACACATATTAGCCCAGGGACCCCCATTTGAAAAGATATGCCAGGGACTCAACCATTTTGATTCCTTGGGGGTCCCAATCTACACTGTAGTATCATCATCAGTGTTAATTTAACTCTGAGGGTGTACAAATGGAACCAAATGGACCCTTACGGGTCCATTTGGTTCCATTTGTACACCCTCAGAGTTACAGACACACAAGGGTCAATTTGGTTTCTAACTATTCATTTGTCTGGGGACCCCCTGAAACCCCCTCAAGGACCACTGGTGGTCCCCGGACCACTGGTTGAAAACCACTGGTCTAAAGGCGTTTTGACGATTTTCTTTTTGAATGCCAAATATTGAAACATTTAAGGTAAACATAAAATAAACTTCAGTTTATGTGTCACATGGTCTTGAACCACTAACCCTCTATTCAAAAACGTCCATAAATAGCCGATCTGCAAGCTCACAACTTGTACAGTAGATGTGCTATTAGTAAAAAAATCGGGACACAATTCACATCGGCTGCATAATTGCCGATACCGATAGCTGTCCAAAAAGTAAAACAAAGGCAAAAGCTATATCAGTCAGGCTCTATTTTGGTTCATGTTCTAATCTACTCCCCTCCGTCATCTGTTTCATGTCTCACGTGCGTTCACGATTCTCACAGACTTTTTGTCCAAAATCCAAGATTCTGTTCAGTACAGTTGTCTATGTAAGGGAATCCGATTCTCTCATCTTTAACATGAGTGACACAGCACGCTCCCCCCCGTTGCCATCTCTATTAATTTTGACAGACAGTTGGAATGCGAGGAGGGAGTGAGGCTCGGGAGCAGAGACAGGGGGCTGTGGTGGGGGAGACCAGACCAGAGGAGGGGGTCTAGAATCAAGCATGTCTGTGATGAGCTCTCTATTTGCACTTAGAAACTTGAAGCCTATATACTTGCATGACATGCCCACGGATAGGGATGCTGGGGTTCATGTGCTTAAACATTTTGGAACATTTTGGACAGACAGACAGACAGACAGACAGGCAGGCAGGCAGACAGACAGACAGACAGACAGACAGACAGACAGACAGACAGACAGACAGACAGACAGACAGAGTGGGTTATCCTAGCGTGTGTGGTCGCAGCCAAAAAAAGCCTCTTCACTGCTGGGTATTTTTTTAATTTAGTTTCACATTTTGTTTGCCAATGGATACGTCATGTGAGAGCACATATTTTTCATGTCTTTGATTAACTCAGTTACACAACCCCATCTGGGAGCAGCAGCCCGCTACAACCACACACACACACACACACACACACACACACACACACACACACACACACACACACACACACACACACACACACACACACACACACACACACACACACACACACACACACACACACACACACACACACACACACAGCCCCTGCAGAGCCAAACAGCAACAGTATAGTGACAACATTAAGTGGTGAAAAAAACAGGGGCGTCATTTGGCGTCCCAGGAGAGGAGCAATTGCCACCCCCTAGCGTTCACAGTTACCGTCACCTCAAATTCAATTATTTCACGCATATTTTCTCCACCTCTTAAAATGTTTTCGCAGATGCGTTTGATTTTTAGATCTGTGCCGAGTGCATCTCAATCCACACACCCATCCATCTACAGAACATGTGACATGTGGCATATGTTATAGACACGTGTATTCTTGTACATATGTTTTACACTTTTCAACCTCGTGTCCCTATTTTGGGCATGCAAACATTTTCACACAGCAGAGCTAAAAGCTCACAACACATTGCCATGTGACACGTTGTGAGCTTCTAGATGTGTCATTTTCGCTATTTTTTAAATAGGGCTTATGTAGTTTGTTCTAGTTTCTTTTCTGAAATGACGCCTCTGGTGAAAAATTACTCCGAGACTCTGAATTACGAAGATGACATGTTGCTACAGAAGACGGTATATTGTTAGGACCATTTATGGGTGCAGTTTCTAATGTGAACTGGAACATCATTTTTTTTTTATTGCTGGAAGTTAGTGAAAGAGCATGAATTCCACGTTTATCATCCACGGCATCTGATTGGTCCTGGGCTGAAAGACTTGGGCTCACGCGGCTTCTCCATGTTGACACTCATGCTTGATGATTTTACACCCGCTGCTCTGTTTTTCATTTCTTTAACCTTGCACATGAAACTGGATGTTTCCCACCTGCACAAGAAGTACTTCAGACTCCATAGTGCCATCTATCCATAGCTATTGTTTTGTATTATTATTTGATCATGCGCCTTGTGTATTGGACTTTGATTTGACTGTTTCGAGATCCCTGCACGTTATCTGTGCCTCAGTCTTACTTATTTCTTATTTAATGTTTTAAAACGCTTTTGAACATCTCGCAGTTCCACGTGGCTTTCTTCTCTATTCCCGCATTCCCTATTCTAACTCTTCCTGTAACTGCAAACGTTGAGAGCTTGCACAAAAAAAAGTATTTCACCCTCTCTTTTACGCCCGGCGGTGTCAAGTAACTAAGTACATTTACCCAAGTACTGTACTGTACTGTACAATTTTGAGGTACTTTTACTTTACTGGAGTATTTCCAGTTTTCAGTACTTTTACTCCACTACATCTCAGAGGCAAACTCTGCACTCTTACTCCACTACGTAAAACTTTTGAAATGGGACATTCTGCATACTGAGTACTTTTACTTTTGGTACTTTAAGTGCATTTTGATACCAATACTTAAGTACTTACAATTTTGAATTCCTGACTTTTACTTGTAACGGAGTACTTCTACATTGCAGTATTGATACTTTTACTTAAGTAAAAAATGTGAGTACTTTATCCACCACTGTTTACGCCCGCAATCTTGTGATGTGGCAATAAAGTTGTGATTCTGATTCTGATGTGCTTGGTTAACATGTCCTGAATGGAGCTTCACTCCTACAGTACCTCTTGTCTGACTGTATGCATCAGCGCAGGCCGAACAGCCCCAAGACAAAGTGGCTGTAAAGCCTAACGGTTTGTAATAATGCGGCTTATCCTCATTGTAGCCATGTGGCATGGGATGAGAGGGAAGCAAGGGAAGCCTTCCATTTAGACTTAATGCTAGATAATTAGGTAAACTCCTGAGCCTGCACAAGACTGCTATAGCTTGGCCACCGCTCTCCGCTTTGCTGTTGCTACAAAGACACAACAGAGAGAAAGCAGGGCCAACGAGGCAGTGCTGGCTTTAACCACTTAAGACCTGAGGCCGATTTTTACAAATGTCTTCTAAATCGGTTTTCTGAAAAACTTTTTGATGTTTCTATGTCAGTGGTGCTCAAAACCTTTTCATGTCAAGAACATGACATGATATTTGGCCGCCGACCCCCATCTCAACACATTTTGTTCCAGGGACCCCCAGAAGCAAAGATTTGAGTTTAAAAAAAGCTATATATTATACAAAGATTTGCACACATTTTCAAGATTTTTCTAAAATAGTAGATCTGTCGCGAGTTCGACTCCCGTTCCCGACGACCTTTGCTGAGTGTCACCCCCATGTCTCCCATTTCCTGTCAGCCTAATTTCCCTATCCCTCTCTAAATAACGGCTTAAAAAGCCCCCAAAAATAAATCTTAAAAAAAAAAGAAGAAAAAAAAAGTGATCTACAACCAGGCCTGCAATTTCGTCATTTTAGGGGCACCACCACTTGGCCTTTGGTGTTGTCCATTTTTTGAGGGCACAAAGGCCAAGTGCCAGGGCAGGAAGGCCATCAAATAAGATTTTAGTCCATTGAAAACATTTAATGAATTTGAGGGTTAAAGGATTATTTTAAACGTAATATGTAGACTATCTGCAGTGAAATAAATAAATTGTGGTATTTATGGGGGATCCATGCTCAGCCCTGCACCAATCAAAGTCACTGGATTGGTTTAAAGATGGGGACTCAGAGGAGTTTAGAATTAACCTCAACAAAAGACACTGGTGTCTACATGACAAGAAAGAGACACTGGTGTCTACATATTGACAAGAAAGAGACACTGGTGTCTACATGACAGGAAAGAGACACTGGTGTCTACATGACAAGAAAGAGACACTGGTGTCTACATGACAAGAAAGAGACACTGGTGTCTACATGACAAGAAAGAGACACTGGTGTCTACATGACAGGAAAGAGACAGAGGAGAAAGTGGTACAGTCAGGTGGGGCATTAAGGCCACTGTGGCCTCAGGGCATGCCATTTTTTTTGAGGGGCAAAAGGCCAAACTGAGGGGCAACGACAGCCATGGCCTTCGTGGCCTCCCTGAAATTCTTGCCCTGTCTACAACCTCACAACAGCAACGATATGCACCATTCCCACTGTGGCTCCTTCCACCGGGTGATGTCTGTTAAGACTGTGGGGGACCGCGATCAGACACACACACTCACACACACCATCAAGGTGTACTAGAAAAAGCAATTACAGTGGATTCACTTTGAATCTCGGGGCTAGATATTGTTCATCCTTCAAAGCACCTTTTTTCAGGGGCTGAGTGATGCAACGTCCTGCTTACAAGACATAACAAGTGAACGCACAGATGTAGGTGTACAGAAACGGGGCACAATGGGATTTTAATGAGCCTGCTGTTTACTGATTGTTGAGCTGCTTTTGTTGTGTTGGGACGGGGGGACGGGGACAACACAAGATGAATTATCCTAGGTGTGCAAGTGCGTGTGTGTGTGCATGTGTGTGTGTGTGTGTGTGTGTGTGTGTGTGTGTGTGTGTGTGTGTGTGTGTGTGTGTGTGTGTGTGTGTGCGTGTGTGCGTGCGTGCGTGCGTGCGTGCGTGCGTGTGTGTGTGCGTGGCTTCCAGTGGTCCCAGAAGTGTACACACCAGACACCCTGCTAGTAAAACAAGGAGTTTGCCTCCTTAAGCAATCAAGCTTCCAAAAACCACAGGATTTGCTTTATGGATTTTTCCGTTTGGGAAAGAAAAAAAAACGACGCGGCATGTATGAGGAAACACAAATATGTGGAGAAGAAGAAGAAGAAGAAGAAGAAGAAGAAGAAGAAAAAGAAAGAAAGAATCGCTTGAGGTCGTCTGATTGAGTCTGGATGGCTTCAACAGGCTCGACGGATCCTCTAGGAAAAAAGGATAAATGTTTGGGTTTGAGTTGTTCCCCTTCCTTGTCTTTATAAGGCTTTATTGTTTTTCCCCATTTATATTTTCCCTCATCACAGCTTTGTTTCCATTCCCATGATTTACTACACTGGAGGCTTGACATTTTATAACCAGATTAACCCCTTTCAACCTGGCGTCCCGTCTCCTATTATGGGCATTGTCCTTATAGGACGAAAACAGCCCGATCTACAAGCTCACGGCGCGCCGCGCAGGGACGCGTTGTGAGCTTGCAGATTGCCTATTTTCGACAAAGTGTTTAGGCTTTAAGTGGTTCAGGATGTGAGCGCACGTACCTCTCCGTCGGCGTTATTACCCCATTTGACCAGATGGAGGTAGTATAATTAAAGGTCAAAATGTGAGACGTTTACCGTTTTTACCGGGGGCCATGCACTGGACTCGATTTGCAGTAAAAACGGCATGAAGGAGGGAAAAAGAGATTCCCCTCGTGTTTAATGACGGTGTAGTGGTTAAGATCGCTGTCTCTGAAGCCACATGCAGCCTCCTGGCGAGTGCCTAGCCCTCCCTACACTGTCAAATACAGCGTGCTAATGTAGCTCTGAGGAGTGTCAGAACGGTTCCGTCTGTGAGTTAAAGGAACACTCTGGATCTTACAGTGTGTAATGCGGTCTCCCGCCTCAGTTTCACACTGTTTGCCTCAGCACTTAATGTTAATGTTAAAGGGGGGATGGACTGCTCACTTTCCTGTAAAAGATTACAAAAGTTCCCTTGCTTGATGAACAGTATTGAATAGAATTCATGATGAAATTGAAGTGATGATCATTCACACATACTGACAATAGCACTATAATCCCAGAAATTCTCGCATTAAAATGTGAGGGGCGAGAACAATAGCACTATGGATCCTTTTTTATATTGCTTCATTCTGATGAGGATCCGTCTTTGTTTTTTTTGTACATTCATTTAAAGCATGCTTGTTGTCTATATGCTCCTACAAACTAACCCCTGGTATCCCTATTTTTATCACAGAGTTGCAATAAAATAAAAATAAAAAGCAGATCTACAAGATCACAACGCATTGCGATGCGATCTCGCATAGAATGGCTATTTTGGAATAAAATAGGGCTTACATATACAGTCAATGTAGGAGTTTTAAGAGCAGGAACACAGTGCAGCAGGTAAGGTTTCATATTCCATTCAGTGAATCAATGGTGATTCACAACTTGAGTGGGATGGGCATGATTTGCCTGGCTACTGCGTAAGCAATGCAACAAAAAAAGAATTATTTGCGTGCATTTGATATCCTGCCTCTATCCTTTGAAGGAAATCTGTGAATTATCTTCAGAATACCGCACTAACATTGCTTTGTTCAATGTTCTTTAACTACCAACTGTTCGTGTTATTTTTAGAGATTCTTTTCATGCGTTTCTGCTGTTATTCCGGCGGTGTGTTAGCACAGCAAAGACTGACGAGAAAAAGCGAATGACATGCAACACAATTAGCAAGATCCAAATCCAGTCTGTGCAGAAATGGAATGACACTACAAAGGAGCTTCCAGCGTCACCCATCTGAAACCATATCATGTTACAGTAGGCCTACATTCATTTTGCGGTACAAAGGTAGTCTTACATATACTCATGGATTTAGATTTACATCTTAAGTACACAAAAGTAAAATGATTTGCTTTCGGTTCCACAACATTGTAGCATTGTAGTAGTTCAAAATAAATAAGTAAGGTACTGTATAGGCTACTATGAGAAATAACTATAAGCATTCATCATTGCACACTTTGAGGTGATTGACGGTGCTGTGTGCATGAGTCCTATACTTCTAAATAATACATATACATGTATTATGTACAGGCATCTATGTGTGCAGTATATATATACTGTACATAAGCATCTATTTGCGCATATACTGTGTGCGATAAAGGTGCTACAGCATATACACTAGATATGCACCTTAACTAAATAACATTCTGTGCATTTGAAACTATAGGATACCATGTAATCAATGAAACTAGCATCTGTCTAAATAACATGCTATCTAAATCACGCACTTAACATTTGCGCAAACAAATCTAAGAATCAAGATGTGTACTATACGTGACTATTGTACTAACAAATACAATACTCGTTAGCGGTGATTTCTAAGTCACAGCATGGCGCGTTGTGAGCTTGTCGATCTGCTATATGTAGAATAATGCAACCAAGTATAAATAAGCCAGCATTCATGGCTGTGACAAAGTACAAGTTGCACAGAGTGTCCAACATGATGAATCTGTCACATCCATCAGATTACCTCATTACAGCTTATCTTTAACACTTAGGCCTTAAATAAATGGTGCATTTATATAGCCATTTTATCCAAAGCGCTTTACATAGATTGCGCATTACATTCACCCATACATTCACACACCGATGGCGGAGGAAACCATGCAACGCTCCAACCTGCTCATCGGGAGCAATTAGGTGTTCAGTGTCTTGCTCAAGGGCACTTCGACATTAACTCTTCTGGGGGAGCCCGGGATCGAACTGGGAACCTCACGGTTGCCATCCCCTGAGCCACTGCCGCCTTAAAGGGATAGTTCACCCCATTTAATACTTTTTTCTATCGATTAGTCACCCCATTTAGTTTTTGTCGCATTTCCAAGCCAATAATTTGATGACCAGCGGACCGGTAGCCAGCGGTTCCGGTAGGAGATACAAAAGAGACTCTTTGTGTCTCCTACCGGAACCGCTGGCGATCATCAAATTATTGGCTTAGGAATGTGACAAAAACACAAAAATATCTAATTCAAGTCTCCATGGGGTGAAAAAAAACCCTTTTGGGGTCTTTTTGGGGGTGAACTATCCCTTTAACCCCAAAGTCACAGAATGCAGCCGTACCGGATATGTGTTTAGTTCTGTATTCATCATGTACAATCTATATTCAATCAACAGCAGCAATAAAATAAATAATGAAAAAATCAAATGTACAAATGACATTGCATTGTGATGAGTTTTTCCCCCCTCAGGGTGTATATTGAGTTTAAATCTAACTTCAGAAACTTAAAGACATTGCTTTACATCATTAGATGCAAATGGAACAACGAGAAGCATATGTCGAATGTTTGTTATGATTTAGGGCATCATCCCTCCATCCTCTAAACAGATGTTGGGTATGCTAAATACACATCTGTCTGCATACAAACACATTTTGGATAGGCCGTTCCCAGCATAGTAATATTATAGAGGATGCTCTGTTACTGTGTTAGGCAGATATAGATGACTTAGAAATGGACTAGAATTAAAAATCTTTCTGTATTTTAAGCTTCCAAATATAGTGTTTTAATCAATTAGCGTCTATGGTTAATTGCTATACAGCTAAGCATCTCTTTTTTACCCCCCTTTCACTGCTACTGGACAAAGCTGGTGTGTCCACCTGCTGTTGAACTGGAGAGGAACAACTAAGTAATCTACTGTAACCACTTAAACCCTGAACACTTTGTTGACCAGTTGACCCCTCAGGGGTACGATTTGGCCCCTCCCTTTTCCCTCTGCAACAGTGGTTCTCAATCTTTTTTCATGTCAAGGACCCCCAAATTAATATGCATTTGGCCACGGACCCCCATCAGAATATATTTTGTGTCAGGGACCCCCATACATGGATGTATACTGTTAAAAATGTTTCGAAAATATTCCAAGCTTTCTTCAAAAAATAGCCTATCTACAAGCTCACACCACGTCGCATCGCGACACATTGTGAGCTTGTAAATCTGCTATTAAAATCATGTGGGTTACATTCAGACGCAATATTGACTAACTTTGGCTGGGGACCCCCTTGGAACACCCAAGGGCCACTCGGAAAATAGTCAATCTACTACAGTAGCTGAGAGCGTACAAATGGAACCAAATGGACCCATACGGGTCCATTTGGTTCCATTTGTACGCTCTCAGAGTAATGGGGGTCCTAAAATGTTTGAAAACCACTGTTATAATCCATATATGTTTGTTTTTTTTGGATCAGCAATGTATCATTGTACAGTATGTACTGTAATAGTTGTATCGCTACATTTTGCCATTGTATTTTTATAAATAAACCAAACCTATCTCCACACACACGCCATCAATTCCACAGACTATAGTGTGCATTGTCCCAGGCTGTATCTATGTTCAGCAGCACCGTGGGATTTCTATCTCACCTGCACAAACTCTTTCTGTCATTCGGTTTCTTTCTTTTTTTCACGTTCATGCTTTTCTCTCCGTGTGTTATCGTATTATTTTCTCTCGCCTCTCTCTCTGGGCCGCTATGTGCTTTATATCACTGTGAAAACAACCCAAACCCAAATGTTTTTTCACCCTCTGTTCCTTGAAAGCAGTGAGTTTACTGCAGGCAGCCGGGCTCTTTAATAATACGCCTTCCTCACAGTGTTATGGGAATTTTTGTTTGCTCTCTCGTGCAAAAGAATGTCTTGTTTTTTTCCCATTCGTTTCAGCCACTATCAGCCAAGTTTCTATTCCTTTTCTTGAAAATGTTAACACTGTATATATAAACAACCCATTCATTCTAGAAACCCACATAGACTCCTTTCCAGACTCTGTTTGGGAATGCCTTTTTTCTTTTGTTTCCAAAATAATATGTATTCGTTTTTTTTTTGCTTATTCATTTATTTTTGATACCTGTATCAGTAAACAAAGCTGAATATCTCTATTTCACCTTGCATCCCCTAGAATGCTTTAACCCATTAAGACCTGAAGCCGATTCTACAAATTAATGTCTTCTAAATCCCAACATTATTCTGAAAAAAACGTATGTTTCTATATCAGTGGTTCTCAAACTTTTTCATGTCAAGGACCCCCAAAATGTATATGTATTTGGCCGCCAACCCCCATCTCAAAATATTCTGTTCCAGGAAGGAACCCCCCCCCCCCCCCCCCCAGAAGCAAAGATTTGAGTTAAAAATCTTCGCTTTATAAGAATATATTCAAAGATTTGCACAGATTTTCACGATTTTTCAAAAATAGCAGATCTACAAGCTCTTAGCGAGGCACTCGGTGCCGCGCTATGAGCTTGTAGATCTGCTATTTTTGAATAGCCAAAGTGTAAAATATATATATATTATATTTTATTTTTTTTGCTCAAATCAAAAAATTACACAGATGCTGCGTTCCAGGTCTTAATCAATGGGTCAACCCCTAAAAAGCCCTAGTATATACTTTGTCGTACAACTAATAACAACAATAGCCGACAGATCTACAAGCTCACAATGCGTTCTTGAGCTTGTAGATCAACCTATTTTCAAGCTATTCTCGCAGGCATCCGTCCCAAGCCGAGGTAACAGACAGTACAACCACACTGCGCCTATCCGTCATTGTTAAGAGGAAGCTGCTGACTCCATATCTGTGTGGGGGTTGGTGTGTGTGCGCACGTGTGTGTGTGTGTGTGTGTGTGTGTGTGTGTGTGTGTGTGTGTGTGTGTGTGTGTGTGTGTGTGTGTGTGTGTGTGTGTGTGTGTGTGTGTGTGTGTGTGTGTGTGTGTGGATGGCTGTGCATGGGTGGGTGGGTGGGTGGGTAGGCTGAGCGTAGCAGACTGGGGGAGGGGAGAGGCTTTGAGTGGACAATCTGCTGGGCTGATGAGCACAGCAATATCTGCTCTACCGTGTCTGCAGTGTTATAGGCACACACGCACACGCGCGCGCGCACACACACACACACACACACACACACACACACACACACACACACACACACACACACACACACACACACACACACACGCACACACACACACACACGCAAACACACGCACGCGCACGCGGTCACTCGATATTATGGATCCAGCCGGTTGTTGTGGATGAAGGTGCCGTGGTATGTTGCATTGAAATGAGGCATAGCATTGCATACAGGGCACATGCATGCGTCGTAGGCTAGCTGCACGGGCCCCTATACACGCTGCATGGCTAGCTGCACGGGCCCCTATACACGCTGCATCCGCTATAGCTGATGAACAGCGAGCCGCCGTACCCGTACCACACCGTACTGCACCACACCACACCACACCGCACTAGTGATGTGTCGTTCACGATCGATTCGTTCGAAAGAACTAGTTAATTTGCCGCGAAGGAGCTCGTTCACTTTCTGAAACTGTTTACGTTCACGTGCGACGTAAAAAAAAAACGCCCCCGCGATGGTGTTTTACACATTATAAAACATTACATTAACCACTTTAGCCCTATTTTGTACCTAAGGCTATTTGAAAATAGCAGATCTACAAGCTCACAACGCGTCGCGATGCGACGCGTTGTGAGCTTGTAGGTCGGCTATTTTCAAATATGTTAGTACTTTTACTTTTGGTACTTTAAGCATATTTCGATGCCAATACTTTTGCACTTTTACTCGAGTACACTTTGAACACTACGTAGAAAATAGCGCCGCTGGACGAGAACGTGAACGAATCATTTGAACGAATCATTGCGGCGAATGTGAACGGAATCGTTCGTTCGCTGAAATGAACCTTTTTTTTCCCACCACTACGCCGTACCGCCTCCAGCGGAGGCAGAGGGGACGCAGGAGGGAAAAAGTGCTGAGCGTACCAGGGATCTATTTTCAGCTAGTATCAGCAGCTGCCGCCCGCGGGAGCGCATCTTTATGTGTGTGTGTGTGTGTGTGTGTGTGTGTGTGTGTGTGTGTGCCCTGCACCATATGTGATTACTGCACTGTTACGAGCCGCACGGCACGGTCTAATGAAGGCATGGGGCTAGGGAGGAGGAGAAAGAGAGGAGAAACGAGGAGGGAGAAAAGGAGAAAGCTTTGGTTTTTAGGTATTGTCGAGAAGTATAACCTGCATCTACAGGCTCACAGAAATGTATTAAACAATCTTTTTTTAATAAATTGCTTGGAACGGTTGGTTAATGCTTGAACTCTAGCATATATATCCCTATATATTCTGGGGTTAAAATTCGGTTTGCAGGGCGTCTTTGGCTATCCAAAAATAGCCAATCTACAAGCTCCCCTGCATGGCACAATATACGTTCACATGGGGGTCCGCAGCCAAATATAATCAAATTGGGGGTCCTTGGCATGTTTCAGAACCACTGCTTTAGATCAGTGGTTCTGAACCAGTGGTCCGGGGACCACCAGTGGTCCTTGAGGGGGTTCCAGGTGGTCCCCAGCTAAATGATGTGGAGTTGGTAACCAAATAGACCCTTATAGATCTTCAACTCTTGAGAGCTTACAATGAAACCAAATGCACCCTTACGGGTCCATTTGGTTTCATTTTAAACTCTCAAGAGTTAAATTATTGTTAAACATCTGCATTACTTAATTAAAGAACTGTTATTTTGATCAACGTTTGCCTGTTATCTATCCTATTGCTATTGGTACCAAAATCAATACAGCATGGAATTGTGGACAAAATCTTATCCAACGACAACAAAATATTCTAAGTCTTGGGTCTGAACCTAATTTAATCTAATGGTGGTTCCGTGGCTCAAATGCCGAATAAATAATGGACCTTGATATGAAAAGGAGTTGAAAACCACTGCTGTAAATGAAGAGAAAAGACTGATTGGGTTGGGGGGGGGTCACAAAAACAGCCACTCTGGGAAGATAGATTCAGCGAGGGAGTTTAAAGAGGGAAAGACTGTATAAATATGGCGTATTTCCATGGCCACCAGTGGACAGCCGTGACACATGAGGCCTTTGGGTTGTCAGGGGGACCCTCATTGTTACGAGTTTTAAGACAATGAGATGAATTAATCAACGTGACAGTTCGTCAAGGAGCTGTTTTAGGCTAACGGGTGGCCCTGCGTCGTGTTAGGCTGGGTGGGCGGGTTTCAGACAGGCCCAGTGAGCGATATCGTTATGGGACAGGAAATCATAGGGGCCATGTGTCGTACTGGCGGGGCCCGCAACGTTTCACATGACATTTTTGGGAGCCCCGCCAAAACTACCACTGTTCATTCTCAGCGGGGGGAGAAGTACTCTGATCTTTGAGTAAAAGTAGCAATACCCATTTTTTTTAAAGTCATGAATTAAAAATCTTACTTACGGCAAATTATAAAAGTATTGGTATCAATATATACTTAAAGTAGCAAAAACAAATCGTAATTTCAGAATCATGTATATCATGTTATTGAACTACTGTATAAGTATTGATCATTAACCACTTAAGCCCTATTTTATACTTTGGCTATTTTTGAAACTTTGGCTATTTTTGACTTTAGCCAAAGTCCGCTCTTTGAGGAACACTGACCTACAGTACCACGTCCTGTCAACCTTGTAGGATGGCTATTTTGGAATAGCCGAATAACTCTCTCTGTGTCTCTCTACACTTTGCCTCCCAATCAAGGCTCAGAAAGAAATAACGTTTAAAAATGACGAACACAGTGCTTTAACCACTTAAACCCTATATAATATCTTAGCTGAAAATAGCTGACCTACAAGCTCACATCGTGTTGCAACGATACCTCAAAATTGTACTTAAGTACAGTATTTGAGTAAATATACTTACTATCTACTATCTACCACTGCCTTCTCTCTCTCTCTCTCTCTCTCTCTCTCATAGAGCCGTGGTACTGTCACAGTGCTTCGTTGGGAGATGAACGCCTGTTGTGTTCATGTTGACGAACAACAGATGAATTGTCAAGACATGTAGGAACAGAGAACCAAAGCGCCTGACCGGCTGGAGACTCTTTTTTTTTTGGGCCAATAATGTCTTTGACTTAATTTTTGTATTTTTTTTTTATAACAAGCCCTGCTAAATACGGTATCCTTTCATTAAACAGGCTGTGGGCCCCCCCTCTCCTCCCCACCCCCCCCAACCTCGGTCCTGTCTGTCTGTCTGTCTCTCACGGAGGGCTCTGTCACTTTTTTTTCTTTCCACGTTGGCCCCTTTCTCGCCTCCGCGGAAGAGAGGGCTAATTTATGCAAATGTTCTCCCGCGAATTCCTGCATGTCATGCATCCTAATGAGGGGACATGGCTTCGGTGACAATGGCTGCCGCTTCCCCAACCCCCCCCCCAACCCCCCCCCACCTCCAGCACACGAAAGGAAAAACACCACAGAGAGAGAGAGAGAGAGAGAGAGAGAGAGAGAGAGAGAGAGAGAGAGAGAGAGAGAGAGAGAGAGAGAGAGAGAGAGAGAGAGAGAGAGCACTCTCTATGCTGACTAACCTGACATACATTAACCTCCCTTGCATTCACACACACACAGACAAAGGATAAGGAGTCTGAGTCATGGCACTAATGGAAAAGGACGGTCCTATAATGTAGGTACAGTACTGTATATCACCATGAGTCCATTACACTACATGTATGTCACCATTATAATGTTGTTGCCGCTGTGTCGGGACCTCGGGCGGAAACCTTGTATGTCCAAAACCCCGTTCCTTTTTCTGTTATTTAAAACAGTGGTTCTCAAACTTTTTCATGTCAAGGACCACCCAAAATGATATGTATTTGGCCGCGGACCGAAAAATATATAGAAATATTTTGTTCCAGGGACCCCCCCAGAAGCAAAGATTTGAGTCACAAATGTTTGCTTTAAAAATATATATATTAAAAGATTTGCACACATTTTCACGATTTTTCAAAAATAGCAGATCTACAAGCTCGTAGCGCGGCACTCGGTGCCGCGCTATGAGCTTGTAGATCTGCTATTTTCGAATAGCCAAAGTATAAAATATGTAGAGATACCATCTTGTATGTTTATTTTTGTTTTTCTGTCTTTTGTAAAAAAACATTTTTCCTTATTTTTTCCTGCTTTTATTGTGAACATTTCTTTTTAAATTATACTTATTATTTATTTTCTATTATATTCCATTGTCCATATCAAATTTTAAATCATGTTTTGTTGTTTTTGTCAGGTACATTTCTTTATTCCACTGCATTTGTTACAGAATTTTTTGTCTTTCTTTTTTGAAAAGGAAAATGTGACAGCAATAACAATATGGGGGGAGGGATGGGGAAAGGGAGAAAATGAAAAAAGAGAATGTCTAACTGATTTCATATCAAAACTGTGAAGCTAATAAAGATATTTGTTTTAAAAAAAAGAAATGTGGAGATACGAGGTTTCTGCCCAACGGCGACCATATAGAGGGTGGGGGTGATGGGGGGGTCGAAGGGAGAGACAGCATGGGAACGCTCAGCGATAATAACATGGCTGCTGGGCGTAAAAAAACGCCAATGTAAATGTAAAGGCCCCCCTGCTGATAATATTTGGTGGCAGACATACAAGTCATTAACCACATGTACCCTTAGAGTCCCTGTTCTGGGCACGTCATGAATTAATAGGCGAACATTCAGCGAAAACAGCAGATCTATACGAGAAGGAGGCGACCAAGTATAGCCCCATGGGGGGAGGACACTGGTCAACGGAGTGTGTAGGGTTTAATTGGTTAACACATTAACCAATTGGTTAACACATTAACCAGCTTCATGCAGTAGGATTTTGAGTACGGTATTATGTACTGTAGTGTACAGTGCTTATGCTCAATGTATAATTACATATTTTATGTTTTCTATGTAGATTATGTGGTCAGTTTCATTATCCTCCTACTGCCTAAAACAGGGTTTTTCAGGCCAAGGACCCCCTATGGCTGAACGAGAGATAAAGCAGGGACCACCTCTACATATTGTGTTGCAGATTAAACTTTATTTGTTTTACTTCCCTCTACACCGCAACTCTTTGCCAAAAATAGCCGATCTAAGCTATTTTTGGCTAAAGTTCTCCTCAGAAAAGAGATGCTAAGGTTCAAGTGGTTAATGTAAAAATAAAAAATAAATCCTATCACACAAAGATTTGGAGGTCCTCCTCTAGTAACCTTGAGGACCCCCTAGGGGTCCCGGGCCCCCTGTTGAAGACCCCTGGCCTAAAGGTGGAGATGATGATGTCAGGAATACCCTTTGTTACATTGTTACTGATTCACTAGTCTGTGTGTGAGCAATACAGATTCCTGTACTGTTACTGGGGTGGACCCTAACGGGTCCATTTGGTTCCATTTGTATGCTCTCAGAGTTAAATTAGCACCAAGGATTTTACAGTGTAGATTTGAGGTCCCAGGACCTATAACAAATCGTATTCAGTCAAGACACGTTCGTCAAGATAAACCATCTATTGCAACGGTATTGCGTTCAGTTTAGCTGTGTGACTCACTCTCAGGGTTGCCATATTCTGTGAGAGAAACAAGCAACCAGGTCTAGGAAAACCAGCCCAAAAGAAGCAACTATGGGCCACATGAGCACTTTAACGTATACATCAGCTATTTGAAAATAGCAGATCTACAAGCTCACAACGCGTCGCGATGCGACGCGTTGTGAGCTTGTAGATCGGCTATTTTCAAATAAAATCTTGTGGGGAACTTATAATAAGCAGATCTGGCAACCCTGCTCACTCTGCTCCTATACAGATACTATAGATTATCTGCGCGAGCATGCATGAAGAAGCATGAAGCAGAGTTATTACATGGACGTAAACATAACATTGAAGCCTTCAAGGGCACAAGTTTATAGATCAGAATCAAACGCCACAATAAGGAGGAGGCTGGTGGAGGTGGAGGGAGTTTGATTACTGATAATAAAGCTACAGGAGAGGTGCTGTGACCAATGCTGAGCGCATATGAAGAGTGAACAGTGATTAGCTTAAAGGAGTAGTTCACCCAAAAAACAAAATCGTATTTTCTATCAATTACACATGCCATGAAGCCTTGAATTCATGGAGATTTTTTGTTTTTTTGTCGCATTCCTAAGTCAATAATTTGATGACCGGCGGTCTCTCCGATAGGAGACTCAAATTATTGGCCTAGGAATGCGATAAAAACAAAGAAATCTCCATGCACTCAAGGCTTCATGGGGTGTGTACTTGATAGAAAACAAATCATTTACTACTCCTTTAAAAAGGCCGCCTAGTTAGGATTAATCAGAAACCATTAGGGTTGAGGGCGTATGAGTTAGCTTGCCAGCGAATGAGAATGAAGGTGAAGATTGAGTGTGGCTGAGTGTAGGGGAACAGCCGGACTGCAGTGACTGCCTGAACTATACTGCGATGTTCCATTCAAATGGGGGGTCCTTGGCCTAATGCATAGGAAACTGCAGGGGGTCCTCAAATTAGAAATTTTAAAAGCTTGCGATCACTGGCCTAGCAGACGCGACAGGAGAGGGGGATTCATGCAACTTATCACTGTCCACTTATTTGCACATTGCAGAGTTCCTATCCCCGGCAGTATGGCAAGGCTCTGGCTGCGTACATGTCTGTAACTCTGAGAGTGTGCAAATGGAACCAAATGGACCCTCACGGGTCCATTTGGTTCCATTTGCACACTCTCAGAGTTATGGGGGGTGGTCTGTGGCCTAAAATGCATGCCAAACCATGCAGTCCTTGAAATTGAATTAAAACGTTCGATACACAAACTAGCTACAGAGGGGATTCATTGGGACTTGATCACCGCTCTCCACTTGTTTGCCACATTCCAGAGTGTCTATCCCCGGCAGTATGGGAATGGCTCTGTTCTGGAACTCACCCGCACCGGGGCTCCATGATTGATTCCAGACCACTTAGAACAGGGGACGTTTGAGGACGCTGGCATGGTGGAGCGCGCGGGGGCCCCTAACCCATTAAGACCTGAGGTTCCAGGCCTGCTTGCTCCTCATACATTGAAGGAAGCATGAGCTTCAGCTTGGGCTCTCCCTAGGCTGGCAGAGGGAGAGTAGCGCCCAGGATTACACAGGCAATTGGCACTGGGTGAAAAAATATGGGTTACAAAATCGTGGGATAAAAATTACATAAAAAAAAATACCTGAGGTTCCAATTCTACAAAATGTCTTCTAAATCCTCACAGTTTTTTGAAAAAAACATATGTTTCTATATCAGTGGTTCTCACACTTTTTCATGTCAAGGACCACCCAAAATGATATGTATTTGGCCGCGGGCCCCCATCTCAAAAGATGTAGTTCCAGGGACCCCCCAGAAGCAAAGATTTGAGTTACAAATGTTGGCTTTAAAATATATATATATTCAAAGATTTGCACGAATTTTCTTGATTTCTCTAAATAGCAGATATACAAGCTCATAGCGCGGCACTCGGTGCCGCGCTATGAGCTTGTAGATCTGCTATTTTTCAATAGCCAAAATGTAAAATACAGCTTTTGTAGCTCAAATAAAAAAAATGACACAGATGCGTTCCAGGTTTTAAAGGGCTAACTATATCTCTGGCCCTAATTTCCTCTGTTTTGTTTTTTTTCAAACTCGGTGAGGGAAACGGAGGAAAGAACAACAAGGGGAACGAGCGGTGTGGCTATGCCTGTGATTCAGCAGAGGCCTGGTTCACAGACCTCAAACCACCTCCTGTTTGTGAGCACTTCCCTTAG
The DNA here is from genome assembly GCF_963454915.1 of Gymnoscopelus microlampas. Taxonomy (NCBI): domain Eukaryota; kingdom Metazoa; phylum Chordata; class Actinopteri; order Myctophiformes; family Myctophidae; genus Gymnoscopelus; species Gymnoscopelus microlampas. Next base: position 36,477,487 of record NC_139953.1, read on the forward strand.
TCACGGGCCAGGGAGCGCTGCATATTTTGTTTAGCGCACTCTCTTTTGGGCTGTTTTTCTTAGCAATTGCTGAGAGACCGACCGGGCCTGTGTGGTGGGCGGTTGGTTCTCAAAAGTAGGGGCCGCGGCCCAC